>NC_032092.1:347749-695499 GCF_000182965.3 Candida albicans SC5314
AAGTTAAACCCACTACAATATTAAAAAAAGTTTGTAAATCTCTAAATCGTGGCACATTGGTCTATATACATTTATTTATTTAAACATGACCATGATGTTGTATGTCGATTTCTATACATTCTGTAGAAGTATGCTTGGGCCAACGCAAGTTGTCCACAAAATGAGAGAGACCTAAGAAAAAAAAAAAAGTGAATCTCGAAACCAAGAGAAAAAAAAATATGAGGTTGGACTCATCAGGAGACTACTTACTTGAATTATCGACTAATTAAATTTCACTTAATCGTCATCATATCATACCAGAGTATACAAAATCTGGTCTACAATTGGAGAACCTTTTTTTTTTCTCAGATGAGTCTAATAACAACTATTAATGGGTTACCATACCACCAATTTGACATCAATAATCAAGATGAATTCAAACAAATATCTAATTTGATTTCCCTACATTTATCAGAACCTTATTCTATATATGTATATTGGTATTTCTTAAACAATTGGCCACAATATTGTTATACTGTTAAAGAACCTGAAACTAAGAAAGTAATCGGGGTTATTATATCTAAAATTGAACCTCATAGAAATGTTCGAATGAGAGGATATATTGGTATGCTCGTGATAGATCCAAAGTATCGCAAACAAAGATTAGCTTCAAATTTGGTCAAATTAACAATTGAAAATATGAAATCTATAGATAAAGTTGACGAAATAATGTTGGAAACTGAGGTGATTAACCAAGGAGCATTGAATTTATATGAAAGTTTTGGATTCTTGAGAACTAAAAGATTATATCGCTATTATTTGAACACTCACGATGCTTATAGATTGATTTTACCATTAGGGGAGAAATCGCGAACAAGAATTGCCTTCTTGCCACCGCTTGAATAAGTGGTCTTCAAAGGATAGAAAAAACTGGAGCATTCTGCTGTGTTTAATGTATATCAGTTCAGAGGAGGTTAGGTTAGTGTAGAAATTAAAGAAATACCCGTAAACTACACAAGGTAAAGTACAAGACTTCGTTATAGGTTAATAATACCTTTTCTTAGATGAAAACTTCAACATTGTTTATGATTGTAGTACAAATTGCACATAGCCTTTTGTTTCTGTATGTGTAAATTTACCATAACGCGTTGGAGCGCGTCTCCAACCATTTTTTTTTTAACATTTGAAGGAAAACGAAAAAAAAAATAAAAGAACTCGAAATTATATATATTTATTTCCTTCTTCTTCCTCCCACTCTTCCTCCCTTTTTTTTTTCTTTTTCCCATCTATTTTTATTTTATTCAATTGATAACTAAATACCAAATTAATCATGTTAGAAGGTAAATTTGAAGAAGCTGCTTTATTAAAAAAAGTTGTTGAAGCCATTAAAGATTGTGTTAAAAAATGTAACTTCAATTGTTCAGAACATGGGATTACTGTACAAGCAGTGGATGATTCTCGTGTATTATTAGTTTCATTATTAATTGGTCAAACTTCTTTCAGTGAATATAGATGTGACAGAGACGTTACATTAGGTATTGACTTGGAAAGTTTCAGTAAGATTATCAAATCTGCTAACAATGAAGATTTCTTGACCCTTTTAGCTGAAGATTCACCAGATCAAATAATGGCTATTCTTGAAGAAAAACAAAAAGAGAAAATCAGTGAATATTCTTTAAAATTAATGGATATTGATTCTGAATTTTTACAAATTGATGATATGGAATACGATGCTGTTGTGAATATGCCAAGTAGTGATTTTGCTAAACTTGTGAGGGATTTGAAAAATTTAAGTGAATCTTTACGTGTTGTTGTTACTAAAGATTCCGTCAAGTTTACATCTGAAGGTGATTCTGGTTCCGGAAGTGTTATCTTGAAACCTTACACCAACTTGAAAAATGAAAGAGAAAGTGTCACTATTAGTTTAGATGACCCAGTTGATTTGACTTTTGGTTTGAAATACTTGAATGATATTGTGAAGGCAGCTACATTATCCGATGTCATCACCATCAAATTGGCCGATAAAACTCCTGCATTGTTTGAATTTAAAATGCAATCTGGAGGTTATTTGAGATTCTACTTGGCACCAAAATTCGATGATGATGAGTAGATTCTATAACCAAAAAACCAAAAAAAAAAAATAAATGTATTATAGTTCTTCCATTCTAAGTACTTATTGATAATTCATGATTTACTTAAATATTATACAATTTGTAATTTTTTTTTCTACTTATTTATTTATTTATTTATCACAGCAAATGTTAACTACTCTTCTTTTCGTACATTTCTTTACCCCATTTGTACAAATCACTCTTTAGTCTATCTGCTCTAACCAAACCATTCCTTAACAGAATCAAATTCTTAATGTATTCATGTTGACGTTGAATACTAACTTGAAGATAATTTATAAGTTCTTCCTTGAGTGGATCACTAGATTCTAAATTCTGTTGATAAGTTTCATATCGTTTTAATGCAGTCGGCAAGGCAAAAAACGGATCAGCCTTATTTTCTTCTTCATCTTCAAATTCATCCTCAACAACCGTATTGTCTTTATTATTATTTTCTTTTTCTTCAATTTTTTTCTTCTTATCTTCATCCAAACCATGATCATAATCTTTTAAACCCAAATTCTCTTCTAGCAAGTAAAACCAATCTTCACCATTCAACACTTGTAATAATTTATTCAACCAATTCAAATTAGTTTGTTCTATTTCAATCAAATCAATCAATTCACTGGCAAGTTTCGATAATGTTTGCAGTTTATATGTCTTGGAAATCGCTGGATGGGATATTATTTCTGAAGGATGATTTAAAGGTGATAATAATTCAATAATTCGAGATTTTTTCAATGGATGTTCTTCTTTATCTTCATCATACTCTAATTCGTCATCCTCTTCGTCATCCTCATCATCCTCATTTTGGTCCTGTTTATTATCACCATATATTTCATTCCATTTTCTTTTATTATGTAAATTATCTATCTCAATACTTTCATTTGACAAAACTGAATATTTTTTACCTCCATATTCTGTAACTTTGGATCTTAAAGTGTTAAAGGAAGGTTGAATTGTTTTCAGCAATTTGAGTCCTCGATTATAAACTGGTAAACTCTCATTTTCTTCATTTAAAGTTTTGGAATTACGATCAGTATCTAATTTCTGAGCCAGTAGTGCTTCTTTAAAACGAGATATAACTTCAAGAGAAAAACTATCTAACATGGTGTCTTATAATATAATATTGATTGAGTTGGTTTGTAGAAGATAATCACTTCAGAGAAAAAAACACACACACAATGCCCACAATTCAGTTTGATGTTTCTCTTTTTTCTTCTTTTGCTTTTGCTTTTGCTTTTTTTTTTTTGATACTTTACACTACCTAGTTTGTCTTCATTATCAAAACTGGCTAAAGTACACGATTCTCTAGTTATAATCCTTCCTTTAGGTGTGAAGCAATTGAATAATAACACATCTTCATTTTGATTTAAGATATATGTTGTGCAATATAGAGAAATTTGCTGTGTTGAACTCTTCAGTAAAGTGGTTGGGATACTGTAGAATTGTGTAACCAATAAACAACGTTCATTGACAGACCGCTGCTACCAACTGATCTCTTTGAAGTATATTTTTTTTTTGACTGCAACTTACAACCTATACACAAGAATATAAAGATAAAGGTGAAATGCAATAAATCACTTTATAATTCATGGCTAGACTTGTATATGTACAAAAAACTTTTGACAATGTTCCAAGGTGTTACCATATTGAGACCGTTGGTTGCTTATAGTTTTATAGTGGGTAACAAGCGTCAGAAAACTTTATCTCAAGCTCCATCGTTTGAAACAACAATCAATGTTCAAGTTGAAATAAGAATATATATCACAGGAAATATGTTTTTAGTGAACAAAATTGAAAGCTCATCAATACGTAAGGATTGGTCTTTCGGGTCTTTTGTATCGAAAGGCATTGTATGACGAATATTACTTTATCAAAATACTATATATTAATCAAGCGAGAGACGAGAAGCTAATTAAAAAAAAGAATAGGTCTCCGATAATATCTGAAACTAACTTTTTTGGTTGCTTATAGAGGTGTATCTTTCTATTGAAATTCAACCATATCACCCGGTGTCCATATATATTGATATTTTAAAGTGATACAGAGAGTAGAAAGCATTATATATTTTTAGCCTGGTCACTGCTCAATTCTTCTAAGATTTTTTTTTAAACAAAACAAGTTATTCAAACGCCTCCACATATTTGCCATTTCCCCTGAATTTTATTGTGGATTTTATTTTTATTTCGATTGGAAAATCAACTCCTCACATTACAATTGAATACTTCTAAGCATGTCTGAGATATCGTACTTGAGTATAAATAACGCTCATAACGGAATAATAATCAAAATCCCCAAACCCGTACGATTTCATACATTATCAGAATTCAAAAAGTACATCCAACAATCATATCTGATAGATAGCGTTGATAATCTATTTCTTTTAACTACATTTGGAATTAAACTTAACTATAATCTAATCAATGAGATTGGCGAAGTGTTTGTATACGATAAGAGATTATTTACAAATATAGTGGATCAATCGCTAATCGATCAATACACACAATCAACTTTCCGTGTTAGTGAACCCACACACTCACCATTGCTTAAAAGTAATGTTGGCTTTTTGAAACAGAATCTATCTAGTAATTTAAAGATTAATCAAGGGTGGGCTAGAATAATCACCCAAGATGGTGAATTAATGGATCAATACTGTCGAGAGTTAATTCAACAAATAAATGTCATTTTCAAATGTTTAAATACAATATTTCAATTTGCCACTAATTTTACTAATGAAATTGAAAAGAATTTCAGCAACTTTTTCAACTATGTCAAGCTAATAAACTATAAAACCTTGCACAAATCATGGATAACAAACTACAAGAACTTGAAAACTTTTCCCACTTTTAAGATTGACAATGAAAATATCAAATTAAGTGATTTCCTAGAAGTTGATAGACTACAGTCATCTGCTGATTATATTGAGAAGTTTTTGCCATTGATTGTTAATAAATTAAATGAATTAAAACAAGTTATAGAAACCGTAAACGAGGAGAAATTGACCGTGGACAAGTTTATTGAAACTTCTCGCAACGAATCTATAAGCAACTTTAAAAATGTCAATATTCTGAACGTATTGAGTCAATTACAAACAGAGTCACAACAATTGACTGATGATATTGAGAACCTACACTATAAAAATATGGATGAAATATATCGTTTACACAGAGATAAGCTCTCTATTTCAATTTACAATAACGCCAAGGATATTTACAAAAATTTGAATGACTTGCAACAGTTTAAGAACAAACTTACAAAAGCTAGTTTAAAGGCATTTAATACTATTGCCAATTTGCAAATGAAAATGGTAGGTGTTAAGACTGAGATGAAGAAAATAACAACTGAAGATGAAACCGCCACCGAAGATTCAAAAGTGGGAGATGTGAATTATAAAACAATTAGTAATGTCAAGAAGTATGAAGACTATTTGTCGTTGACTATTGATTTACCTTTGATATTTGGATTTTCGCTTATTGAAAAAAGAAGACAATTTGAATGGTATGATTTTTACTCCAAAGGGATTGTAAACAATGTTAGTGAACAGTTATCAACAATTATAGAACACGAAAAAGTGTTTCGTGGAATATGGTTAAAGAAATTTGGTACTTTATTGTCACTAATAAATGATGATCCTTTGACTCCTTCTCTTCCAAACATTGATGTCACACTTGTTGGTAATAGGCAGAATAATTTCAGTATACTTTATGATTTAAAAATTGAAAGAGATGACATTATCAATTACATTTCTTTGATTGAAGCTACCAATATGTCCAAAAACTTTGTCACTTTGTTAAACAAGAATTTTAAGGATTTGATAGCATCTACCAATAATATGAAAAAAGTCACCAAAGTCATATCATCTCTTAGCACGTATACCACGAATTCAGCCGATGATAAACTGAAATCATCACACGAAGAGGGAACTGAAGAAGAAATTGATTTTGACTTAAACTTGATAAAGGGATTAAAGTCAAGAATAAAAAAGCTAGAAAATTTATTACACCAACAACAGTTCAAGAATTTAAACAACTGGCCAGTTATTAGGAATGTTCCTAGCATGACTAATGATAACCGACAAAGTACAATTATTCAACCAACAGTAGTATCACCAGCCAGAACAAACCCTACTCAATTATTGCTGAGGAATCCATCCACCACCAAGGAAAATACAACCACAAATATTCATAATAACCATCAACAATCTGAAGTATTAGATTCATCTGTCATTGACAAGCATCTTGATAATATTAGATTGAAAAAGTTGAATAATGAATTGCAAACGAAAAATACCGAGCTCACAAATCAGATCAATAGTAAGAATGAAACGATTACACAACAACAGAAAGAGATGGAACACATGAAATTGAAGACTGAAAAGAGAGTTGATGAATTAATGAAAAAATTACAAGAAAAAGATGAGGAATGTCAGCTGCTAAAACAAGAAAATAAGATAAAGTGTGATGAAGTTGAGAATCTCACCAAGAAACTTGAACTCAGTGATAATCATAATAAGGAATTAGAAGCAAAAATAACTGAATACACTCAGAAAGCCACTTCAAAAACCAAAGAAATTGCTGATTTAAACAAGACAGTTTCGAATTTGCGTTCTGAGCTAGGTGATGCTATGCATATGAAAAATGATCTTTTATCGAATCTATCTTCCAAAGAAGCCGAGTTTACTAAAGAACGCAATCAATTTAACAATGATTTGAAAGCTTTGCAATTGAAATTGGATGAAATTAATGAAGATTATGAAAATCTTATGGAATTGACTCAAGCAAAACAAAAGAAACATGATTTGATAATAAATGATTTGAATAATGTGATTATCAATCTAATGAATGATATTAAGAAAACATTATTGAGTGTTTTTGAATATTTTTTGGAATACTGTTTGGTTTTAGAATCTATGGGGTTGTTACTAGTCAAAGAAGATGAAATCTACAAAATCAAACGTGTGAAAGGATTAAAATCCAAGAAATCAATTGGTGATGGAGATATGCTGATAATCTCCAACGGCACTCCAAGCTCTAAAGTTATTGAGGAGATTGAGAATGAAATAAACATTGTTAATAATATACCACCTATAAGTTCTATTTTGCCAGATAGTTATTCGTCTGGAACCGAGAGTGATTCAGTGGTTGATAGGTATAATGACCAATCGATGAAATTAATTTCTACATTCAACCAATTATTCAAGTTCAACAATGAAAATGAAAATGAAAATAGAATTGATCATATTTTAAATACATTGGCATTCAAAAACAATGTTCAATTACAAGAGGATAGTATCAATGACACCAGATTCTTTTTAAATGCTATATCGAAAAGATTTAGAGATGTGGAAGGATTTGCCAAACGTCAAGCTAAAGATAATAAATTAAAGGAACAAGAACACAGAAAATTAGTTCATCGATTAAATAGCAAAATAAGTGTGAATGGATTTCAGGAAAAAGATTTAGTGCTATTTTTACCAACTAGAATAGATCGACCAAATGGTGAAAACATACCTAGTAATGATAAAATTCAACCTTGGGCTGCTTTCAATATTGGAGCACCACATTATTTTTTGAAAACTGAACAAACCAAGAATAAAGAATGGATTATAGGACGTGTCAAGAAAATTACTGAATATAAGGTTACTGAAGAAAATGTCCAATCTTTGGAATCTAATCCATTCCAATTGAGTGTCAATGTAACTTGGTATTTAGTCGAAGCTGACGAAGAATAAACATAGCTTTCTTTGATTAATAAATTTAAAAAATCTGATAATACGTTTATTCCACACGTCTGAGAAGTACTATTATGATTATATTCTAATTGATGAACATTTTAGCATCGGAGTTATTCAGACTTGACGTAAATCAAATGTGGATTTTTGGACAAATAACTATATACAACGACTTTGTGTAGTTTATTTTTAGTCTTAGCATCAATACAAATCAAATTGGCGCACATTACTTGAAATACGATGAAAGAAACATCGATATCACAACTACGTATAATTCATACATTAAAACTGTTCGTATAGTAGAGCAGAAACAGAAAAACATGTTTTAACAAGAAGGCAGGATAATCGACAATGTGCCTCAAATCAAAACTATGTTAATTTCCAATTCTGTTTATGAGGAAATTCTTACTGGCTTTTGATCTGTCAAGCTCTAATGTATGTTGACCATCTATGCATATAACGTACATCATCACAGAGATAATTTCTGCATGAGTATTTCCAACATTATGCATTTTTTAACGACAACAATAGTAGTTTCCCTTTCTATTCTCGTATTTTCAAATATAATCAATTTGAGCTCTAATGAAGTGAGTCAGTTAAAAGATTGGCCACGTTTATGAGTTTGAATTTTTCACCTCAATTAAACATCTTTTTACCGTTTTATACCGTTGTATACCTTGATTATTGTTCGAGAGGTAATTCCGATACAGGCTTTGCGATTCATTGTTGGGCTTTTTCAACACCATCAGACCACAATTTACAAACTAACGCCCACGGCATTATGAAAAAGCCGAAAAGGAAATTTTGACGGAGATATATTTTGTATATAAAGCCTTGATTATTCCCATTTAAACAATTATAACTACAATATTCTTCTCATAATTACTGGAATTGAAAGTGTCTTTATTAGATATGGCTTCCAACCCACCAAGTGCTTGTTGTGCTCAAACTAATTTCCACGAAGGTACCCCATTGGGTACACACCAAGAGGTATTTGGAGTCGATACTTACATTGTTGGAGAATCTAGTAACATCTTAGTTATCTTAACTGATATTTTTGGTCATAGGTACAACAATGTTTTGTTGGTTGCAGACGCTATTTCCAAATCAGGATACAAAGTTTTAATTCCTGATATTTTAAATGGTGATCCACTTAAACCAGGCGATGACTTCCAACCATGGTTACCTAAACATACCCCTGAAATTACTGCTCCTATAGTTGATAATTTTTTAAAAAGAGTCAAAGAAGAATTGAAACCAACTTTCTTAGGTGGAATTGGTTATTGTTTTGGTGCAAAGTTTGCTGTTCAAAATTTGTCTATTAATGGGTATTTAGATGCTGCAGCTGTTGCGCATCCTTCGTTTGTTTCGATGGAAGAAGTGAAAGCGATAAAGCGTCCAATCATTATTTCTGCTGCTGAAACAGATCAAGTGTTTGCTCCAGAATTGAGACATCAAACTGAAGATGAATTGGCTAAATTGGAAGGAGTTAGATACCAAGTTGATTTATTCAGTGGTGTTACACATGGATTCGCTGTAAGGGGTGACATCAAAAATCCAATTGTCAGATATGCCAAAGAAAAGGTTTTGGCCGATCAATTGGCATCTTTCAAGAGTGTTCAAGCTTTGGGCCATTAATTATAGAAATGTTTATGGTGAGTAAGATGTAGAGTATTACACATGATGCTGAAAACCCTATAAAACACTTCATAATTTTATCTACATAATCTTAAGATCGTATCAGTGACAAAAACTTGCCTTAAACTGAACCACCATAGGTGAATAACGCACCATATCTGAGGCGATAAATAACGAGAAACAAGTATTTACACATTCAATAAGCTCTCTCAAGTATTACTTCCCTCTAGCTACATACACACTCACTGGATTATTGTTACGAGTGTGTAGTGGGAGTGTGGACGAGTAGTGTATATTGGCTACGTAGATGATTATGTAATCATAGTTAGTCTAGCTAAAGTCCAGAAGGTGTTCATTAGTTCATTAGTTAGTTAAGTCGTTATTCCCAATCCAATCCCAGGGGGATTCCAACGTCTATTTATATTCCCGTGAGGAATGTACAACTGCCCACATGTTGTCTTCTCCCATTCTACCTTGTGGGGGGTACGACAAAGACTAGCAACGCTGAGGCGTAGTCAATGAACACAAGTCGGAGGCTTCACCTGATCATTCGTTGTTAACTCGCTGGAGGCTATTTGCCGTTGCAACTACATGCAGTACCAACGTCACCATCGTAACAATTATTTATATACAAATACACAGATGACATCTATTCTGGAACATTATTAAACAAATAACTAACACTTTCACCATTGTGCAACCTTCTGATAGCTTCAGCCAAAGTGGAGCTTATATCCAACATTTCAATTTTATCGCATTGCTTTAACTTATCTTGCACTGGCAACGAGTTTGTACAAATGACTTTTTCTAGTTTTGAATTGTTCAAACGCTCAATGGCATTACCAGAGAATATTCCATGTGTGATCATACAAACAACTTTTCTGGCCTTGCTTTCCAATAACACATCTGCTGCTTTGCACAAGGTACCACAAGTATCGGCCATGTCATCAATCAAAAGACAAATCTTGTCTGTAACATCACCAACTAAAACCATCTTCGAGACTTCATTAGCTTTCTGTCTCTCTTTATGAATAAGGGCAAATTGGATGTCCAACTTATCAGCTAAAGAGGCAACCCTTTTTGCACCTCCAGCATCAGGAGACACCATTATTATATCGGATTGTTTATAATTCTCTTTAATGTATCTTAACACAGAGGGTTCTGCATAAAGGTTATCTACAGGAACTCTAAAGAATCCCTGAATTTGTGATGCATGTAAATCCATGGTTATTACATGGTCACATCCAGCTGTCTGTATTAAGTTTGCAACAAGCTTGGCAGTTATTGGGGCTCTACTTTTGTCCTTCTTATCTTGTCTAGCATAAGGGAAACTTGGAATAACGGCTGTGATTCTTCTCGCACTAGCAACCCGACAAGCATTTATAATCATGAGTAATTCCATTAAAAAGTCATTAATTTGTTCTTCTCCACATCCTGTTTGTATAATGTAAACATCCTCATCACGGACAGATTCTCCTACTGCCACCGCAGTTTCTTGATTGGTATACTGGAAAGCTCCAATTTTGGCAATAGATAAACTCAATCTTTGAGCTATTGACTCACAAAGCTCTGGATGTGAGTTACCAGCGATTAGTTTAATTGAATTTTGTGTGCGTTCATGCATTGGTGTTCAGCGATGATCAACTAATCAAATTGAAGAGAGATGAAGTATGTAATTTTTTTTTTTTGGTGATAGTTCTCCTAACTAATTCCCAGAAACTATAATAGAATTTTTTTTTCTCTCACTAATTGTTGTTGTTGTGTGGGAACACATGGGGTAAGACATTTTCTTTAAACTAGAACGACTTTTTTTGCACCAACACACCACCAATACTAACCAACAATCTAAGGTTCAAATAATTTATCATCTTTACCGTCTACCAATTGCAAGTAGTAATAATAGAAAGCGATAATATGGAAATGTCCTTCAAAGTCCAACTTTTCATCAATTGAATGTATATTGCTATTTTTTGTAGCAATGCTTGGTTGGTAACGATATATGTTTCTTGTCAAGTCCCAATATGACTTTGTATCTGTGTTACCGGTAGAAAGAAATGGAGCAACAATAAAAGTATCATTTGAGTCTGGGAAAATTAAATCTTCGTACAAGTATCTCAATGACCCACCAAATATATTCCAACTTTCCCCATTTATAGGAGAGACAGGAGCAGGTTCCAAACTTTCTATCAAGGAATAGTTGAAATACCCATGTTCTGTTGGTTCAATAATTTCTTGATTATCAATTATCAAGCCCAAATTAAACTTATCTGCAATTGTCAAAATATCTGCTTTCAATTTTGACACAACAGTGTTCACATTTTCTTCCACGGCAATTCTTGAATTTACAACAACAGAAACGTGTTCTGGCAATGCATTGGACTTGACGCCACCTTCAATTATATCAACAGCTTGAGAAGTAGTGATTAAGTACTTGGTTTCTGCGTCTTTGCTCAAATACTCGACAACTCGCTGATTAGCGTTTTGATCAATTTGAGCTTTCAAAATGTCTCGTTTAATTGATTTATTCAAAATTTTCGAATGTTCTGCGAGACAATACAATTGGCCTAAAACTGGATTATTGTTTGTCAATATTGGACTAAATTCTTTATCCTCGATCTTGGTGATCAATTGTGACATTATTCCAATCGAAGTGTGTCTTGGTGGCACTGACAGGTGGCCACCAGGTGTAAATAGATCAATAACTGAATTTAAATGGCCCTTTTCACCAGTGGCAGGCAATACAAGCTTTACACCTTCAATCTCTTGATATCCTTCGTCACCTTCGTCGATAATTTGTAAAATTGAATCGGGACCATATTTGTTTACCAAGTAGTCGGATATTTCCTCTGCACCTTTACCAGCAGCTTCTTCATCGTATCCGAAAGCTAAAATAATGGTTCTTTGAGGCTTGAACTTGTCCTCTTCTAATAAAAGTTCAATAGTACCCATCAAAGCAATCAATAAATTCTTGCAATCACTCACGCCTCTACCATAAAGATACTTGCCGTCAAATCCTCCTTCAAAAGGCGGGAATGTCCATTGGTCAATAGTCTCATGTGGAACAGGTACCACATCCTGATGGGCAGTCAACATTATTGGCTTTTTTGATGTATCCTTACCTTTCCATGTGTATACTAATCCAAATTTGTTAATTTTCTTCAACTGCAAATGCTTATGGACCAACGGATAGGTTTTCTCTAAATAATCATGAAACTTTTCGAAAGGTTTCCATCTAGGATCCAATTCGTATAATTCCTTCAAAGATTTCACGGATTGAGGATTTTCCATTCCATCAAATATTTCTGTTGGGATTTTTACTGCATTCAACAACTTCTTTCTTACAGAAGTGTGGAAACTCTTATCTGAAAGAATGTAATTAATTGTATCTGGATTGTGAAGAACATCAGATGGGTCTATTTTGGGGACAATTGGACAAAGGGAATTGGGTTCATGGGGCTCTTGCATAAACGTTCTAAAGACATCAATTGGGGTTTTAATAGGTTTGCTTTTATCTGAACCATAAGAGAAAAGTGTACATAATATTAAAATAAAATTAATTCCAATAAACAATGAGTACACTTTCTTCCGCGATGAACTTGCTCCTTTGGAATGTAACGGCAATTCTAGTTTCTCAGCCATGGTGGAAGTATATCGATAGGCAACAGTAAAATGCCAAAAATAATTGATAGTAGCAACCAAGAAAAAAAAAGAGTGAGTCTAATAAAATTAAAATCTGGGAATAAAAGTGGTGGAGATTTAGAGATAACGGAGCAGCCGAGTGCATCTAAAATCTGAACACAAGTAAAATTTAATACCCTTTCATAACCAACATTTTATTCACACAAATCTCATACAACCAAATAATATTCATTTTAAATTACTCTAAGATACTTAACTTCTACTCTCTAAATAAATAATTATAGTATTTAATCTTACAAATTAGATTTCAAGACTTGAACACTATCGAAGAAAGTCAATTGATCAAGCAAAGCTTTTTCTTTAGCGTACTTGACAATTGGGTTATTGATGTCACCTCTAACAGCAAAACCATGTGTAACACCACTAAATAAATCAACTTGATATCTGACACCATTTAATTTAGCCAATTCGTCCTCAGTTTGGTGTCTCAATTCAGGTGGGAAAATTGAATCAGTTTCAGCAGCAGAAATAATGAGTGGACGTTTAATTTCTTTAACTTCTTCAATAGAGACAAACGATGGATGTGCAACTGCTCCAGCATCCAAAAATCCGGAAGAGGATAAATTCTGGATAACGTATTTTGCACCGTAACAATAACCAATACTGCCCAAGAATGTTGGCTTTAACTCTTCCTTGACTTTTTTCAAGAAGCCATTGACAATTGGTGCGGTGATTTCAGGTGTATGTTTAGGTAACCAAGCTTGTAACTCGTCAAAAGAAACAATTGGATCACCCTTCAAAATGTCAGGAATCAAGACTTTATAGCCTTCCTTAGAAATGGCATCAGCAACTAATAAAACATTGTTGTATTTGTGACCATAAATGTCAGTTAAAATAACTATAACTTTGGAGGATTCTCCGACAGTATAAGTATCTAAGCCAAAAATTTCTTTATGGGTTCCCAATGGGGTACCTTCGTGAAAATTAGTCTGAACACAGCAAGCGCCTGGTGGACTGGAAGCCATTGTTAATTGTAGAAAAGTATATAGGGGATTTTAGAGGAAAAAAAAAAAAGGAAGAAAAGTTGAACAATTAATTACTATTTTTCTTTGACATCGGTTTTATATGGTTGTTAGAGTGCGTGATATCAGTACTGTTGTGGCACGTCGGATTTAAAATCAAACCAGAGATTTTTTTCCGTCAATCATGTACTACCAAGAAAATCATATTTTTTAACGAAAGAATGTGCACTAGTGATCTCCGTAAACTAGTTCTCGGTGATAAATTGTGTGGGGGAAAAGTAGAAGGTGGGGGTGTTAATTAATTAAAGAGCTCGACATTTCACTTGAATATCAAAGTTTGCTTGTTACCCCATAAGCTGCCAGAGAGAAATTCTTATTTGAGATAAAGAGTATCATAATTAACTCGTAAATTTAAAAACTAGCAAGTATTATAAGAAACAAGACAGCAAAAACGATTGTTTGAAATCAACAGATTACACCATTCATAATAATGAATCAATCAGTAGTACCTCGATTGACATCAGCAGCAGCCTTAGCCTGTTGAACTAATGCCTTTGGTGCATCTAACGAACTAAACATAAGCTCAATCAACCTAATTTTGCTATTTACACCAAAATATTTGTTGCGGAATAAATCATCAGCTTCACCAACAGTGCTGATTTTAGCAGATTGACTATCCTTAGCATTAAACAACAGCAAAATCTGTGAATGATTCCAAGGTTGAATATTGTTATATTTTGCATTTAATCCATGAATCAATTTTTCAATTGTGTAGCCGGCATTGTTCACAACAAAAATATAAGGATGGACCCCGTTTTTTATCATGGTTGATACTTCTTGCATTGTCAACTGTAAGGAACCGTCACCAACAAATAAAATGACTCTTTTCTTAGGATCAACTTCCTTGGCAGCTACACTAGCACCAAGTGTTGCACCAACAGAGTATCCAATCGAACCCCACAAAATTTGTGATATCCCCACCACGTTGTTTGGAAATCGTGCTTCGAGGATCCCATGAGCAGCCGTTCCACTTTCAGTAATAATGATATCCTCTTCTTTAAACCAGGAGCTAACACGTGTCCAAAACCAAGCTTGAGTCAAGGGGGCAGACAATTCAGTGGGTGCGTTTACCAATTTGACTTTTGGAACAGATTTGGGAACATAATTAGTAAGTACGGATGAAATTTTTTTATTCAATGCCTGCATGAGTTCTTTCATTTTGATTCCAGAATATATTGCCAGTTTGATTTTGGCATGGTCAGAATGGAATTCAATAACATTCTTGGTACCAATAGAGTACGAAAATGAACCAGTGTTAAAATCGGACAATAATGCACCACAGGAAAAGATCAAGTCTGAATTTTCAATACCTTCTTTGACTTCTGGTTTAGATAAAGAGCCAATGTAAACGCCACCATATCTGGAAGCAACTGAAGTGCCAGAACTTAAATTGGATGCCAAGTTTTTAAAGGCAGAGGCATCTGCTAGATCTTCACCACCAATACCACCTTCATCAATCATACCTTTACCCATTGGAGTAACATAAACTGGGAACTGAGTTGTTTCAACCAATTGCTTAACCTCTTTTTTACAATCATGTCTGGAAGCACAGGCGTCTACCAAAACAATTGGGTTACTAGCTTTGCTAACCATACCCAAAATTCTATCAATGACCTCATTTTGCGATTGAATATTGTTGGGCTCCAAAGATAAATCAATAGACTTCTCTAGCATCGCTTGTGGCACCTTCATGTCTACCATATTAGAAGGAAGAGCAATGTAAACAGGACGTTGCATAGTATACGCTGTTCTTAAACAGCGGTCAATTTCATTGCAAGCAGTTGCAAGGTCATCTAAAAAGGCAGTTGTTTCACATATATTTGTAGACATTCTGTGGAAAACGGTAAAGTCACCATTCCCTAAAGTATGGTGCAATAGCATCTGTTTCTTTTGTGCTTCATTTGAAGGGACACCCACAATGTGAACAATACCCACATGCTCAGCATATGAACCTGCTATTCCATTTAAAGCAGAAAGCTCTCTATAACAGTGTTAGTAATAATTGGTCTTTAACTTCATTTAGTTTGTAATGCTAGTACTAAAAAGGTCCTAGGAAAATTTAGCAAGTGAATCTTCTCACTAACAATAGTATAAAACATACCCTACTCCAAAAGTTGTCACCAAGGCTCCAATCTTGCCACTGTTCACTCTTGAATAACCATCAGCCGAGTATGCTGCATTCAACTCATTGCAATTCCCTGCCCAAATAAACGAACCTCCTCCATGTTCATTTTCAGTTTCGTAAATTTTATCCAAAAGTGATAAGTTAAAATCTCCAGGAACACCAAAGACTGTGTGAACATTCAATTGGTACAATCGTTCAAAAATGTATCTACCCAATGATATTTCTCTCATTATATAAGTTATGCTTGTTTGTAACTGTTTGTGTGAAAGTGTAAGTTAAACAAAGAAGGATAAAATAGCAAAGAAATCCAGCTAAGCTTTTATAGGTAGTAGACTCCTCCCTTTTTTTTTTGGTTGCAACAAAAATACCAAAGGATATATTATTGCTACATATCCCTATTTTTCCAACTATTAATATTTTGCACAAACACACATGAATGTGTCTAGACTTACAAATAACTTTAATCCTTTGAGAAAGTTTTAATTCCATTTTAAATATTAAATTGTTTTCTCCCTTTTGAAAATCACTTCATCATAATTGCTCTAGTCAATGTATAAACTGTTATTAGTAGTCTGTCTCTCAACACCATTCTTATCCCCTTCTTCCTTTTCATCTTCACTTATACTTATCTCCTGAGCAGTTCCAGACTTGTTATATCCAGGTATCCACTTATATGACATACTAACTGATGGCAATAACCCTTTCCCGTAGTTGCAAATAGAAACAACCTCCAACACTATTGTTGCAACCAATAATACTAAAGTTATTATACCAAATGTCAACAATGATTTTCTTCCCATAAAATATTCACCAGGTCTAATTGCCAAATCATAAGCTGAAGTGTATTTCGTGTACAATCTTATTATTTTGAAAAGGACATAAGCAATACCACACAAAAATAAAACAATTGCAAATATGGATCCATAAATGAATTCTCTGGTTGCTGATATATCACTTATGAAAAGCAAAATTATTGTTAATGGAATCACAATTACTGTTAAAATAAACTCAACAGACTTTCTATCTTTTACCATAATAACCAAGAATTGGATTGTGAACCCAGCAAAGAAGAAAAAATCAAACATCAATATAGAACGATGTATTTGGAAATACGTGTAAATTCTTTTAAGTTCCAAACTGGCTCCGATTTTTTTGAAAGTAAACCAGCTTACATATCTTCTCAATCCAAAATACAACAATACAGATTGGAGGACCAAGGTTGCAGCAAGAACACATATAGTTGCAATATTCATAGCGAATGTTGCTGTTTTCCATTTACCAAACAAAACTGCAGATATTTTGTCACTAACTTCATTGTATTGAATACCAGTGTATATCAGCATGCAACAGTAAAACCCCATCAAAAATACTAATAACAATAGGTTACGAGAATAGAGTGCTATCAATGTTATCAACACTTGGAAGACCCCTGCAAATATAAAAAGTGCAAAGTAAATCGAGTTCTCCGTATACTTGCCCTTTGCAAACTTATCATGGTGGATATTAATCACGGCAAACATATAGGCTTCAAACAAAACAATAAGAATGGCTGACAATAGTGATATACCAAAAAATGACCTGGCAAAAAATTTGAATTGTCTTTCGTCATCTTTTTTACTTGAGTTTTTGGGTACGTTTTGAGATTCAGTATTGAAAATGCCAGCATTGTCCAAACTAGAAAAAACAGCACTAGCATTGCTGCTACAGTTATCTAGTGTTGGTTGGTCAACGTTAGCAGTTGCATTTGGTCTATTCAATTGGGAATTCTGTGAATCAATTAACGAATTGCTGTCGTTTTCACGGTAGTACTGCGACGGGGAATTATTATTAGAATTATAATATGACATGGGGGATGTAGTCAATGTTTAGGTGTAATTGGTCTGTACTGTAGTTTTATATGATTTTGGGTTTCAGTAAAGCTAATTTAAATTACTGTAGACGAAAAAAAAAAAAATATGGAAAGTATATCATAAATATTTGTGTATCGACCACGGGCATCCCCTTTTTTTGTTACTATTAATAATAATCGTGTGACGAAAATGCCAACCCAGCCCTGCGTGTTGTCAGTTATTTCGTCTCTGGGGTACTTGGACCAGAACGAGACGAAAATAAATAATTTATCCAACAAACTACTTCCTGCATATGAAATTTACAATAGAAAATATGATCAATTAGTTTGCAACGGTTTATGAAGATCAGGCGCTTTCCCTACACATACCTACTTAAAAGGATAAAGTGTAAGATTGAAGTAAAATATGTTAAAACGGGTAGCAGAAAATCTAATCGAAATCACCTTGTAGACATATCCTAGTGATATTTTATAAACCTATATAGTCTTCTGGTTTTTCTTCAAGTACACCTTCTGTTTGCTCTTCCAAATCAACCCAGTAAACATTATGAAAATAATCTGGATTTTCAAGAGTTTTCTGCTTAAAATTTCCCACTTGATTTTCCAACACTAATACAGCTATTGCATCGTATCCACCAGCACCTGGAACCACACCGCCAACACAACCAGGAATCTCTTGACAACGGTCCAACAACTGGGTTTGGACATCAGGTTCAATTGGAACCTCTGATTTTTGTGTTAATGCTTGTAACCCTTTTCTGATGTTCTTAATCGCAACAGTCAAAGGCTCAATAGAATGATCTAACTCTTTAATATAAGTCTCTGGGTCTGAGTCGTATTTTTCACGCATTTCCCTCAATTCCTTCATAAACTGTAAATTGGCACTATTAAGCTGGTCATACACAACAGAGCTTTCTTCTGGCTTTTCCTTTTTCCATTGGAGTACTCGTGATACCAATTTGGGTGTTTCTGAGCCACCCTTGACGTCACCCATTAATAACTTGATTCCGTGTGGTAATGTACATCTTTCATGTTTGAATTCCCAGTTACTTGCAATCAATTTTTTCAACTCTGTGGGGAACTTCTCAGGATCACTTTCTAGAACCTGAAACACGTCATTTATCAAAGCTGGCTGAAATCTTCTATATACAATCAGACCATAAATTGCAGTTGCAACATCAAACCCAGATCCTATCTTTTTTTGGGCATAACAATGTGCAATCTGTGCAACGTTGTGCAAAATATCTTTATTCGTACTGATAACATTGGGGATAAAATGGGATAATAAACTTGTGGCAACAACTGACACTAATCCTGCCGATGAACCTAATCCGGTCTTTTCCACTTCGGTAATGGCACGAGAATGGTAAAGAAAAGTTTTTTCTCCATTCGAGGATGTCTTGGTTTCAGTATCTTCTTGTGAATGATATCCAGGGTCCGAGTAAATAATGATTTCAAGATCAAATGCTTCGGTCGGTTGAATATAAGCTAAAACGATGAATATAGTTGCCTCTAAAAATGGATTTATGCGTGACTGAACTTCTTTGGGTTTTTCTGTATTTGATGATATGTGATATTCCCATTCTCCGTTTGCAAATTGGGGTGAAGAAATTTTGATTCTAGATTCTTTCAAACTGGTTCCTTTTGGTGTTATAACTGCATGCATTCGTGATGACAATGCTGTCACATAAGCATCATAAATTGGCTCAAGAACCAAATATCCACCAGCAAGAAATGCTTTTCCAGGTGCACTAAATGCTTTTGACATTGCCAATTGATGATCGGAGAAAAAGAAATGTTCAGATCTGAATGAATATTCTGAAGTTGGAATCTACTGTTCTGTCTTTTTTTTCCACTTGCCTCGTTTTTTTTTTCACGCCAAGTTTCCTATTTATTATTCATTCTTTTTTTATCCATTTTTCTACATTTTTCCTTTGATTTTGTTATTATCAACAAGCCTAGTTAATAAACAAGTTACACATATAGCTATGGCGGAAACTGAATTAAAGAATTTACAAGAATGCAAGACCATTGGTATAATTGGTCTTGGGGATATGGGTTACTTGTACGCCAAACGCTTTAGCGATGCTGGGTGGAAAGTTGTTGGGTGTGATAGGGAAGACTTGTATGAAACCACTAAAGCAAAGTTTGCCGATGAAAAGTTTGAAATATTGAGAAATGGGCATTTTGTATCGAGAATTTCAGATTACATTATTTACAGTGTTGAAGCAGAAAATATTGAAAAAATTGTGTCAATCTATGGTCCCTCAACCAAATTTGGGGCAATAGTGGGTGGACAAACATCATGTAAGGCACCAGAGATAGCAGCATTTGAAAAACATTTGCCTGAAGATAATGAAATTATTTCCCTTCATTCACTACATGGACCCAAAGTGAACACTACGGGACAACCCTTAGTGTTGATAAAGCATCGTGCCACTGACAAATCGTTTGAATTTGTGGAAGCTTTAGTTTCGTGTTTGAACTCGAAACAAGTGTACTTGACGGCTAAAGAACATGATAGAATAACAGCAGATACCCAAGCAGTGACACATGCTGCGTTTTTATCCATGGGAGTCGCGTGGAAACTGGTGAATCAATATCCATGGGAGACACCGAGATGGATAGGGGGTATTGAGAACGCAAAGATAAATATCTCATTAAGAATATTTTCAAATAAATGGCACGTCTACGCTGGCTTAGCAATAACTAACCCTTCAGCACATGATCAGGTGTTACAGTATTCCAAGTCAACCACAGAACTATTTACCTTAATGATACAAGGAAAAAAGAAAGAGTTAACAGAGAGATTAACAAAAGCAAAACAATTTGTCTTCAAATATATTACCAACCATCATGATTTGTTATTGGATGACAATATCTTGCAAAAGTTTTCTTTGAGCAAAACTCCACCAGAGGGGAAACAACCAAATTCCCATTTATCGTTATTGGCTATTGTTGATAGTTGGTACAATTTAGGAATTGTCCCGTACGACCATATAATTTGCTCGACACCATTATTTAGAATTTTTTTGGGGGTCACTGAGTATGTGTTTTGCACTCCTGGGTATTTGGAAGAAAGTATAGATGTGGCTGTTAATGATACTTCGTTCAGACAGGACGATTTAAATTTCACTATTGCAGCACAAACTTGGTCCAATATCATCAGCTTTGGAAATTTCGAATTGTACAAACGTGAATTTGAAGATACCCAGAATTTTTTCCAGCCTATGTTCCAAGAGGCAAATGCTATCGGTAATGAAATGATCAAAACCATATTAGAAAGAGTGAAAGAAAGAGAATGCTGAAAAAGCTATGCATATATATATAGTAATACATACACCCATATGCATTATTCTAACTTCTGATGACATTTTTTTATTTTTATTACATTTCGATTCTTATTCTATACAGTTACGAAAATACTATCCGCTATCACAACTGCTCATCCTTAATTACATCCATTAACCAGTCTAACCCTTCTGTTAACCCTTCACCTTTAATGGCACTCGATGCAACAATACTCCAACTTCTGTCTTTCAAATCAGTTAGACTTAAAGCTTGGCTCACTTCGGCAGCAGTCATAGCTCCAGGTTGATCTTGTTTGTTTGCAAACACTAATAATGCACTATCTTGTAACTCTTCTTCTTTCAACATTTGATGTAATTCCTTGCAGGCAGTGTCGATACGATCTTTATCTGTTGAATCGACAACAAAGATAACTGCTGATGTATTGCTGTAGTAACATCTCCAGTAAGGTCTAATGGAAGTTTGTCCACCCAAATCCCATATGTTTAACGTAATGTTCTTGTATTTTAATGTCTCCACATTGAATCCAATTGTAGGTTTAGTAGTGACCACTTCTCCCATTTGCAAACGATACAATATTGTTGTTTTACCAGCACCATCTAGACCCAATATAAGAATCCTTATCTCCTTATTAGTTCCCCAGAGCTTTGAAAAAATATTACCAAAACTAAAAGCTTGACCCATTGTAATTATTTGCTGAATAAAATGTTGTTTATATAATACTGTTTATGGATGTCGTTGTTCCTGTTAGTGATTTTTTTTTTCCTATGATGTAAATACCCAAATAATACTTTTAAAAAACAATAATCAATACCAATATTTGTTCAGAAAATCTATTCTCTTATGTAAGTATATCTATACTGTTTTAAATTTAAATTTTGGGTGATAAAACAGGTGTTTGATATAATTGTCAGAGTAGAAGAAATGAATGATTTGTTCATAAAAGTTTTTATTTTTGTTTTTACTGTTGTTTTTTTTTTTTTCGATTTGTCGCCGCCTATTTTTTCCTCTGTCATACAAAGATTCGGCTGCCACGAATTATTAAGCAATCGCATAAAAAAGAAATATCTGACGTCTGGGGAACCTTGAAGAAAAAAAAAATACGTATCCAAACCCTCCTTTTTCACCAGTACAAAATACTTTCGAAGTCAATAAATATATTCTACTTTATATACATAACTAAAAGCTAAACTGTGCTTATGGGTTTTGAGCAACAAAGTCAACACCTTTCTTGATGTTCTTGATCAAAGTGTCTTTAGCTTCTTTGACTTGAGCTTCTTCGTAGTCAGAAATTTCACCGATTGGGTGGACAGTCTTGACACCATCAACGCCTAAGGTGACTTTAGTGGAGAAGAAGTCAACACCTTCGTCTTTGAACAATGGGGAGTCAACAAAAGTACATTCAATGACATCTTTTTCACCAGCTAAACCGTCCAAAACGGCACCAGCGAATCTAGCACCAGCTTGAGCCATGGACAAAGTAGCAGAACCAGCACCATCTTTAGCTTGGACAACTTCATCACCACCAAATTGAATTCTGTGGACTAAAGCATCTCTGGTTTCACCAGACAAGTCTTTGTGTTTGGTTTGAGACAACAATGGAACAATGGTAACACCAGAGTGACCACCGACAACTGGGACGTTTTCGTTAACTGGGTTGGTACCGGCAACTTCAGAAACAAATCTAGCAGCTCTCAAGACATCCAAAGTGGTGACACCGAACAATTTGTTTGGGTTGTAGTTACCTTTTGATTTGAAAACTTCAGCAACAATTGGAACAGTAGAGTTGACTGGGTTAGAAATGATACAAACAGCGGCGTTTGGAGCGTAATCAGCAGCAGCCTTAGCCAAGTCTCTGACAATTGAGGCATTGGTGTTGAATAAATCGTCTCTGGTCATACCTGGTTTTCTTGGAACACCAGCTGGGATGACAATAACATCAGAGCCAGTCAAAGCTTCTTCGATTTGATCTGGGTTGTAACCTTTGACAGTGGAGTTAGTTGGGACGTGGGAAACATCAGCAGCGACACCTGGAGCACCTCTGATATCGTAAAGAGCCAAATCAGTAACTTTGTGGTTCAATTTCAATAATAAAGATAATGGTTGACCAATACCACCACCAGCACCCAAAACGGCAACTTTGTAGGCGTTGGAAGCAGAAGAGGAAAATGATCTAGTAGCAACTTTTGAAAACATTTTTTATGAATAGATGCAATTGTCAATTGAATGAATAAAAATCAATTACAAAGAAGAAAAAGAAGAAAAGAAGAAAAGGAAAGGAAAGGGAAAAAAAAATGATGAAGAAGAAAATAAGTCAATTTTTATAAAATTGAAAATTTCGTTGTTGAGCAAACTGAATCACAGTCTCTCGGAACACAGGGGGAAGAAAGAGAGAGAAAGGGAGTGTGGATATGTGGAAGAAAAAATTTGTTCAAGTCTTTTCTTTCTTTCTCGGTTCAAATTGTTCATACTCCAGATTTCGTTTTCCGCAGTATGTATACACCATTGACCAATCAAATTGCTCACATGAGCCTACATGCGAATGTGTGATTTGCATTTAGTCGCGCAATAACCGCGCAATGCTACCAAATATAGTTGATTTTTAATTAACAACCTCCTGCTTTTTAATTCCGGTTACAACTTCAACCTTTTTAACAATAAAGACATTTTCCGGGGAAAAGAAAATCTCTTTTAAAACTATGTAATATGTGATGTAACATATTCTCATTTTCTTTGTTGTATCTTTGCTCTGATCAAGAATGATAATGTTAACATTGTAGTCAAAGAATTCTGCATGTCAATCTCAAGCCCCAAAACTGGCAATTGGAAGGTAAATTCCACATTCTTGCCTTGCTGGATCTTGTTTAGCTTGTGTTATTCTAAAAGTGTTAAATTGGCCATTTAGCGATGTGTTCATCTTAAGTTCAGTATATATTCATTCGGAGTAGTGGAGTCTAGTAATGCGACAGAGCTAGTGTAAACAGAAAAAAAAGAATAAACAAATGCCCAATATCATCTGTCAAGACTACTTGTTAAACAATCAGAACAACTATGCCTGAACTACAACAGCCAGATAAACATTCTATGGATATCCCCCATGTGGCAGCTATTGATCTTCCACTAAATGTGCACAATGTAACTAGAGCGGTTGATATGTTAGGTGGAGAGGAGTTGATACGGGCATCAATCAGAGAATCACATCCATTGGAGTTGAGGTTAAGAAAAGATCCATTCCATCACCCAATACAAGCCCTGAGTAATAATTCAGAAAGAATATTGATGAAAATCAAAATCCCCAAAAAAAGCTTACCAAAAAATAACGAATCATATTCCATTCAACAATTACTTGAACTTAATAACCAAGATAAACTGACACCCAGAGAACGGATTCAACCCGTGGCAATCATAGACAAAACATATCTGTTTAAAGCAATGGCAGACTTCCAAGTTTCTACAAGGAATAACTCATTTGTGCAAAAGTTTAACAAAGCGATGATTAACCATACTGGAATAAATGAAATTAAAGAGTACATTGATGAGCATAAAGGCTGGCAGGGGTATGTTAATTTATCTGAAAACTATTTCCAAAATAACGATCACCAATTGATTCCACCACCAATACTATCCTCAATCAGATTTCCGTTTGATTACAAATATCAACAGAATCCTGGTACGTCAACAGTCAGAGATATACATGGTGAGGTAAAAGTGATTTCAAACCAGAATCGTCAAAAATTGTATACACTTTTGATAGATTATAATACCCCGACTCCGCAAGAACCGGTAGAGGAAATTAGAAAGAACTGGGAAAAGTTGTCTAACGCCAATTTATCTGTCAATAGTTCAGAGCTTTTACTAGTGCAATGTATCAGAAAATTACAAGCATTATTTGAAATCAAACCAATCTGGAATAGAAAGCAACTATATAGCATACTTCCAGAAGATATGAAGAAATTTTTAAAGCATGCTTTGCCATATGTTGCCTATACTTATAAAAGTGGTCCATGGAGATTCTGTAACATTAAATATGGACTCGATGTTGTACATGACCCATCTTATTGGAGTTCTCAAACTGAGTATTTTAGAGTGCTTGGGTTTAAAAAGGGGACAACTACCGATGATTCCAAGATGATAGTTCCTCCTTCTTTGCAGGGATCTTTAGAAGTGGTTGAAATACCCGAAAATTTATTGTTTAACGGAGTTTCGTTACCCTCAGTGGCTACTTTCCAAATAGGAGATATCATGGATGCAGACATAATTAGTATAATTCAAGACCACCAGAGTAGTATGGGTGAGGACTTTTTAAGAAATGTATGTGATCCTCAAGACGGTTGGATCAATCGACAAACAATGGAGGTAATCAGACGTATAATGAGGTACAAATTGAAACAATTAGTAAATGAAGAAAGCATTGATCAAAGTAAAATACACAAGATTATCAATACCAATTATATCGAGGATAAGGAAGATGAAGAAGAGGCTAATGATATGCACGAGGACAGAAACGGTCCCGATGAGTTAGATGAAGACGACGAGGAAGAAGAAGAAGAAGAAACTGCTCTATATTAGCATTGTCGGGAAAGTAGAACTTGTCATAGGTCCAATTTAGGTGGGCTAAATGTACTGAAGCTAGGATACTAGTTTTCAGGAACTGGTTTTTAATAAACAGCAAAATTCGTACAGTTTCTTTTGGAAGTCATTTGTAATATAACATTTTTATATATCTACATGTTATCTATAAAACACCTTTCTGGTACTTTAGTAAACTCTTCCATTCAATCAAGCTGACAAAATCTCAGGTCTATACGGAAAGTTGTTTGTAACAAAAAACTGAGACGAAGTAGTTTCGCGTAGTTACAGACACGTATAATCCAATACTAAGAACCAAGAAGAGAGAAAAAAAATAACAGCACACCCGACCTAGATTGAAAAAAAAAAACAACGAAAAGTATAGTTTTCCAGCATATCTTCAATTAACACAACTACCCTTTAACAAGTCTAACTATAAGAATGACTAAAGCTACTGAAACAGGATTAACAATTTTTGCCTTATCAGCTATTTATTTTGCTCTTATCACAGGTGTGATTCCAACTCCAGCTAAAATACACGATGAAATATTGCCATACTTGCCATGGTGGGGATTAGTCACATTTGGGTCTTATGCCTTATCAACGTTAGGTTGGGGAATTGTTACATTCAAAGACAAAGAACATAAATACAAAGAATTGAAAATACAAATTGAAGAAGCAAAAGATTTCTACAAAACAAAAGGTATTGATTTGGATTAAATCTCTGTGTGAATCAAAAGATCATAACAGTAATAAATAAGAATATATATCAATAAATAAATAAATATTTGGACGTCTAGTTTTATGTTGGTCTAATCATATACATATATAAATATCTAGCTTGATGCCAAACTTTTCTTTTGCTTCAACTTCTTTTCAACTTCAGCAAATACTCGAATTGAAACAGGCACAGATCCCCAACTGTCGTCGTCATCATCGTCACCTTTTCCTGGTTTTCCTGCTATCTCTTTTCTGATTTCTTTATCCAGTTTATCGGCCAATGACACTGGGTAATTCTCTCTTTTCAAATGTTTTAATGGAGGATGAAAGTTCTCTGGCCAACGGCCTCCTCGAGACACTAAACGTTCAGCTGCCTGTTTCCGTTTTGCATCCCAGTCTTTCAAATCTTCATCAAATAACTCCCATACACAATTAATACATCCACTCATACAACAATTGTCTGGTTCTGGCGGTCTTGCAGGGACAGTGATCCCAGCAATGACTCGAGACTCTCCACGATCTATACGACTTGATGCCTTTCTATCTTCTCCTTTGATTCTACCCCCAAACACTTTGGCTATTCTTTCTTCAGGAGACAAGTTGTCTAATGTGTAATTCCCAACAAATCTAGTCTTTGTATGAGCTTTTAGTTTAGTCAAGTCCTTTGCAGACATTAAGCTTGCTTCTATTGGATGCTGTGGGTGTGAAGGTGTACGCAATACCAAATCGTAAAATGCATATTTTTTTCGGGTAGCATCGGAAGTTTTCTTAACTGGAGTTGGTCTTGATTTTGTTAATGTAGCTAGTTGCCTTCGAATAATCATTATAAAGAAGATGAAATACAAGCAGAAATTTTAGTTGGAAGAAGTTCTTGTTCACTTAAAGATCTCTTCTCTTTTCATTTGCTTTTTTTCTGTTCCCCATTCTTTCTCAATTTTTTTTTCCCCAATTTGATATCTCACTATCCATGAATTATTTTGGCCCGGCGAATCAGATTTTACCTGAAAGATTTTACTACTGGTGGTTGTGGAGTACATGTTAAGCAATTGAATACCATCTTGGTTTGGTTATAAGTTATAAATGAGACTACTATGTTTAGCTTAGAGTGTTACTGGTGAAGAATGTGAGCTTTGAGAAACTGCCCTTAACAAATTTTTGTATATTGATTTAAGGTACGATTTTCCTGGTATAAATATTTTGGTTCTAAATAGTTAAGTAGTAGTTTTGTATCAAAGGGTTACTACAAAGGATGACAACCAATTGGCATTACCCAGGAGATTAAGGTCAAAATAATATCCTTATGCTTGTGATCAAAACAAAGCAACTCGTCTATATACTTTTTGCATAACCAATACAAATACACTGCTATTTAATTTTGCTTATTAATTATGTTAATGAACGATTTGACTCTCTGTAATTTTATAAAATTGCGTTATCTTTCGGTACTTTGGTTAATGCTTATTTTTATCAATTTTTCACCAATTTTTTTGATGTAAACTTTGAAGAGTATTGGAAAAAAACATTTTGCGACATCTAACTAGACTAATGTAGTTTTAATCTACAAATACTACTGTATTATAAGGTTCTGAATACCGACATAATATCAGACCTAAAAAAGGTTACTCAATGTGAGGCTGATAAAAACTTTGAATCTCAATTATGAATGGCTGGTGTTGAGATGGAAATAACGTTGGAACTGTTTTCTCTCAAAAATATGGAAAAAGAGAGACTCATTAATGTTACAATAAAGCTTAATAAATAAAAATATTGCAACCTCAAAAGACAAACAAAAAGAAAAGTGATATTTTTAAATGACAAGATATGTCATTTTTTTTATTTTGAAGTGTAAGATTACCTCAGTAAATCTATTTGCAATATCTTGAGAATGGTGTGAAGTCAAAATGCAAATTACAATCCACATAAAAGTGAAGAGAAACATAGAACTCATATTGGCATTCCTAATAATACTTCAATGGACAGTTGCGGTTTCAAATCTGTTTCTATTAGTCTTACTAAATTTCTTTGATTAACCACTGAGGTTTGTTTGTAGATGGCTTGTTACAATAAAAGAGATTTTATTCCTACATTCAAAGTTTTCGAGATAACCGGAATTTGCAACCTTTTCTTAATTTCAGTTGTTTATTGTTCGAGTTCATTCTTTTGTATCGTAGTTGCCTACAATTATTGTACGATTCTTTGTATGCTTCAAAATTTACATATATTAGAATTCCGAGCTTTATTAACTTTCTCATTTGTTTTTGGATTGTCTTTGTTTTGATCAACGTTATCGGTGGACTCGAAACAAATGAAATTTATGCTTTAAAGTTACCT
Organism: Candida albicans SC5314; assembly: GCF_000182965.3. Classification (NCBI taxonomy): domain Eukaryota; kingdom Fungi; phylum Ascomycota; class Pichiomycetes; order Serinales; family Debaryomycetaceae; genus Candida; species Candida albicans. The sequence continues at coordinate 376,833 of NC_032092.1, forward strand.
TTATAATTAACTAAGTTTTGTACGGCATTCTCTTTGTTTTTATTATTGATTGTACTTTATTACTAATTTTGGGTCGTAGTCCGTTTCTGTTATTTTAGCCTTGCTATTATTATTGAAAATAAACTATTTCATCTTAAATTACAAGTGGACAAAACTATTTGTCATTCGGGGCCGTATTTTTTTTTCTTCCCCAAATATGACACAAAACCTTTTACTCGAGGTTTCAGTAATAATAATAAATTGTCTTAGTAAAATATTTCTTTTGTACAAGGTGCAGGTGATCGCAACCAACACCTTAATTTTGCAACCACGTGGGGGCCTTAAGCTCTCAATCAAGGATTCTTCTATGAACAAGAATTTAAAGTCACACTAACAGTTCTTTTTGTTTTGTGTATCAAATTATCTCTCCGCAGTAAATTTCGATCAGATTTTGAATGTATATAGTCCATCAGGCCCGCCTTTTTATCAACCTGAGATAAATTGATGAACTGATATCTATAAATAAATAAACCACTGACATGTCGACTCTACAATCTGTTTTTAATATAGATTGTAGAAGAAATTTATTTACATTTTGCACGATATGAACAAGAACAACCAACGTGGTTGTTTGACAAGAAAAACGCATAAATGATTGTACCCTTTTCCACATTTGATTTTTATTTTTATTCAATTCTGCTTTAATTAATTGATTGTGTTAGATTTTTTTTAAAAAATTTGGTAAATTCCTTTTCCATTAATCTGGTAATCCAAAGGCAACAGTCACTTTAAGGTTTTCAAATGCTCATCTTATTTAGCATTAAGATATTCTTTACGTAATTATTATGATGATTAATGACAAAGAATTAGGCTTTACTCCAATTTATTTAAGTATAGTGTGACTAAATCCTCTTTACGGAAAGCATATAATCTCACTACTACTAATATAAACTTTTCGAATGGCGCCATTCTTCTTATGGAAAGTATTCTCGAAAATTTTTTTTCCCTCAACTAGGTGTTAATATTTGTTTATTCAGATTATACCAAAAATTTGGCATATAGTAAAGAAAAATAACTCTACAGTGGTAATAGTGGCCGCAATTAAACAAAAGCGCAAAGAAATAAGGAATAATGTACATGAACAGATTCAATTTAGACGAATGTAATCTACGGCAATTTAAAATCCCCTTTGTCATTTTTACTGACCACAAGATTCAATAGTCAATTATTGTCATATCATGAAATAGTATTTGATACCACTTTCATGTATTATACAAGATAATATTGTTCCAAGTATTCGTTTCTAGTTTTAATTGTCATGACCCCTTGCCCACGTTTCAATCCCAAATAGTTGCCATTAAAGCATGCATTGACTTTGCGTATAATGCTAGATTTCTAAAAAATAAATTGAAGACGTTGTGAAAGGAAAGCTTGGTAATATTATTTGTCACCATCTTTAAGCTCGTACTTGATTCTATTTTTTTGTATTTTTTGATCGCCTGATTGTTTACTATTCTAGACTCGAACCAATTATACCGCTTTCTTTAAAGATGTAGAGTTTTTATTTAACTTGGTGTAAACATTAATGCCAGCTTAATTGCTTGGGCTACTGAGCCATTTACTTTTTCAAAATTATACTTTTTCCTTGCAAGATTGGTCTTTAAACTTGTACTGAAAGTCCTTTTTGAGTAATTTTAACCTTGTATGCTTCTCAAGTAGAAAGTATTAAATAACCTTTGATAACTAGTTTAATGTAGTGATTTTTTTTTTCTTGGTTGCAATTTCACTGTTTGGATTTTGGATTTTGGTGCTTTTTTTTTTCATGGGAGGGAAGGGGGGAGCGTAAAGGATAATAGTAGTAGACACACTCACTTATATTGGTTTGTAGTCGAGTTGTGCCGTTTATTGTACCACTAATGCCTTGGCATCATTCACAACGCTTTAGGTTGTCGCCTTGGTCTTTGTCCAACGACAAACATGCTTCCTTGATATTTATTCATAGATATCATTTTTAAAGTTGTACTTTTTTTGCTGAAATGAATCATTTATTTTATGGAACTCCTCCCAATGCTGGTGAAATATGAAAGAAACAAAGAAAACTGTATCAACAAACTAAATAATAGTTATACAACGTAAATTGCAACCATAACTTGAAATACCACAACTACAACTTTCTGGACTAATTCACCTCGGCCTCTGCGACTTAGCGGAGGTTCATTTATCCAAACATTTCTATCAAGATTTATAGAATCTATTTGACAAAAGTATTCTTCAAGGTGTTATTCGATATCAATTGCCAAGAAATGTTAGATTTCATTACAAGTTTATTGCGGCAACTTTGGTGCCGTACTACGGTTTCAAATGAAACCTGTCGCGTAATGGTGGTAGCCTTTCCTTAATGCTTGTACCAACCCGCGCCTAAAAAGACAAAGCGAAGGTTAAGTAAAGTTTTAGTTTATTATTTTCTTTCTTTTTTTTATGACAAGAAAAAAAACACAATAGAAATAATTTTGCAATTATTTTTCTTGTCCAAAGTGAAAACTTGTGTAAATCTTCTTCTTCTTCTTCCTAATTTACAAAATAAAAATTAAGATCAATTAATAGATAGAACAAATTGAATCACTCTTTCAAATGTCCCATGTGTGTATTGATATTATGCAAACTAGTTACATTTGGAAAATTGAAAATCAGGAATATAAATATTCACCAATTATCTTGAATAAATTGGTTCTTGATTTTTTCAATTCTCCTTTTTCTTTTTTACTATTAGATATCTAATCAAATAGACATTTGTTAATTCTCCCATCTACTACATTAGTTGAAAAAAAACATCAAAAAACAACAACAAATAAATTCAAATATATACAATGGCTTTACATCAATTTGATTATTTGTTTGCAATTGCCATGATCTTTGCGTTCTTGGACGCTTGGAACATTGGTGCCAATGATGTTGCAAATTCCTTCTCTTCATCAGTTTCATCCAGATCTTTGAAATATTGGCAAGCTATGATTTTGGCCGCTATCATGGAATTCTTGGGTGCAGTGTTGGTCGGTTCACGTGTGTCTGATACTATCAGAAACAAAATTGTTGATATTGCTGTGTTTAAAAATGAACCTGCTGTGTTGATGTTGACTATGACAACTGCCTTGATTGGTTCATCAACTTGGTTGACTATTGCCACCTCCATTGGTATGCCAGTCTCTACTACCCATTCTATTGTTGGTGCTGTTATTGGTGCCTCCATTGCTGCCAAAGGTGCTGAGAACATAATTTGGGGTTGGAAAGGTGTTGCTCAAATTATTGCCTCTTGGTTCATTGCCCCTGCTATTGCTGGTGCCTTTGCTTCTATTATTTTCTTGATTTCTAAATTTGGTGTTTTGGAAGTTAAAAACCCAAGAACATCTTTAAGAAACGCCATGTTGCTTGTTCCTTTGCTTGTGTTTGTCGCATTTTCCATTTTAACTATGCTTATCGTTTGGAAAGGTAGTCCAAAATTGAAGTTGAACACTTTGTCTACTGGTACCACTGTCGGTGCTATTTTCGGAACTGGTGGTGTTGCAACTGCTATCTACTTTTTGTTTGCTTACCCATACTACAAAAGAAAATTGGTTTACGAAGACTGGACTTTGAAATGGTACGACATTTTCAGAGGTCCAATTTACTGGTTCAAGTCCACTGACAATATTCCACCAATTCCAGAAGGTCAAACTTTGACCAAAGATTATTACAAGGGAAGAAGATACGATGAAGCTGGAAATTTGGTTGTCCTTCAAACTGATAGAGATGTTTCTGCTGGTGTTGTCGAAGCTCACGATGGTGAAGACTCCAACTCTGATGGTGAAAAAACATCTGCTGTTATCCAAAACCAACCTGCCCCAGTTGATTCTGAAAAACAACCTGCCCCACCTGCTGCTGGTACTGCTGAATACAAAGGTGAAAACACAAGATGGCCAAATAAATTTGCTGGTTACGTTAAATTGGTCAAAGAATCACCAAAGAACTGGCCATTAGTGTTTTTCTTGCTTTTGACTCATGGTGTTAGACAAGACATTATTGCCAACCAAGCTGGATCCAAAGATGTGTTAGCTGGTGATTTGCACAAAATGCACACTGCTTCCAAATATTACGACAACAAGATTGAATACATGTACTCACTTTTGCAAGCAATCACTGCTTGTACCATGTCTTTTGCTCACGGTGCCAACGATATTGCTAATGCCACTGGTCCTCTTGCTACTGTATATTTAGTTTGGACTACCAACACTACCGCTTCTAAAGCTGAAGTTCCAGTTTGGGTTTTGTGTTACGCTGCCGGTGCTTTAGTTGTCGGGTTATGGACGTATGGTTACCACATCATGGCTAACTTGGGTAACAAATTGATTTTGCAATCACCAGCTAGAGGTTTCTCTATTGAATTGGGTGCTGCTGTCACTACCGTTATGGCTACTCAATTGAAAATCCCAATCTCCACTACTCAATCTGCTGTTGGTGCCACTGTTTTCGTTGGTTTGTGTAACAGAGAATGGAAATCCGTCAACTGGAGAATGGTTGCATGGTGTTATTTGGGTTGGATCTTTACTTTGCCATGTGCCGGTTTGATTGCTGGTATCATAAATGCTATTATCTTATATGCACCATCTAAAGGTGTAAGCTATACTATGACTTAGACGTTGTTTGTGGTTTCAATTTAGCATTTTATATTATTCTTATTATTTCTTTATCATTTCGTTTTCTAATTTCTTAATTAATATTAGCTTCATTTCAAAGTGAAAATTTTCCTTGTATTACTTAAGTGGTCTTTCTTTAATATATATATAATGTGATAGAGTTTGTCAAAAGGCATTAATGCATAAGACTGTAAAACTCCAATGTATTTATAATTGTTTAATCAAGTAGAAATAACCAAGCTGATTAATAATCTTTATTTAACACTTGATTACTAATGCTATGCCAAGGTACCAACTAATCACTTGCTTAGTAATATCAACCGATTTGGCCCATGACTGAGGTGTTGCAATTTTTGGTTTCTAGTAAACTAGCAAATCCAAGAAGTGTCGGCTCAACAGTGACTACTTTACTACCACACATAATCATTTAACAATGCCGCTATTTACGGACAACTAATTTCACAACACTTTGTATCAATATTACGTGAAGAGAAAGAACTAGCAGGATTTACTTATCACATTTGTTGTGATACTACTTTTTCCGGTTTTACTTTGCAAGAAGATCGATTTGTGCGACGGACAAAAAACAAAACGAACAACAGTCAACACTTACAAACGACACAACAAAATCAAGAGAGATTGTCTACTTATTAATATCGCCTCTTCCCCCATTTTGATCAATTAACATATTACATCAATGGACAAATTTGATTCATCATTAGACTTAATCAGGAGATTAGATCCACGTTCCATAACCACCAATTTATCCAACATCTGTGCATTAATTTCTGAAGACGAGGAATTGGTTGCTGATCTATTATCTTCTGTGGATACTCCATTAACTACATCGACATGTTTGAAATCTGGTAAAGATTACTTGTGTTGTGATTATAATCGTGATGGAGATAGTTATCGTTCTCCATGGACTAATGTATATTACCCTGAGTTATCACTGCAAGATGTGAATGACGCACCATATCCTTCCTCAATATTGCGTGATTTGGAAATCAAAGCTAATGATTCATTCGACATTTATCGAGACTTGTATTATGAGGGTGGTATTTCAAGTGTCTATTTGTGGGATACTTCTGAAGAAGACGAGGACGTAGACTCCACCACTGCATTACAAAATGGATTCGCTGGTGTTGTCTTGTTCAAGAAAGAAACAGAAGACAAATCGGGTAACTGGGATAGTATTCATGTCTTTGAAGTTGTTCCACAATCTAAAAATAAATATTTATACAAACTCACAACCTCAGTTGTTTTAAACTTGGAAAACAAGAAGCAGGTGGATGGTAATTTGGGACTTGCTGGTAACTTGACCAGACAGTTAGAACAAGAGCAATCAATTGAACTAGATGGAGCCATTAATCCAGAAACGAGCCATTTGATTAATTTGGGTCAATTAGTGGAAAAACTGGAGTACAACATTAGAAATTTGTTACAAGAAGTGTATTTCGACAAATTGAAGGATATCATGTTGAAAGATTTAAGATCAATTGGTGATATTAACGACAAAAAGTTGGATGATTTGAAACAAAATGCCATCATCAAAGGATTACAAGGTTTATAAAGAAAAAAAACAGGCACATAAATACATAAATTAATTTATATAAATATTGTATCATCTTCTATAAATTGATAAATCCAATGTCTCAAGATTATCTTCGTCATCACTTGCCACAGGCTCTAGTAGATCGGTATCAGAGTCACCTTCTGTTTCGTTAGCTGTTAGCTTTGGTGGCCTTCGAATGTCAACTGCTGAGCCTGTTTCGAGGTTATACATTGCTGTTGGCTTCGATCGTGTCTCACTTTCTACTTCATTTAACGATGATAATACATTGTTCTTGACATCATTGACAAATGACCATATGGATGAGGATACATTCTGCAACATGTCATCGGTTGTGGTTCTGCTATTCATATTACTCTTTTTCTGTTCGAAGGCCTTGGACTTTGCTTGTAATGGTGAATTGATAGACCCGATACTTGATATAGAACCCTCTGAAGATTTGGATTGATGCGATAAACGCTTTCCATTGTCACTGTGTAGTTGTCGCTTTTGGTCACGTTCATTGATCAAGGACTTTTCAAACTCATTTTGTAGCATGCTGTCAAATTGTTGTATCAAGTCTAGAGGTTTAGTTAATCCACTCCAAAGTTTCGATGATGATTCTTGAGTAGTAGAAGTATTAGGTACGGTATTGTTTTTAGAAACATCTAGGTGGCTCTCTCGACTGTCCTGAAATAATGATGATCGTCTTCTTGTTCTTGTTCTTGCAATTGCTTCATCTCTAGGATTACTGTTTTGTCTTGGTCTGTTGTTTTGCGATTGATTATTTTTAGTGGCTGTGTTTTCCGATGATAGTTCCTTGTATAAAGATCTCTGTATAATCTCTCGCAATTTATGTAATTCCTTGTTGTGGTGCTTCAATTTGTTATTTAAATTATTGATATTGTCTTTTAGTTCAACAATACACATTTCCTTTAATGCTAAATACCTCAATTGTTCGTCAATATTCATTGCTATCAATTTGTCTTGCGATGGTAACGGTACATCATATCTGAGATTTTGATTAGTATTGGGGAAGTCAGATTCTGAAACCTGCGTCAAAGTTGGCAGGGCATAACTGGAAAGCTTTCGTTGATGCGATTTGCTTTCAGTCGGTGTTTCACATGTGGCAGAGTTGTGTAAAGGTGAAACCGCATATATATTCAACCCTTTGGTTGTGCTGGTGCTATTTCTTAGAGAACTTGATCTCTTGACAGAAGTTTCGGAGGATGAGGTGGCATTTGAAGATAATGAAGAAGAACGTTTGATTTTGAATTCTAAGGGCTGATGTAGGGACGATGCAGTTGTGTTTCGTGGTGTTGTTTTCAAATTTCTATCATCCTTTCTAATACTAGATGTTCTTGTGAGTTCTGGTGAATTGGCTGTCATAATGCTTGTCATGATCTGCTATTATTATGCCAATAGTTGAAAAGATTCAGGAATAAATAACTAAAATTCGTAATATCAATGGCTAATAGGATACAAAAATGAAAACAATAATAATAATAAAAATATAAGAAACCCCAGATTGTGTGTTTGACGTATGAATGTAATAGAAATCTCTTTTGGTATTGATTACTATTTTTTTTTTTTTTAGTTTCTCCCCCTTTGGTTACTTGGAACAAAAAAGTTTTGGTGATATTAGTTGGTGATGGAATATATAAAGAGAAACAGTAGTGCTTTTTTTTGCAAAAATTTTAGGAAGTTTAAAATTGATAATATAAAAGGGAACTGCTTGAAAAGGATTTATACTTGAAATGTAAGTTCAAACATATTTGATTTTCTTTTCTACGTATCCTTTTATTGAAACCGCACACGATCAATCAGACATACCGTGAGAGCGGGTTCATGACTTGTTCTGAATTCCAACACGAAATTCCACAGAGTGTTATTTTATTTTATCCCATTTTCATTTCTTTTAAGACGCGAACTGTGCCCCTCTAAAAAAACGGAAGTTCTCCCCGAAGATAAAACTTGCTCACACCCGGAGCCTTGTTCTCTTCTCTATATTCTAATCTAAATAATGATATAGCCAAGGTTAAATCTAAACTTGTCAATGACAGATCCACTTGATGGTTTCAAGTATGTTTTGCAAATTTTGTGTGAAATAAACTTGCATGAATTGTAAACTATCACATGTCGATTATATTGTCACGTGATTAGTGATAAGTACTCCACTATCACGCGATATGCATTTGAAAAGAGAGAGAGAAAATAAGAATAGATGACAATGTCTACAAAGATCATCTGGAGGATAGTATCGCAACATGACAGACAGTCAGTCAATAATCCAGTCGGTTAAAAAGTTTCTTAAAGAAAATCCAACTATTCCACAATGGATCAAGTGGGGGATCATATTCAAGATATTGCGTATCAAGAATTCGCTCTATTGGACCAACTTTGTCACGTTGAATAAACCAATCAAACAGTTGTTAATTCAAAATAGCAACACTAAAGACGAGAATACTCATCGTCATCTTAATAAATGGGCCAATGCTATTTCCTGTATATTTCTATACTGTGCTACCGTTGATAATAAGTTGATCCCCAAAGATTATTTATTGATTTATTTGCTCATTAATTATGTGGGAAAGTTAAACACTCCATCAAATACAAAGATTTTGGTATCACCGAAATATTCACAATATTTGAAAGTGAACAATTACAAACCATGGTTGAATCAATTGTATGAACAGAAACATTTTATCATATTTCCAGCTATAGTTGCTCAAATATTAAGTAACTATTTGACTCCTACAAAATACAAATTAAATCAACGATACTTATCCAGTCTGTTGAAGAAATATATTTTAAACCCGATTTGGATAAATTACAAATTAGGTATAAACTATAATAGGATTAATTGGATAAGCCTATTCAGAACTTATTGTTTTCAAAATGTGGTGTTGATGTTTGGTATGGGGTTGTATTTTTTCAAGAGTAAATTGTTAGATAGACTTTATGAGACCAAGCATAATAAGGATGAGGAGAAAGACTATAATACAATCATTCAAGACTATCTTGCATATGTTGCTCATAAATCTAATTCATTTATAAATTTAATATTTGGAGTTAATTTGATTTCCATTTTGTTGATTTCGTTAACGTCGCCAATATTTAGATTGTTAACCCCCAAAACCACGACAAATATGAATTGGATTCAGCTGCTTTATGTTAATCATTTGAAATTGTTTTTCAAAAGCTACACAAAAATAATAGGGTTTGCAGCTGGTTTGATTACTTTGGGTTTGAACTCAATCAATCTTATTCCTAGTTGGGGTTATTCGGGAGACGAATCTATTCGAGAAATTAAGCCTGATGTTTTCAACTCTATCAATTTGTATCTTTTCAGGTTGATATTGTTATCCAAATGGAGAATTACCAAGTTCAAACATCCATTATTCACTAAAGTTTCCAGATTGAATTGGAACAAATTGGAAACCGCATTGATGACTTTTGCAATTTGGAAAATCATGAATTTGAATGATTTCTTGAAATCTTCGGAAAAAACTGATATCGAATCAGAAAACAAAGAATTATCAGCAAATTCAATGGTCAAGTTGGTAAATTACATAATGTAAAACAATGTTACGTAATATTTAAATATACATGTATATCTGCTTTTTTTTTTTAAGTTCTTATACAACCTCCAATTATTCTTGATATCCTCCTGCTCCAGGAACGTTTTCTTTGCCTTTCAATTTCGTCAATAATTCTTTGAATCTAGTTTTATCTCTGCTCTCATCACCAGGCAATTCACCCACTTCAGTGACTAACTCATTTACTCTATCCCATAAGGTACCTCTTTTCAAAAAATCATCTCTTTTGCTAATGAATTTTTCTTGTTCCAGTAAAATTTCTTTTTGGTGGTTATCTCTTTTGGAATTGTAATTTTCATAAAAATCATCAATAGTTGATTTAGCTTTTTCAATGATTTCCTCCTTTTTTTTGGAGTTTAATTTCTCTCTTTCTTCAATTTCTAAATCACGACGTTGTTTCCATTCTTTAATAGCTTGAGATTCTGATAAATTTAGTTCTTTGGCTGCACCGTTGGAGGATTCGAATCCTTCAAACTCATCATCATCATCATCATATTTATCGGCACCTTTAGTTACTGAGATACCTGATGGTTGCGCTTTAGTGTCGACTTCAGGAAATTGTTCTTTGAATTCGTTTATTTCTTCATCTTCGTCATCTTGAAACACCTGTTTATCTTGATCTGTGGTGAATTCGTCACCCACCAATTCTTTTTCACGGGACAAGAAATCACCTTCGTAATCATCATCACCACCTGCAGCAGGTGTGTCTATTTCTGGAAATTTGTCAGCCATTGTGTTTATTCTAGTGTTGTTTCTTTCTTTCTTTTCAAAATAATGACAGGGTAATCAAATACTGGGCAAGAGCGGGTCAATTTTTCGGTTGTTGTTGTTGTTGTTCAACTTTTTTTTTGATTTGGCAAAGAAGTGTACAACGAATAAGTTTGTCGTGTGTTTGAGGTCAAGAAATCACATAGAATCAAAAATGCAAATTCTATTTTTTTACATCATTTCCTGTGGAGTGGAAAAATTAAAGAAAACTTTCGGACCCTATTAATAAGCTTTACTTTGTCGTTATCTGATTGATTACTAGTCTTAAGTCATTTCAAATTTGTCTGGTGTAACAACCCTACCGTCAACCCCTCTGCCAGGATACTACTTGTACATAGTTTTACCAACCTGATATCTGAATCCTTGTCAATAATATAAATCAAAAAATCAAATACTTCAAAACTTAACCATAATGGCAAGACTATCTGGATTACAAAGAGATGTTCTTCAATTGTATAGAAAATGCATTCGAATGGTAAAGACCAAACCTACCGATACTCACGAACATTGGAGAAATTTCATTCATGAAGAATTTGCCAAATATCAACATTTACCCAAAAAACAATTTAATACCATTGAATACTTGATCCGTAATGGACATAGAAAACTAGAAATGTATCTGAATCCACAACTAAAAGATATTCATTAACATATGTTTATATTTATTTCAATACACATTTATAATAATATAAAGACAAAAAAACGAAAAAAAAAATAATAATTATAATAATAATAATAATAATAAATAAACCTATTGTTGTGAATCGATCAACATTTACAGTTATTTTTTCTTTTTTTTTTTTTTCGATTCTAAAAGATTCTATGTGATTCTGTCAATAGTAACTCTGTTGTATCATTTCTAAATCCCATATCGGTCATTTCTTTTACACCGGATTCATCCTTCGCTAAAGTTGGGGCAAAAACAACTGACAAATTCTTATAACCCATTTTATTTATATCCTTCAAAGAATTTACCAAATGCAAATGGTTGACAATTAATCTTAATGTCTCTCTGTTTGCTGGTGGCAATTTATTAACAATCTTCTGCAATTCTGCAATACGGACCTCTTTGGAATGGGAAGCTTTAGTTGATACTTTAATAAAGTCGTCGTACAAGTCAAATGGAATGACTGGATCAGGTAATTTCCGTAAATATCTCTTCAATGCTGATGTAACGGCATGAATATCGACATCCAAAGTCTCATCCACTCGGTTTAATTGTTTCTCATCGGGATCATTGGATAAGCTGGAAAACGCATTTTCAATAGAAACAATAGCAGAATTCCCACCTGAAATACGGTATATCCCTTCGAAATCTAAGCCTCGTTTCTCGACCTCAGCTAGACATCTGGTAATAATAATTGGAACTTGACTTTTCTCATACTCAGCACGCTGTTGTAAAGTGCTGTTGAAAAGTGGTACCTGGCTGGAGTCTCCAGAAAGCAATGAGTCCAATACGTTACTTGATTTAGATTTCGAGAATTTGTTCTGTTGGTTATTGTTGTTTGCTCCATTGTTATTGAATGAACTACCGGAGTTATGAGCAGGTATACGTAATGCCTGAGTGGAAAAACTATTTGGAATTCTTGCACCATTGTTGTGTCCGTTACCATTGTTATTATACTCATTAGACAGGATAACCTGTGTTGTTCCTACTTTTGGTCTTCTCCAAAATTTCAACCGTGTGGCTTTATGTGCTTGTTCGTCCTCTATAAGCTGTTGCTGTGGCTGTTGTTGTTGATATTGTTGTTGGTATTGTTGATGTTGTTGAAATTGACCTTGATGTCTATCAGGAGACAAGTGGTCCAGATATTCAAAATTCTCTCTTGATACAACCAGTGTACTATCAGAAGAACTTTTGTAAGGTGAGAGATGTGTATTCACACTCTTGCCCAATGTAGAAGCGTCAGGATCAGAGTCATTGCTAGATGACGTTGATAATTTTCCAGTGGCACCAGAAGCTTGTCTATTTTTTTGTTGTTCAATCAAATCTTTATTCTCGTTTGTGATCTTTGTCTTCTGTATCTGCAACTCGGAAATTTCAGCTACCAAATTGTCGTATCTAATCGATTCCGAAGAGATCTTAGATTGTATCATCTTCAACTGTTCATTGAGCTTATGTCTTTCATCTCTCAACTTCTTAACATCCTCTTCTAGCAAAACCTTACTGCTATTCAATTGCTCAATATCATTCTTAACCGCAACATTGCTGTAGTGGTGGTCTTCATCTGATAACAATACTGTGGAGTCTGAGGTCAGTCTAATATGATTACGTCCCCCTAAAGCGCCATTAGTTATTGGTGGCGAAATGTAGGCATTGGCAATACTACTAAAAAGTGACCCATCAGATGTTTGTCTTGTATGGCCATTTCTGTGATCTTCTTTACTGCCTGTAGTGAAAAGTGCAGCTAGTTTATTTTGATTTCCTGAGGTGGAACGTTTGTGTTTCAAGTTCTTGATAAGTGAAGCTGTACGTGAAACATTCTGGTTCTTTTGCAGATGTTTGTGTTGTTGGTCATTTGATAAATCGGAATTCTTTGGTTCCAAGTTGGTTACTGCAGGTGAAAAATTGCCTACAACCCTTTTGGGCGTAGACATTATTGAAGACGGGCTAGTCTTCTCGCTAATATCATGCTGTCTTTGATCTTGTTGCAGTTTGATATAACTTCTTTGGTCTTCGTGATTATCGTAGTCCACGCCCTCCAATCCCAAACCTTTGGGTGTTTCAACAAAACTGAATTTTTTGGAAATATCTTCACCTCTCGATGGAGTACTAGGTAATGGCACCTTTGGTGGTGGTGAAGACACTGATTTCAAGGTACCTGCCCTCGAATGTTCTTGTCTCGGAGTTCCGATTGCTAAATCCTCGTCAACTCCATCTGTCAGGATTTCATCATTCGTTTCAACAACTCTTGCCTGTCTATTAACTTTGGCAAATGGAGAAGGGCATGCTGAACGAGGCCTATCCTCTACTGATAAGTTGACTGCTTTCGTGTTTTGGTTCGAGTTCAGACTAATGATTGTTCCTGGAGAATCAATCATTGGGGATCTAGTATTATGAAACTCATTATCGTGGAATTGGTTAGGTGATAAAATAAGAAAGCTCTTGGATTTTTGCTCGGTGTTTCGTCCTGGTGACACGTCAAGAGCTGGTTTTAATTGATTTCCGGCAAGTGGATCAGCTTGGGATTCTGGAGGAGTATCTATAACGTCCAAGTAAACTGTTCTTTCACCAGTATCTGCTGATATTTCGTCAGTATTCAAGTGATCTGAAGACAATGGAGGGGTTGAGTACTGGTTTACAAAAGGCAGAACTCTTGAATTTCTATTAGAACTCTTATTTCGCAACGAAGTGCTGTTTGATTTCTTTTCATCGCCATTTGAATCCGAGTCCGAGCTATTTTGAACTTCCTCAATGGAAAAGTCGTTGTCTGATTGAAATATTGGTGGATTATGAAGCCCAGTACTACTGTGCATAGTTGAACCTCCTTTGTTTGTGTGTTCTGAAAAAGTTTGTGACGTTGATAAAGAACCAAGAGATGTGTCTGTTTTGTTCTTCCCAGAAATTGACTCTTTGGACTGATATGAATTTGCAGAATAAGGGGTTGGTCTTGCTGGTGATGTAGATGTAGGGGGTAAAGGCAATGACTTGTTCTTGGACGATGTAACTGATGTTACTGAGCGATTGTTTTGTTGATACAATAAACTCTCTCCTGATTGATTGTTTTGGTTATTCATATATGATTGAATTAGACTGTTTCTGGATGAGTTGACTGATCGTTTATGATCCTCCAATATTTGCAATTCACGTTGATCTTTTTCTCGTTCCAACTGTACTCTTTTCTCCTGAAGTAATGCCAAATGTTTCTTTTTCGCATCGTATTTCTTCTTCTTGGCCATTAGTTTCTGGTGACAATCCATACAAAATAATCCTTTCGATGTACGCGCGTATCTCAAATCTTCAATTTTGTTCTTACAAGAACGGCATTTGAAACAATTGGAACAGTAAGCTTGATCCCCAGTCAATATTGCCAAATCATCAATCTTTCTGCCACATTGCTTACAATTGTAGGAACAGTTTGAGCAAATCAAATTTCCATTACCCAAAACCAAAAAGTTAGAATTGCAACCCAAAGACGTGTTACATTTTGAACAGTTGAAACAATGAATGTGCCATCTATCGTCGCCTAATTCGTACGCGTGGCCCTCAACTATCAACTGATTACATTTTTTGCATAATTCACGGGGTTGTCTATTACTGTCCAAAGAAGGTTGCGAGGATAACTCGGGTGTCTCATGTATATGGGGCCGATTGTTTGTTGGTGGCACAAGTTCAGGCATATTGTTATTGTTATTATTTTTATTCTTGTATATATATGTTATCTCACCAACTGGTTATTTGAATGATATACACAATTGATAAATGTAGGTGTAGGGTATAATCAAGCGTGATTAATAATTATTGAATTACCTTGTAATTGGAAGTATTTGTCAGTTTGCGGGCAAAAAAAAAGACCAAAAACTTAAATTTAAAACTTTTTCTTATATTTTCCGTTGAATTTCTTCTCTCTTCTTAAATTATATAACACAGGGGAAGCGTGGGTCCAAACACAAGCAAACTTCTGACAGTATAAATTTGTTGTAAAAAGTTCTTAGGAATAGAATTATTGAATAAATATTAAAATGGGGGAAACGAATGAACAACTGTAGATTTAAGTATATATTTGCTTTAGTCGACGTTGAAACTTGGGAAAGCCCTAAACTTGTCGCTCTTTTCTTTCCTTAATATATGTTGAAAACACCCAAAAAATAAAAAATAAAACCTTAGGGAAATCACCAAAAAGTTAGCAAACAAAGTCGTTTATATTTTAGATTATGGTAGTAATATGAGATATCTCAATAAATTGAACGATAGAAAAGTAATGATAACGTAGAAAGAAATAGAAGTAGAAGAAGTGGAAAATTAAAAAGAACTTGGAAGAAATAGCAAAAGTAAGGGAAGGGAGGAAGAAAAAAAAATCAAGGATTATGAATCTTTTTTTCCTTTCTTTCTTTCTACTTCAACCCTCTTTATTTTTTTAATTGAGAATTATAAACGAAGAGGGAAAATAGATTTAAAAACACACAAAAATAAACAGAAAAACGAAAGGGTTAGAAGTTTGTCAAAAATAACAAAATTCTCTTATTACTTGATTAGTTTTGTTTCAAAGATAATTATGATAAATGAAACAAACGGCTGCAGTTGATGTTAAGGTAATGAAGTTTAATATATCAAGGAATCAATGGGTACAAGGGATTACTTACTATTTGAGAATCCTGAATTGAGTTTTGGAAAACAAAACAAAGGAAAACAATGATAAAAAAAAGTATCCATCTTGGTAGTATAGATGATGTACTAAAATGAATAAATCTTCAAATAAGAAAACAAAAAGCTAAAAATAAAAATTGACAATAATAGTAAATTCAACCTCAAACAACAACTAATCATGGATGTATAATTGAACCATTGTTACATATTTTAGATTAACTCCATTCAGAGGAATGCAAAGGTACAAAAATAAAAAAAACTACTGATAATGAAAAAAAGGAGTGATTAATTAATTAATTAGTTAGTTAGTACTACTAGTTAAATGACAATCTTTTCTGCTAATTTAGGACAATAAAGGTAAATGATGATTTATTGTTCAAATTTGATGTTGAATCGATTTCTTTTTAAGAAGTCTTACGTCAAGTGCGTCATTCCTTCTGTGGCCCAAGCAATGCCGCAGTCTGTTTATTATATGATGATCTGATTTAATCCTTGAGTGGGTGGCATGGATATTTCAGTATTCTGTACCGTCGACAGCTACCGCTGGTTGACTTTCGGCTAATGTTATGCTATGATTTCTTGATTGACAACTTTAAAAGCTACCACCCTAGAGAAAAATACTTCCTTTGGTTGTATACACAAAATAGGACCATGTAACAGAAATTGAATATTATCGCGTTTTATTTTGTTTTCCCTTTATTGTTTTTTTCTCTGGGCTTACCATACACAAGTTTGAAGGTGTGTTACTTGTGGAGAGGAGTTAGAAAATCTGAAACAAATTGTTTCATGGTCAATATTGTGTTCATTACAAGTGTGTCATAAAGTGACAAATTCCAGGGGAGTGGCCTAAAACTTGTACAATAGATGAACGTATTACTAAAAGAAAGAATAACTAAATTAAAATAATAAGAGCAACTGTTTGTTTTTACACTTTTGACTTTTATTATAGTTTCGAAGAGTTTCCTAGGAACTTGAGAACTTGTAGGATAACGCTAATAAGAATGGTGTATTTCTTAATTGAAAGTTATAATCGTAAAGATATAATGTAAAATAGATAGTTGATTAAAGAAAAGATATAAAAAGTACTATAAAAATAAGTATTCCAAACAAAGTATATAAAATCAAGCAAAATAGAATATTTGCACACAAACTAAAAGTAGTGCAAAATTAACAAAAAATGTAAAATACAACACAACCTATGTGAGATCTCAATGCAGGAACTTTAATTAGTAGCTTTACACACAGCGCTATCTCCAGGTAGTTGAAACTAATATTGGCGTGTACTACCTATCTCTTTTGGATAGTTGGTGATAATGAATACGAATATGTTTTATCACAAGATGTTTCTTCATGTTTTTTGGCAAATAGATTTATAACTCTTTCAATATGATAGGCATACCTTTACAGTTTCAAATCATATTTATATAATATTTAATGTGCAATTGTGCCCATTGGATTTTTATTCCACTTTTGTGCATTTTTTTATCTATGTGATTCATTCTGGTATGAAACAACAAACTTGAAAGTTGATTGGTGCTGAACACTCTTTTTTTTGGTTTTTATTATTGCAATATCAGGATCATAATGTTTATACCATGGGATACGGTAGTGGAATTAATTTCTAATTATAAAAGAATGCATAACATGTAATCAATTGGTATGAATCTTTGGCATATCAGAAAAGAGAAGGTGAAACGTTTCTTAACCATCTTTGGTTCTAGACTCGTAGAAAATTTCATGTCTATGTGGAGTTGAAAAGTACAACCAAGCTGCGAAAAAAAAAAAAGAAAATTTTATGAACAATTTGGTGCAAAAGCTTTGTCAAAACTGTAAAGCAATTCCCATTGGAATATTTTATGCAACTGTCTCTATTCTTTGAATTTCAAGGAAATATGACACCAGGGTTTCCAACATTCATAACCTTGAACTTATTTCCTAATCCAGGAAATTGGGCTGCGCGTTTGACTATATCAGTTGAAATCAGATACGTAAACTTTTTCTCATTTTTGTAGCTACGAAAATGGAAATAGACTATTATTTGTAATGTTACAATATTTGTTACATTTAACTTTTACTTATCTATATATACATGTCCTGTCTATCTATCTATAACAATTGGCGTATCACATTTCTTCAGCAGTTAAATCTTTCTTAATCCTAAACGGTCTTCCCCTCCAATCGATTTCATGTCCTATCATCGCAATTATCCAAATAGGTAATGCCAACAATTCTCTTAGTATCCAAATGTATCCCCATTGCAAACAGTTTCTTTGTTTAGGTGGGATGGACTCATTTAACCAATTAGGTAAGTAAGTGATATTTTTAACATCCAATGTATGGTTTATCAATGTGTGATACTGTACATAATCTGTCAACATCCATATAAGCA
Organism: Candida albicans SC5314; assembly: GCF_000182965.3. NCBI lineage: Eukaryota > Fungi > Ascomycota > Pichiomycetes > Serinales > Debaryomycetaceae > Candida > Candida albicans. Next base: position 395,098 of record NC_032092.1, read on the forward strand.
TATGCATAACAAACCAGTACTTATTGAACCAAGTACCGAAAAAAACAGTTGAAATGGCATAAGTACCATAGATGCCACAGATAATCGACTCAGTAGTTGGTTCAATCAACGTTGCTAACAAAACCATATATTTTCTGACTCTAAGCCATCTTACTCTTCTTTGAATATAATCTTTAACGGCATTATTTTCTGACCCACTATACGGTTGCACAACCACATCTCCAGTTAATCCGGTTCTTCCTTGAGTATTTTCCCAAAGTGCAATCCCAATCATATTGTCTTCTCCAATGTATCTTGCGAAAAACTTAATTGCATGTCCAACGCCTAACGAAGTATAATACCCTGCATCTTGTTTCACTTTAGGGTCTTTAAAAAATGGAGAGTCCTTATGAGGAATTAATCTAACTGATTGATCCAAATCTGAACGGCGATAAATGTTAGATTTTCCATTAACACATGGTGCCACTGCTAAATTATTCAACAGCACATAAAATTTGGAATGGGAGGTGTGTAAAAACATTTCATCAAGTTCAGCCCCCAATTTCTTTGAAAACTTTGAATATGTAAAACCTGGATGGACATTCAAAGAATTGTTAGATTTCGGTGACAGTTTGCGTTTCACTAATTGTGAATTAAGGGATTCAGATGAAGGAACAGGGGTCATAGCTGTAATTTCTAAATCTTGACCACCAATGAAATCATCACTTCTGGTTGTATTATTGATACTTAACGCTAATGGTACATGATGAACTAGTTTCACTGGTCTAGATTGTCCCATTTTTCTCGACATATTTAAATTACCATTCAATGAAATTACGGAATTTTTCAAAATATTAGAACTTGCCCAAACATTACTATCCATCACCCACAAAATATCATATTTGGCATGAACGAACCCCTTTGCTAAATTATTAACTTTTGGATTAGGTCCATAATGGTCATCACTGGTTTTCGTTTGAGAGTTATAACTTTCACTTGTTAAAATTTGGGCATCAACTGTTGGGTATTTTGCTATCAATTTTTGAATTATAGGAATTGAAGGATCATTCGGATCATCAACACAAAACAAAATCTGTAATTTACTTCTTGGATAATTTTGACAGAATGAAGATTCTAAACACGATGTCAACTCTGGATCTATACCTTTGATTGGTCGTATAATTGTTACTCCTTCATATATTTCCTCATCATCACTCTCAGGGTCATTTTGGTGATTAGCTTGTTGTTTTGTATGTAATATTGGCCGATTTCTAAAATTGAACAAAATTTCGAAAAATCCACTGTAAGCTGCCACAAGGATAATTATATACCATAGTAGAAAAAAATACCCCGTGGTAATCCTAAATAAGGATAATTCTTCTTGAACCATTAGAAAGAAGAACAAAAGATTACGATATTTCACAGTGTTGATAAAAGAAACAAGATCAAATGTACCTTAACAAAAGAATTTTTTTTTTTGTATTTCTCTTTTTTTTTTTTCTTTCCTTCTCTTGTTACAAACTACTACAGGTTGACGCATCACAGCAACACCTCGTTGCCGATATTGTGTAACGATCCAACGCGTTATATGTGAACGATACTTCGGTTTTATTCTTTCACCATCACGGATGGATATTACCCGGATGGATGAAATGAAAAAACAACTCTAAGCTGTTTATTTCATAAATTTAATTGGACAGGATGACAGTTCGAATTGAATATTTACTTGATGAGGGGCATATCTTAATCCCTATAATGCAAATTAACAATGAGAAATAACTGTAAGGAAACAATTCGAGTAACGAAGAAAGATTTTTAGCTTTAATGGGTTGTAATGGCAAGTAGTGACGTAGCTGAGTAGAAATTGCCTTGATATAAATATAAGATTTCACCTGAATGTTACTCTATCACCCCCCCTTGTTGTTTGATGTTAGGGTGGTTCATACATTACAATAAGGTGCCATTACTGGGAATGCAATTGTAAATAGGCTTTCTCCTCACCAAGAAGTTTGTTTTAAGTTGAATATCCTAATCCCGATACGAGAACACCCTCGGGAAAATGAGAAAGGTATAACAATGTGGTAGACAAAAAAAATTAAAGAGTATTGTGAGGTGATTTTACATGTTGATGCATTAAATGATTACATATATGAGATAAACAATTTGATTGGCAAACTAGTTTTAATCGCCCCAACAAAACATGTTGCATATATCCCCGGGTTGAAAAAAGTGGCGTTGATTTAAACTCCGCGATGTTTCTTAAAGTTCTTTATTTTATTCTTGTTTATTCTTGTTATCTATTATTTCTTACAGATAGAATAGAATAGAATAGGGGGCAGCAGAAAATGGCGATGCAAAAATTCTGGGGAGCTGGGAAAGACCAGATCCAACCCTCCAGAACTAAATAATAAAAATACCAGAAAGACAATGCCAATACTTTTTTAGTTTTAAAAGAACTATTCTCACTATACTCTCAAATGAGCATTGTCAGATCACCTCCATCTCATTTATTCATTCTTCTAAATGCATATTCATTGAAATGCGATTATAGGAGTCTGTAATGTTCGACAATAGGAGAGAATTACTTTGTATATACCGTGGGAACAATTTCGTTATAAGAAAAATGGTGTCGCATCCTCGGTTATAGGTGCCATCTTAACAATAGATGGTAGTGCACTTTTATCAAGTATCCATGACCCCCACAAAAAATCATAGGCTGATAATAATAATAATATATTTTCTCCTGGAGTGTTGTTTGTTGTTCTATATAAAATCAATGAAATTTTTCAACATTTTTCTTTTTCTTTTTTAATAAAAAAAAATAATTGTTTATAAAAATTTTCCTCCTATCATATTTCTTGATATTTAAACTATTCCATTTCATTTAAAACTTCTTCTTCTTTTTTCTTTTCACACCATTTATTCTTATTATCTATTCTTTTCAATCCAACTAATCAGAAGAAATAGAGGTCGAAAATAAAGAATAACGACAAGAAAAAAAAAAAGTAATCACATTTGTTCTGATATCATAGAATGTTTAAATTTAGAATTCCACAACAAATATTGAAACAAAACTCAACAAGTTCCAAATCTATAATCATGCCAGTTTTGAAGAAACCATTCTCAACATCTAACCCAAAAGGTGATTTGTTCAAGTATCAATCACAATTACCAAAATTGCCAGTTCCATCTTTGGAAGAAACTGCTACTAAATATTTGAAAACAGTTGAACCATTTTTAAATAAAGAACAATTGGCCGCTACAAAGCAAAAAGTTGAAAATTTCATCCAACCTGGTGGTGCTGGTGAAGCTTTACAAGCTAGATTAAATGATTTCGCTAGTGACAAGGATAACTGGTTAGCTGAATTCTGGGATGATTATGCTTATATGTCATACAGAGATCCAGTTGTTCCATATGTTTCTTACTTTTTCTCCCACAAAGATGTCAACAATGTGATTGGTAACGATCAATTGTTAAAAGCAAGTTTGATTGCTTACTACACCATTGAATTCCAAGAAAAAGTGTTAGACGAAAGTTTAGATCCAGAAGTCATCAAAGGTAATCCATACTGTATGAATGCCTTCAAATACATGTTCAACAACTCAAGAGTTCCAGCTGAAGGTTCTGATATCACTCAACATTACGATGGTGAAGCTAACAGATTCTTTATTGTTATTTACAAAAACAACTTTTACAAAGTTCCAACTCACAATGAAAGTGGTCAAAGATTATCCAAGGGTGAACTTTACAGTTACTTGCAACAAGTTAAAAACGATGCCACTCCTAAAGGTCTTGGATTGGGTGCATTGACCTCTTTGAACAGAGATGAATGGTTGGGTGCTTACAACAACTTGTTGAAATCACCAATCAATCAAGCCTCTTTGGAATCCATTTTTGCTTCTGCCTTTGTTATTTGTTTGGACTCGCACAACCCAGTCACCATTGAAGAAAAATCCAAAAATTGCTGGCACGGTGATGGTCAAAACAGATTTTTTGACAAACCATTGGAATTTTTCGTCAGTGCTAACGGTAACTCTGGTTTCCTTGGTGAACATTCAAGAATGGACGCCACACCAACTGTTCAATTAAACAACACTGTTTACAAGAAAATCACTGAAGAAAGCCCAGAAGATTTAATTGTTGAAATTGGTGGTTCTGCACCAAAGATTGGTCCTGCCGAAATTTTGCCTTTTGATATTAACCCAACTACTAGAGCCAATATTGCTGATGCCATTGCTAAATTTGATGCTACTATTGCTGCCCACGATGAAGAAATCTTCCAACATTACGGTTACGGTAAAGGATTAATCAAGAAATTCAAGGTTTCCCCAGATGCTTACGTTCAAATGTTGATGCAATTAGCTTACTTCAAATACACTGGTAAAATCAGACCAACTTATGAATCTGCTGCCACCAGAAAATTCTTGAAAGGTAGAACTGAAACTGGTAGAACTGTATCTAATGAATCCAAGAAATTTGTTGAAACCTGGACTAATCCAAAAGCCACTAATGAAGAAAAAGTTTCTACTTTCCAAGCTGCTGCTAAACAACACGTTGCTTACTTGTCTGCTGCTGCTGATGGTAAAGGTGTTGATCGTCACTTGTTTGGTTTGAAACAAATGTTGCAACCAAATGAACCAGTTCCAGAAATTTTCACTGATCCAATCTTCAGTTATTCACAAACTTGGTACATTTCATCATCTCAAGTGCCATCAGAATACTTCCAATCCTGGGGTTGGTCACAAGTTATTGATGATGGTTTCGGTTTAGCTTATTTGATCAACAACGACTGGATTCATGTCCATATTTCTTGTAAGAGAGGTAACGGTTTGAAATCTGATCATTTGAAATGGTACTTGGTTGAAAGTGCTAACGAAATGAAAGACATTTTGACCAAGGGCTTGTTATCTGAACCAAAGGCCAAATTGTAAGAAATTTGGTTAGTCTTTTCATTTTTCAATTCATATCTATTTATTTCATATTAGTATAAGTAACATATAGAAAGTTCTTAAATTTAGTTATTATTAGCACCTTTTTGTTTTGTAGATAGGGGTTATTAGCAGAAAGACCACAGAAGAGAGAGTAAACAAGACAATGACGAGCTTAGTTAAGACACCTCAACAACACTACTCTCATCGGTATTATTATTCTACATACTTAAATGAATCAATACAACTCGTAGGATACTGCCCTATGCACCCCACACTTCTTGGTGAACCCTTTTCTGGGTTATCGTTTTTTCTGTAGCCCTATTCATTTTACCCTCGCTTTCATTCTCATCATACTTATCTCATCCATCACCGTAACCAATCGAATTTCGCAGTAATTACAATTCCAGAGTATATGCAGGATACTTGATCCTCTTCTGGTTGTCATGATGTAATTACAATTGAGGTTATTAGGTAGGGACAAACAAAGGGGCTTTGGTTTGCTAAGATGGTTTGTAAGAAATGAAAAGACCCAACTAAGTATTTATAGTAACATATTTGTGTCTGAAATTCTAGGGTTGGTTTCTCCTGCCTCTTAATTCTCGTCGTAACTGCGCCGGTTTGATGAAATTAAAAAAGGTACAAAACAAAAAAGGCAAGTGTCACAAAACCAGAAAATAGACGACCACACAGAGAAAAGTACCGCCGAAAAGGAATAAAGAAAGAACAAAACGAACATAGAGAGTGAAGATAGAATGATAGTTTAAACCAAGGCGGGTCATGATGATCTTCATCTTAACCAGGAGTAATAGTTTAATTTATTTGCTTTAGTTGCTGTGTTTAAGTTTCGAAATTGAAATCATACCAAAATGAAAAATATCTGTGCAAATCAAAACCTAATCTTAATTATTATTATTTGATTTGATTTGTTTCCAATTTCGATTGATTAGGCAAGTTTGATTTGTTTGTGGTAATAATGAAAATGATAAAGGCGGTGGTGATGGTGGTGGTAACATATTTATTAAAGGAAGAATATTTTATTCATTAAATTTAATCTTGATACACTTTCCTCAAATTGTGTTACAAGATTACCGAGTTTATCCAATAAGGGAAAAAATGAAAATACCAACTGAAACTTGACTTGCCGAGTGATCATAACAGGTTAACAGAATGTGCTTTCAGTAGCAGATGTAATAACATCACGATAATACTAGAATCCAGGAACCAACTTTTCTGTTCTATATATATAGCTATCATATATGCAAAATGAATTCGAAAATTTTCCTCGTCTAATTTGTGATAGTGACTAAAAAATTGGAAGTATTACATATAATTTGAGTTTTTAGCTCTGATTGTTTACGTTTTCTTTTCCTTTTTAACATTAGTTGCATAATCACATTTATTAACACTTGTAAGACAAATCATATCAACAATTCGGGTGTCATCGGGCTTTTGACATTTCTGTGGCTACATCAAAGATAAACTTGACAAGTGCTATGTGTGTGTATACGTTAGTGTGAGTGTGTATTATCGTCAGTGCTCTTATTTGTGAATACGTGTTCCCATTATAATATTGACTTTTGCAATGAGCTATATTTCCTTATTGGTAGAAAAATCAAACAATCTATATTGTGCCCACAAAAACTACAAACACTTGAACAAAGCTCTGTACAAAGAATGTAAAAATAATTTGTTTGTGTGACAGACAAAAAAATAGTGCTTCTCTATGTATGTGCGACACTACCTTCGTGATAAAAATGGTGATGATGAGTATTGATCACAACAACTACCCTCTCGTGTGTCTTGTAAGCAATGGGTGCCTATTAATAGTTTGATTTGCGGTTGACTTCTTGGTATTTTATTTCATTCCCTTGCTTGGTTTCTTTGCATGAGTTTGCCATCACATGAACATCAAGTACTGCTGCTTTGAGACTATTTGATGTTACTGTAACGATTTCTATCCATCGTTAAGGTAATCATACTTGAAATTAAAATTTAAGCGAAGATTGCTGAGGCAGTTTTTTTTGGGCCATAAGTTTAGTAATACCCAATATGTTTCTTCTTTCTTTATAATTTGAACTCATTTCTATTGAACCTCTTCTATTATTTTTATATTAAATGGTATTAGACAGTATAAGGAGTAGAATATATATAGTTGATCAAAAGTTCTGTCATCCATACTTCCCCATATCTAGACCATCTTAACTAAGTGTTAGAGTGGAGGCAAAAATCTGATTTTGTACTTCTTTACAACCATCCAAAAGCAGCAATAAATAGGCAACACCAAGAGGCAAATCTCTATTTTTTTTAATTTACATGCTTCTGGGGGTTGCAACAATTCTTTCCACCCATAAAGCTTTTATGATTCTATTTTCTAGTTCAAGTATAATCAAAAATACCTAGAAGCATAAATAATACATTGAAAGAGGCAATAAAAACAAAAGAATAAAAGAGTTAACAATCAATCAGGTCATTAATTTAACTGGTTGTAATCACAATATTATTTCCTACTAGTATTATGTTCTACATATATAATGTGTGCATAGACTTTATTTGTGTGCATACAACAAACTTGCATCACCTACTACAACAATAATACCCACCCACTCACCTGCTCTGCTAATGAAAGGTTAATTACAGATTTATACTTTGAAACTCATTCACTCAACAATTTGCTTTCCCTGTGCTCTTTACAGGATAATAACATCAATGGCACGAAACATTTTTTTGTGTTTAGAAGTAAGTGGTTTTGTTGATATTGATTCTGTTTTTGATGACTTTACAACCAAAGATCTAAGAAATAGCAATTGCACAATTACACAAATCATTCCGTGCCGTGAAAACGATTATTCAATAGAAACCCAAGCTTTCCTTTTACTATCAGGGTACTAACTTAACTTAACACTGTACCACAAATCAAATCAAATAATAAACAAACAAAAAAACAGTTGGAAATTTACTTGGTTTAACTTTGACGAAACCAGTACAACCGTCATTTCACCGTCATCACCGCCACTTTTCCATTACACGGTCACCTCCTCAATTCAACATCGACCTGAAATTTTCGAGTAAGGGGAACACAATTTTAATTGAGCATCTTTACATTTTCTTATTTTTTTTCGTCTAGAATTCGTCATTTCATATTGCGTATCAGCAAAGACATTCCCAGTTTTCATATAGGGTTTGCATAATTTCAAACTTTTTTTTATGGTCATTTATAAAATCCGACAATTTTAGAATTAACCTGGATAAAAATAAACTTACAATATTTTGCACTTATATATATATATATATATTACAAACAAACATCTTTGCTAGACGCTCAATTACAAAAGATTGAGTATTTAGCTCTTATTACGATTCTATTGTTTTTGATTCGCAGCAGCAGACTATTAGTGGGTATTTTATTTTATTTTGTTTCACTTGGATTTTGGTTGTTTTTTTTTTAACAAAGCCTATTTAATTCTTGATTTTATCCGTTCTGCATCCCAATACAAAGGAACACAAAACAGGAAGTTTATAAACAGACACAAAATTCGTGCAGTATTTGTTTTTCCATTCCAAATTTTCACGCTACCCTTCTAAAAATTAATTTGCCCTGGATTTTTTTTTAATTTTTTAATTTTTATTTTGGAGTATAAAACTAATTTGAAGTTCCCTTGACAACAACATTCAATTACATTTCCAAATTCAATATCAACTTCTTATTATTGAATATTGTTTATTGCTTATTCTATTTTCCCTTTCCCTTCATTTTTATATAACAGATTCCACAAGAGATACCGATTCGTCCAGGTGATTCACACGGTTTAAATCTTTATCAAAGATCAATTGTTTACACCAACTTTTTATTAAAAAAAATTATTTTTATTTTATTTTTTGTTTTCTTTTTTTAATTCATTCAATCTGTTAACCTAGCCACCAATATTTTTAGTTCCCTTTGCAATATCTCGAAATTAGAATTAGAAAGATTTGAATTTACGCGTCTATCAATACAGACCAACATCATAACAGCCATTTTTAAGTTACAATTGAGACTTACCAATACTTGTATAATTCACTAGTATTGCATTTAATATTCACAATTCAAATCAGGTTTTGCTTGCTAACAAACATATAGCAATACTGAATTACATCATTATATCAAACCTAAACTCAAACAACTTTGCTAAAGAAATTGGTCAAAGCTTTTTTTTGTATTAGTTACCTTGTTGCCACCAACTTACTAACAATATCACATTTTCGTTCAATTCAGTTATTCGCGTGCAACCTAGCCTTATTGCTCAAGCTTAACGTTAGATTTCGGTAACTCACATCAATTGACATTTTCATACACTGCAACACATAAACACACCTGTGCCAATAAAACAAGAAAAGAAAACCCCATCGATATTTTTTTAATAAACAGAGATATCGTATAACAAATACTTGCACACCATTTTACAACGCTATTTCGAAAAAAAAAAAGGAAAAGAGTATACTGTGATTTTATTTTGTAAAAATACAAGTCTAAATCACACAATTAGCTAATTACGAAAGATAAACGCTTATACAGAAAAGGTTCTAACTACTTTTTTTTTGATTACATTTCAAAGACAGGTATTGAAAAGTACAATCACCACTCGGTTACTTGGATCCATTATTTAATTTCACAACAGTAATATTTGGGATATCACTCGTTTGAGAAAAAAGAAAATAAAATAAATAAAGTATAAGTTTAGTTTTGAGGGTGCCCCTGATCCAGATCAAAAATAAACAAAAACAAACAAGCAAATAAATCTGGTTCGTCACAAGTACTCAAATTATTAAAACTTATTTGTGCCTAGATACCACTTTGCAAAAATCATTTGCCGTCAAAAGAATCATTTCTGAAATTTATAATCAAGATTTATATCCCATTATTCCATACAGGTTCTGGATATAATTTTACTTGAGAGTGATCTAGAATAGTGTTTTCTTTTCCCACAATTACATTTATTAATCTGTATTATAATATCCAAACTGTTCGTTGATTCATATGTATCTATTGATAACAAAGTACTTGAAATGTCCAATAACCCACATAGAACACATAAACGACAGAAATCGTCAGTGCTGAACCCTGGATATTATTTCACACCTGAGACCAAGCTGGAGATACAGCAACAACAACCACAACAGCAAGAAAGTCAACAACAACAACAACAGCAGCAGCAACAGCATTCCCAAACACACAATATCTACGATAATGACAACTACATGAATTACAATTTTCCACCCACTAGCAATAGACCTAGAGCTTCGACAACAACAGGAACAACATCTACCACACATCCAGGAAGCGAATTATCTCATGAAAGCCATTCCGTGCATACTTCGCCTTTGAAACGAACAGCATCATCAGAGCTAGATCAACCTATTCCAGCCATGGCACCATCTTCTCCCCTAGTAAGCTCAGCCCCATATTATTACCAACAACCATCTCAACAGCAAAACCTTTCGTATCATGATCACCACCACCAACAGCAACAGCAGCAATCTACTCCTCAAGGTCAGCAATTATCTCAGCAGACACAACTGAACCTGCAGAGCGGAGTACCGCCACCACTATACGGTACTAGCTCAAGTATTCCTCCTGGATCAACAATGCAACCCAGCACTTCGTTTGCATTTCACACTTCGCATTCAACATATAATCCTTCATTTGACTCCTCCAATTTATATAATCTGGCTTTCAGGTTGCCAGAATACCCGACTACTAGCTCCAGCTCATTATTGTCTACCACGGGTGGTAAACAGTTTCAACAATCTTCTGCATTATTACCATCTGGTACATTGCCTCCTTCGATTTTAGGCACATCATCATCACTGCATGTTTCTGCTTTACGACAACATCAGAAAAACAACTTGTCCATTTCTTCCCATTTAACGTTATTTAGTCTAAGTGGGAACAACTCTTCACAATTGCAGTCGCAAGGATCTTCGTTTCAACAATCTGAAACTGGCGTGGATGATACCAAACGATCTTCAAAAGAATCAACAACCATCTTCAATGATTTATTGTTTCATTTAACTTCTGTTGATGGTTCAAATATTAATACATTCTTGCTATCTATATTGAGGAAGATCAATTCGCCTTTCACTTTGGATGACTTTTACAATTTATTGTACAATGATAGACAACGTACATTGTTGGATAATTCGAATTATCAGAACCGCATTGACAAGACAATTGTTAGTCCAAGTGACACAGATATGACGGTTTCCATAATCAATCAATTGTTGAATTTTTTCAAAACTCCTAGCATGTTGGTTGACTATTTCCCAAACATGGAAGACAAAGATAACAAATTGGCAAATATAAACTACCATGAATTACTTCGTACATTCCTTGCTATCAAGATTTTGCATGACATTTTAATTCAATTGCCAATCAGTGAGGATGATGATCCTCAAAACTACACCATTCCTAGATTATCAATCTATAAAACCTACTATATCATCTGTCAGAAATTAATAGCAAGCTACCCAAGTGCATCCAATACCAGAAACGAACAACAAAAGTTAATTCTTGGTCAATCAAAGCTTGGTAAATTGATCAAGCTAGTGTATCCCAATCTATTAATCAAACGATTAGGTAGCAGAGGTGAATCAAAATACAACTATCTTGGTGTAATGTGGAATGCAAATATTGTTCAAGAGGAAATTAAACAACTATGTGATGAACATGAATTGAATGACTTGAATGAGATTTTCAACAGTGATAATAATAATCCGTTTGCATCAATAGCTCCTAGTGGAAGTGCAACTACAGGTTCAACACCAAGGCGTGGATTAAGTCATAAACGAACTTCTTCCAAACAGAAAATTAAAACAGAACCAGTTGCTGGCAATCCATTTTTACAGCCGCTTCAAACTTCGCATCACCATCATCATAGCCACCACCATCATCACGAAGAACAGTCTCAAGAGGAATCATTGCTGCAACAAATGGGAGAGCATATTACAGCACCTCGTTTATCATTTCTTAGGGCCAACTCAAAATACCCTACAGATGTCAATTTATCTGTATTGGATGATGATAATTGGTTTGTTAGGTTGAGCTATGAATGCTATGCCAGACAACCTGCTTTAAACCGAGACTTGATTCAGCAAATTTTTCTTAAGAATGAATTCTTGTTGAATAACTCGAGTTTGTTGCAAAATTTGATGGATTCGATCATTAAGCCGTTGGTCATGCAGGAAACCTATTCGAATGTTGATTTGGTTTTATATTTGGCGATCCTACTTGAAATTCTTCCATATTTACTATTAGTCAAATCATCCACCAATATCAATTTGTTAAAGAATCTAAGATTAAATTTGTTACACTTGATAAATAATTTCAACAACGAGTTAAAGAAATTAGATTCACCGAAGTTCCCAATAGAGAGGTCTACAATTTTTTTGGTTTTAGTTAAAAAATTAATCAATTTGAACGATTTATTGATTACTTTTATCAAGTTGATCAATCGAGACAATTGCAAGACCACAATGTCAAGTGATATTGAGAACTTTTTAAAGATAAACTCACAAACAGTTAAATTAGATGATGATGATAATAGTTTTTTCTTTAATTTGAATACCACATCAATGGGTGAAGTGAATTTCAATTTCAAAAACGAAATTTTATCAAACGACTTGATTTATACATTAATTGGGTATAATTTTGATCCTACCACAAATAGTGAATTAAAGAGTTCTATTTCCATGAACTTTATAAATGAAGAGATCAATGTTATTGATGAGTTTTTCAAGAATGATTTATTGAATTTTTTGAGTACAGATTTTCATGCCGGTCTCGATGACGATAATGGGGAAGAAGATGATGACGAAGAAGCTGGTCCTGGTTCTACTCACCCAATGGGTGCAACTGGATCTCAAGGTTCTTTATCTCCAGAACCCGTGTCGACTGGTAACCCTTCAGTTCCACCCACTAGGAATACATCAATATCTGAAGTTAACGCAGAGAATAAGCGTGGGAATGAGGCTGTGTTGACTCCGAAAGAAACTGCGAAATTAAATTCATTAATAAGCTTGATTGATAAACGATTGCTTTCTAGTCAGTTCAAGTCCAAATATCCAATCTTGATGTACAACAATTGCATTTCATATATTTTAAATGATATTTTGAAACATATATTTTTAAAACAACAACAGCAACAGTTACAAAGTTCTTCTAGTCAACTACATGACACCCAACCCTTGACACAACAAGACACAGCCCAAGGAATTGGCAGTAGTTCATCAAACGCCAACAATACTAATAGTAGTTTTGGGAATTGGTGGGTCTTCAATTCATTTATACAGGAGTACATGAGTTTAATTGGAGAATTAGTTGGTTTACATGATAATTTAGTATAGACATTGTTTCGATATTTGTTGGTTAGTTTTTTTTGGTTTTCCTTATCCCTTTTTTCAATTTTTATTTGCCTTTTAAAGTGTGTTGAACATTAGTTTCCATTAATATTGATATTTTCATTTTCATTTTAAGTTTAATTTGCCTCAGTTAAGTTTTGTGACTTTTTGTTTTTGTCTTGTTTTTGTTTTTTTGGTTTAATCTTTATTTTTTTATTAATATTATATAGTATTTTTTTTTCATTAATTAGTTTTATAAAGCAAACAATTGATTTCTTCTGAAAACCAGAGTTGGAAACAATAAAAGGATTTAATAGATAATTATTATTTTTAAAATATTCATTTGGTTGGAGCGCATCATTTTGATCTTTCTTTTTTTAATATTCATCCAAATACGGACAAAGCGCGGAAGGGACAACTATCCCGCGTTCCTTGGCATGAAATATCAAAATCACGATAATACCCTCACACTTGAAATATAAAAATATGTACAAAGTGTCAAATACTCTTTTACAAACACTACTTATTTATTTGTCTTGAGAGCTTCTTCTTTCACACTTTAATTCAAAATGCCACATAAAAAAGTTGTTATTGTGGGGGGAGGTATATCAGGAATAAAAGCTGCCGCAGATTTATACAAGAGTGGCATCAAAAGCACGGTAATTTTAGAAGCACAACCTCGTTTGGGTGGACGATTGTTCACCGTTGAATCAACTCAGAATAAAGGAACTACATATGACTATGGTGCATCGTGGTTTCATGATTGTTTGAACAATCCATTATTTGATAAGGCTCAACAATTGGAAAATGTCAAATATTACTTTGATGATGGGAAATCTTTATATTTCAATAAATTTGAAGGACAGATTGAAAAATGGAGGTTTGAAACTGTTCTTGAAGAAATGATGACATACTTTCAATGGGTGTATAAGCAGGATCCTGATAAGTTAGATATTTCTGTAAAGCAGTTAGCACAAGAATATGTTGACAAGTATCGAAATGTCTTAACAAAAGAGCAAATTGAATTATCTTTGAGTGCTGTACGAATGTGGAGTGAATTATGGCACGGAGAATCATGGGATTTACTTTCTGGTAAATATACTTTTGCCGATGACGGGCATTTGGGTAGAAATGCATTTGTCAAAAATGGATACAGTACAGTTTTCATCAACGAGTTGAAAGAGTTGCCAAGAGCATATCGGGATTCTGCAATTAAATTAAATGCCCAAGTCATCAAGATTGATTATACAAATAAAAAGAAAATTCTTGTTTATCTTAAAGATGGTCGAACGTATTCTTGCGATTATATAATAGTGACAATTCCACAAACAATTTTGAAAATTACAAATGCAAAAGATGAGAATTATGTTGAGTGGGTTCCAGAATTGCCTCCTAATATTCAAAAAGTTTTACCTGATGTTCATTTTGGCTCTTTAGGGAAAGTCGTGTTGGAGTTTGATGATTGCTTTTGGCCAAGAGATGTTGACAGGTTCTATGGGTTGACAAGCAATACCCCATCACAAGATACAATCTCTGTCGATGCTTGGGATTATCCAACAATATTAATCAACTATCAAGCTGTAAATAATGTTCCTTCTTTAGTTGCGTTGACTCAAAATCCTTTATCAAAATACATTGAGAATTTACAACCACATGAAAAGCAACAAAGAATTTGGTCAATTTTCAAACCTTTGATCGCAAAAATATGTGAGCTGAAAGGGATTCAGGATATACCAGAACCTCACTCAATTTACCATACGCCTTGGAATAATGAGTCGTTATTTAGGGGCAGTTACGGGACGTCTTTGGTCGGTACACAAGACCCTTCATCTGTTATAAAAGCTTTTGTTGATGGGTATCAGGATAGAATTAAATTTGCAGGTGCAGAAACTATGGACGATACTTCTAATGGATGTGCACATGGAGGATGGTTTTCTGGTCAAAGAGAAGCTAAATTTATAGTACAACAAGAAGCTAAAAAGAAAGTAGATTCTAAATTGTGAAATGAAAATATATATTTATGACGTAGATTTTTGTTCCATCGCAACATCTGGAACTGCAAAAAAGAAGAACCAAGATTCAAGAAAAAAATTTTTATAATTCTTTCTCTTACTTAATACCCACAGTCCTTACCATGCCAACTGAATTAGAAGAGTTAGTGTCATTTTTACATTCACCTCAACCTGCTGTTTCCCAAATAGCGTTGGACAACTTGGTTGGTTATTCCACTGGTCCACACCAAAAAGTGTTCAGTTACAACAATTATGAAGCCATCAAGGATTTGAAAAATATAAGTAAATCTAACGGTAAAACTTTGGTTAACCAATCTGTAACTATTTTAGCAAACTTATGTGATGACTTGGTTATGAGAAAATTGATTGTTGAAGATGAAGAGTACTTGAAATATTTGGCCATACAAATTATCAATATCAAAAACACCAATGCCGATTTAATGTGTATCTTGTTGACTAATTTAGCTAAAAATGATGCCATCAACAAAGTATTGGATTTTGAAGTAGAATTAGATGATGAACATAAAAAAGTGTTCTCTTCAAAGAAAGTCATTGATTGTTTAATGGACTGTTTTGTCAAAGGTTATGATAGAAAATTAAACGAATATGCCAACTACGATTATTTATCTTATTTCTTTGCTGATTTATCTCGTTATAAACAGGGGAGAACTTATTTCATAACTGAACAATCTTACGATGAAGTTGTTCCATTATCTAAGGTTTTGGTTTTCACGGAGAAATACGATGACAAAATTAGAAGAGAAGGTGTTGCTTCAACCATTAAAAATTCGTTGTTTGATACCAATGCCCATATGAAATTATTGACGGATCCTAAAATCAATTTATTGCCATTCATATTATTACCATTAGCTGGACCAGAAGAAATTGATGAAGACGAGATGTTCGATTTACCAGAGGAGTTACAATTATTACCTAGTGACAAAAAAAGGGAACCATTGAGTGGAATTCTTTGTATTCATTTGGAATCTCTTTTACTTTTATGTACTACTAGAGAAGCTAGAGAATACCTTAGAGAAAAGCAAGTGTATGCAATTATCAAAGAGTTGCATAAAGCTATAGAGGTAGAACAGGTGGCAGATTTGTGTGATAGAGTGGTGCAAATGTTGAAGAGAGATGAAGCACCACAGTCTGCTGATATTGAAGAGATAGAAAGCGATTCAGATGATGATAAAATTGTTGAAATTGTATAATATTAATAGACTTTATATCATGTAACTACTTCACATTCTTATTTTTGTGATTTATATATCCCATTTTCCTCTTGTTCTATTTCAGATACACTATCATTAGTAATCTCTATGCTATTAGTCTTTAAGAACTAGCTTCCCATCAACCAATCGTAAATTTTGCTTTACAATACTGATAATTCTTAATTTATTATCCTTGTGAGCACTGACCCTGCTCTTTAATCCCATTAATAATTCTTTTGTAGTCAATGGCTGGTCTTTTACAATATCCAACACATCTTTGACCGTGACCAATAAATTGTCTGGTCCAGCATCATTCAAGTCCATTCCATTGCCTGGAGAGCTGGTGTTTGTGGCAGCATTCGTAGTTGGTGAAACAGGAGGTGGTGACAATGTTCTCTCTTTCTTAACCTTGATAGTTTCGTCCAATTTGATTTTTTTCCTTGGACTGGCAATTTCTGGAGTGGGGCGTTTGCGAGCTTGAGGATTCCAATCACCTGGGGGCATAGTTCCTAAAAATGATGGTGGAGCTTTGATAACCACAAAACCATCCCCAATACTTTTGACACCTACTTCCCTTGCACGTGATGTCTTATTCGTATTGTTGTCAGTTTGGGAATCACTCGATGGCTCCTTCTTAACTTGAACTTCGTCATCACTCTCTTCATCACTTTCCAAATCTGATTTGGAAATATATGGCATTAATCCGTCTTCTTCGTCGCTATCATATACACCACCTTCACGTTTGTTCAATACTTTTCTTAACTTCTTACCTTCTTTATCGACTTTTCTGGTCTTTTCAGTTTCAAACAAATCATCCAAATCATCTTCTGCCTCAGCCTCCAGCTGTCCATCAAAATGTGCAGCTTTCAACATTTCTTTTTTGATTTTCTTCTCTGACAATTTATTTTCTTCTTCATCTCCGTCCATAATAGGAGCTTCCTCATCATCAGCAAATTCTTCATCGTAATCTAAATCATCATGATCAGAGTCTCTGTCATTTCCAGATCCACTTCCACCCAAGACTGTTCTCATTCTTCTTCCAGCACTTCCATTGCCAACATTTGCTATCACACTCCCGTTGGCTGCAGGTGAATTATATCTGAATCTTTGATCTGGTGTACCTTCAGAAATTGACCTATCCTCCATATGTTTCATCAACCATCTTGGTACACTAGAGTTTCTTTCCATTTTTGCTTCGGCCTCTTCCAAAGTCAAAGTGGCATATCTATTTCTAGGTGTGAATCTGTATACTTTCTCCGCGGGAATCATTTTGAATCCATCTTTATCGAAAACAAACAATACATGTTGTTGTTCTGTTGACCCTGCTTCATAGTTCCCCACAAAAACGTTTTTCCCGTCATAATCTTCTATTACCCAAGGATAATGCTCTTCATATCTCAACTTTCTTTTTTCTTCATTCATAAGATTAATCTGTCTAGTTTTACGTTTGAACAAATTCTTTCTATTCTTTCTGGCTCCACCATCAGGGGCTACCTGAGACATATCTGCCTGATTCTTATTTAGTGTTGGTTTTTCCGGTGCTACTTTTGCTGCATCAGCTGTAGGCTTATCCTTTTCTTCCTTTTCTTCTGATTCTTCGGTTGGCTTTGCTGTTGCTTCTTTTTCTTCCTGTTTCAATTTTTCCATTTGCTGCTTTTCCCTTTTCCTTTGATCTAATTCCTCACGGGTTAAATGGAATTGCATATTTCTGGGATCTTTTCTGTGCAACCTTACCGGTCTGGTAAAATCTTTCGTAATATTCACATCCTGTTTAGTAGCAAATTTCATTATATGAAATCTAATATCTTTCACATCCTCTTCTGTGCATGACTTTAATGGGATGGTTTGCCATTCTTGTTGCTTGCTGGGCGATGTAGGAGTAGAACCATCTTCCTTTTTCACTGTGACTTCCTTTTTAATCGGAACATCTGATTGACTCATATTTGAAAATAAAAAGAGGGAAAAAAAAGGTAATGAATTGAATTGGCTCGTCTTCTAGGGGATAAATTGACCTTGAAGACTGAAAAGTAGTAGACAATCAATTACCACAAGCAAATAAAGCTGTTATTGATTTCCCTCTCTTTTTTTTTCTTCTCTTTTCTTTGACATGATTTTACTGCTTTTTCAATACTGAAAATATAATGCGAGCATTTGGAAACAGTTGCACGACCTCAATATCTAGATGTAAAAGCCAAAACGAAAGGGTTGCCAATACCTTCTGTACATTTTAAACAAACTTGTTAATAATATTGCCTCAAATTGGATTGAAAATGTGTAGGATGTAGCTCATGAGTATTACTTGTACTGACAATGAGTTTTATGGGATTGGGTTTTTCAATTAAAGACTCTTCGTGATAATGCAATACCAAAACCAAAATTTATTTAACGATGCAATAATTATTTCAATGTGAGCTATCCATGAATCAGTGAGAATCTTTATTATGGAAGAAATTGGTCAAAATTTGACAATGTTTAGTAACTTTATATCTTGGTGTTGGGATGGTGCCACAAATGGAGATTGTTGAGTGTACATGAAAAATACGTAGTTAAATTTTGTTTCTTGTTTTTATTATTTAGCCACTTTTTTATCCGATTCTTCATATTACCTTTGGTAAAGTGATAAGATTAATATCATATTAGTAAAACACCCCCAATGATGAATGTTTGTATTTATAGCCAGACTATAAAAATTACGGGGATTTAATTCGCGACTCACCCACGTTCTCACACAGTATGTGCTTTTTTCATAAGTATGATTTGAACCCTAAAATATCAACTTTCATAATAAACATAATTCTTTCCAGACAACTAAATGGTTGGTTTATCACGAGTACTTAATGCTGGGTTTATTCTAAGTGGACAATCTGTTTTCCAGGATGTTGCTGCCCCACATCAAGCATCAATTGAACAATATAATATTGTCAAGTACCTTGGTGGCAGCGGTCCATATATTCAAAATTCAGGGTATGGGATTTCTACTGATATACCAGAAAAATGCACTATTGAACAAGTTCAAATGATTAGTAGACATGGTGAGCGATTTCCTAGTAAAGGAGATGGGAAATACTTTAATTCAGTGATGGAAGTTTTCAAGAGATATGGTGAATTTCATGGAGATTTATCTTTTTTAAATGACTATGAGTATTTCGTTACTAATCCAGATTATTATGAAAAGGAGACTACTCCTAAAAACTCAAAAGGTCCATATTTTGGAACTACAAATTTATTACGACATGGAGCTTATTTTAGAAAAAGATATCAATCACTATTTGACCAAAAGGAGAAGCTTGTTGTGTTTACTAGTAATTCTGGAAGGTGTTATCAAAGTGGTGTCTATTTCGCTCGAGGATTTTTAGGAGATGATTACTCAGAAGATACAGTTGAATTTGTTGTTGTTGATGAAGACAAAAAAATGGGTGGTAATTCATTGACACCAAGATACGCTTGTAAAACTTTGAATCAAGATTTACACAAAGATTTGGTGAATCAGTACGATAAGACTTATTTGGACGATATTTTATCTAGATGGCTAGTAGACAATCCTGGATTAGATTTAAGTGCAGATCAGGTCTCGTCATTATTTCTTTGGTGTGCCTTTGAGATTAACGTTAGGGGGTATTCTCCATTCTGCAATCTATTTACAAAAGATGAATTTATCAGAAGTGGGTACCGAAACGATGTTGGTAATTACTATCAAACTGGTCCAGGTAATAATATGACAAAGGTAATTGGCTCACCTATGGTGGAAGCGTCGTTGAAAATGCTTCAAGAAGATTCAAAAATTTGGTTGACATTTACCCATGATACTGATATTGAGATGTATTTGACATCTTTGGGATTGATTGTTCCACCAGGGGATTTGCCCGTTGATCGAGTACCATTTCCCAATCCATATAATGCAGCAGAATTTTTCCCTCAAGGTGCTAGAACTTACACTGAAAAATTGAAATGTGGTGAAAAGCAATATGTTAGATTTATTGTGAATGATGCAGTTTATCCATATCCGGATTGTAGTGGAGGTCCTGGGTTTACTTGTGAATTGAATGATTTTATCAAATTAGTTAAAAGTCGTTTACATGATGTTGACTATAAGCTTCAATGTGAAGTGGACGGACCAGCGGAATTGACATTTTATTGGGATTATAAAGACAGAAAGTATAATGCGCCGTTAATAGATCAGTAATTAGCCAAATTCTTGACTAAGTGGTAGGTTATGTATTAATAGAATAAAATGTATTCAAAAAGATCTCTCTGTAACTGTATTGGTTGGTATGACTTTTCAATATTTTCCGTATTCTCTTGGTACCAAATCTTTCCCCGGTTCAGGTCCATAATTTCCTCCGCACCGGTGCAGATCTGAAAAAAAATAAAGAAAAACGTAAAAGAAAACAAAAAATATCCAATAACCTTAACTATAATCAAAATCTTAATCGTTTATCCATAAAAACAGTTGAAAGTCTATTCAGATTTTCAAATTTACTTGCTTTCTGCCTGGTCATCCTAATAAATATGTCTATAGTGGTTCAAGATAAAGAAGATCAAATTTTGACTCAGTTGGAGCATCCTCAGCCCGACACCAAATCCCCACCAAAATATATTGCATATCTAGCAGGTGTTTGTTCCGGTATAAATAAGAATTTAGTGGGTCACCCGTTTGATACATGGAAAAGTCGATTACAAACAGCTCCCAAGGGGAGATTTAAAGGACCTATTGATTGTGCTTGGCAAACATTAAAGTATGAAGGACCATTTGGATTTTATAAAGGGTTTACTCCACCTTTAGTAGGTTGGGTATTTATGGATTCAATAATGCTTGGATCATTGCATACATATCGAGAGCTTGTCAAAGACTATATATATCCACAGGAAAAGAAATTACCATTGGTTGGTCATATGATAGCAGGGTTGGGAAGTGGATTGACGGTGAGTTTTGTTGCTGCCCCAATTGAACAATGTAAGGCAAGATTGCAAGTACAATATGATAAAAAATCAAGAACTTATAGTGGTCCTATTGATGTTGCTAAAAAAGTGTATCAAGCAGCTGGGATAAGAGGTATATATTCAGGTTTGATATCAACGATGATTTTCAGAACCAATTTTATATTTTGGTGGGGGTCATACGAAATTTTCACTCAATATTTTGAAAAAAATACCAAGATGTCAACACCTTCAATCAATTTTTGGGCTGGTGGGTTATCTGCTACTGTGTTTTGGATATTTGCTTATCCCGCAGATGTTGTTAAACAAAATATAATGACGGACTCTCCTATTCAATCAGAAAAGAAGTTCCCAAGATGGATAGATGCGGTAAAGTATATTTATAAAGAAAAAGGTTGGCGTGGATTCACTAAAGGTTTTGGTCCCGCCATATTAAGATCATTCCCTGCTAATGCAGCTGCACTTTTAGCGTTTGAATGGGTGATGAGATTACTGAAATAATTATTATAGATCCTATAGAATGTATTATAAAGTTATATCAAATCGAAATGCTGTATGCGTGTAAATATATTTATTCAAATTATTGCATTTTAGAAGCCCTAATAATTCCATGCTTCCTCACTTCTTGATCCATTAATTCTCTTATTTTATGACTTCCAGCAATACCAATTGACAATACTGATTCCAATCTATCCAATGGCATTTTATCTTCTAACAACATTAATGCCAATTTCTCACTTTTACCAATAACACCAACTGTTAAACAACTCATATCGTGTTCTTCTAAGTTATTTACATCTAATAATGGTGTTTGATCATATAATCCACAAGATACACCACTCACATAATCATACATTGATATACCAGCGTCAATGAGTGCTAATGTAATAGAGTTGATAACTGCAGCTAACATCCCACCATCCTGGCATAATACTTGAACATTTATAACAATATTTGTTCTTGGATATAAATTTATCATAACACTTTCTTCAAATGTTTTTTCTAAAGTAGTTTTAAGTTCAACTAATCTTCTTTCATTTCTACTTCGTTTTTTCCTTTCAAAAGTTGAAAAACTAGCAATATTCAAATTCACTTCTATATTTGCTCGTTCTGAATGTTGTTGAGATCTTAATGCTGGTTCTATTGGTCCTTGTACTGTGCACATCACTTTGGTATTACCTTGTTCGACATATGAGGAGCCATCCGATGAGTTTGGATGAGTGTTGATACGGCATTCAAATCTACGCAATTCGTTCCATCTTCTTCCGTCTATTCTAAGTCCCTCAGGTGAATATAATTCCATCTTTTAATTAAATAACAACTTTATAATGCTTGGGTGTAGATGCTAGGAAAACTGTTAAAAAAAAACAGAGAGATCTCTGTTCAATAATGTCATCGAATTCAGTTTTGAATTTTACCAATGAGAAAATAGTTGAAAAAAAAAATGTTCGCTCTCGCAACAACACATTGATTATCTATGCAAATTCTAACGTCTATAAACTCTGTATAAACTTCATTGTACACCAACAATTACTTAAAAAGAAAAACACAGATGAATACATTAACCCATTATCAAAAGTATTTTCTCCCAAAAATTCCAATTTATAAGCAAAATATAGCCAAGTGGCTTGTGAAATGATCCACAATAATAAACAACTTATACCAGTAATCTTATCTGTAGTCAATAGTTTGGTTTTGGACAAGAAATGTGGGAGAAATATTAAAAACCAAATGAAATATTGTGATGTAATGACTTTGTTGAATGCAACAAACACAAATGTTTGAATGAATAAACTTGATATTAAATCCTCTTTAGCAAATATCAATGGGATTATAACTGCTGATAATAGTAATTGTGGAACAAAAGCGATTTTTTCAATATCAAACCCATTAGAATCTTCTAATAATGCCGATTTATAATATAATACCATATTGTAAACTGAAAAATTATGACGATGATCGAGTCTTGTGACATGATACAAATAAGAATTGTCTATGAATTCCCATCCGTATTTTAAAAACATTAAATAATTAACTACTGCCAATGTAGTCAAAGTAATAATAATATATTTCAAGTTTTTGGCGTTAACAAGGTTAATTCCAGGAACACTCGCCAAAAATGGGGTTTCTTGGGAAGATAAATAATAAAGTATACTTGGTAAATATATTATGGGATAAATTTTAAAATGAATAGAAAGTCCCAACCATATGGCAGATAGTATAACATTGTCTTTATCCAACAAGTAGTACAATGACAACATAATCATTACTGTCAATACACTTTCTGCAGATCCTCGTGTACTTATAGTTATCACCATTGGATTTAATAACCAAATAGAGGATAATATCATTTTCTTCTTTTCCGATAATTGTTGTTGCTTTGATAAAAGTTTCAATATAATTAGTCCAGTAATAACATCACTAACCATAAATAACAATTTCCCAAAATGATACCAGTACTTGCCAAAATTGTCGGGTATTAACAAAATTGCTAAAATGGGGGTATATCTATATGTTTCTCTAAGATATGGCGATAGACCTTGATAAACAAATTTGGATGCATCATTGAATACAAGATAATCGATATCGGTATATTTCACGGGCATATATTCATCTTGATACAATCCAAAAAAGAAAAACCCGAATCTTAATAGAATTGAAAATGTGATGAGATATTTCAATTGACTCATGATTCTCTTCCAATTAAAGGGGAAAACAAAGATTTGGGGTGTTTCAGTAATTTGGAATCGGCTGACGTTAAAAAAAAAATTTCAACGTCACGGTATTGAAAGATAGATTTGTTTATACCAAACACGAAGATATTTTCAAAGAGAGAAGGGGAAAAAAAAAATCATTGAAAAACTTCTTCTCTTTTTCTCCACAAATTACAAAACTCAAACATGTCTACCTCCAACACACAAGAAGATGTTTACATAGAATATTTAAATTATGATTGGGATTCTTTCCAAGAATTTCAAGATGGTTTACAAGAAATTATGGATAATTATTTACAGAACTTGAAGGAACAAGATCCATCCGTTACTTCCATACCTAATTTAGACAAACAACAATTGATAAACCAAGCCAAGTCGTTTTTCTTTTGTAACAAAACTGGTAATATTATAAATTTAGATGATTTTGAAGATTGGAAGTTGCATAATGAAGATAAGTTTAAGAAAGACAAACAAATTGAGGAGTTGGGTACATCTGAGAGTACATCAACAAACAATCAAAGCGATTCTGATCCACCATACTCTTCAAACTATCAAGAATTGGTAGGGTTGTTAATGCTGGGAAAACCTATACCTGGGATCAAACAAATACCTGATACAGTATTGACAGATCAAGGGTCAACTGCTTCTGCTTCACAAAGAACTAAACCGTGGGAAAAGAATAGACTGCCAGAAACAACCGAGGAAGTTTCTTTTGTATAGAGATGTATTGATTTGTAGTCAGATCTCCCGCTTAACGGTGTAAAGGATAATGAAATTATTAATAGATTTTGAAAACCGACTTTTCGAGGTCCAATAGAAAGAAGATTGAGTCGTAACATAGGATGATTTTGTGGAAATTACCTTTTGAACTGACTTGTAAAGTCTATTCCACTTGGCAATTTAAGCGAAGTTGTAATGTAGACTTCAATAATTGTTGGTTGCCCAATTAGTGTGCACTTTCGTTCAATTTTCCTAAAAGAGAAATGGTTTTGATACAGGTAATATAATTGACTGCCTAATGTGCTAGATAAATATAGTACTAATATATGAAATTAACCCTAGTCAAATTGTTCCTCTGATATAGTAAAATGAATTCTTCATTAATAAAGGGTGGAATTGAATTAGTTGATCTGTGGAAGTGAATCATCCCCACAAAATTTTTGCAGCACTATTTTGTATTTGAGAGAAATTTCGTGGAATAATTAGCACTAAAAAAAAGTGTCTAGATCATGGCTTTGGTTCCGTACAATTTATATCATGAGACAAGAGTAAAATCTAAATCGTTCCAATGATTTTGGACAGCTCATAGGTTAAGAGGTCTACATGTGTTGGTGGCAGTAGTATTGGTATTAAGTGGGTGGGTCATGGTATTAGAGAGTGGGTGTTATAAAAGAAGGTTGTGATTTTTTTTTTCCACTGGTGGTGGTGGTGCTGATTGTACTGCTGTTCACTTTATTGTTTCGTTTCGTTTTTCCTTTGTTTTGTTGACGTTGACATTTTTTTTGCTGTTGTTGTTGTATGGGAATTTTTGTATTAGTTGTTCTTTTTTGTTTTTTTTTACTTGTTCAAAGTTTCATATAATAATAATATTCTTGTTTTCATATTTTTTTTTTCAGAACAAGAACAAATACAACTTATATAATTTGATCTTACTCTTATCCCCAGGTTTTTCTATTTGTTTTTGGGTTTGCCATTCATATATATATATCTATTATTCAAATCAATTTGAGGAGTATCATTAATTTAAATTATATCAGTTAACAATGTCGTATCGTGGTCCTAATCAATTTGGTAATCAACCTCCACATCATGGAATACCTTCTCAACCTCAACCACATATTGGTCCAATATCTTCCAGCAAAAGTCCTTTAGAACAATTTGAAGATGTTGCTAAAAAAGTTGAAGATTGGATCGATGATTATTTTAAAGTCTTGAAACCATACGTCCCAGCAATTGGTAGAGCATTTTTGGTGGCCACTTTCTATGAGGATACTTTAAGAATCTTCACTCAATGGAATGAACAAGTTTATTACTTGCACAACTATAGACACTATTGGCGTTGGTTGACCGTTTTATTCTTGATCAATAATATGGTGGTTATGACAGTTGCATCCACTTTAGTAATTGCCAGAAAAAAGAATAACATTGCTACTATTGCATTGATCGTTGTTGTTATTATACAAGGTATTGGGTATGGTTTATTGTTTGATGCTCAATTTGTTTTGAGAAACTTGTCCGTTGTTGGAGGGTTAGTATTAGCATTTTCCGATAGTATTGTTAGAGATAAAAGATCCTTAAACATGCCAGGTTTACCGATGTTGAACAATCAAGACAACAAAAAGTATTTCCTTTTAGCTGGTAGAATTTTGTTAGTATTATTATTTTTGGGATTCGTCTTTTCTTCTGATTGGTCATTGGGTAGAGTTTTCATTATTATAATCGGGTTAACTTCTTGTGCTTCAATTGTTGTTGGTTACAAGACAAAGTTTTCAGCTGCTATCATGCTTATTGTTTTATTCTTATACAATGTGTTCACTAACCAATTCTGGGCTTATGCATCTCAAGATGCTAGACGTGACTTTTTGAGATATGAATTCTTCCAAGTTTTGTCAATTGTGGGAGGATTATTGTTAGTGGTTAATGCAGGTGCTGGTGAATTCTCCATCGATGAAAAGAAAAAGATTTATTAAACTAAAAATTGAATCTTACCAATCCAGAGAGAATAAGTCAGGGGAATGACAGAATTTGTAATATTTTGATGTTTTCTTTATTTTGTTTTAGTTAACTAAAAGTTGTAGGTTAAATAAAATAAGGGTGTCATTTTCAGTGTATCATATTCTTTATATATTTATGTAATAAAGCAAGAAAAAATATATTGGCCCAATAAAGGGTTTGTAATTTGCAATTCACTAACAATTTAAAGGCGCCTAAAACTAAAACGAGAAGAAAAAAAAACTCATCTGTTATTACTATACATACATACACACACACACCACACCATTATAATTTACTTCCAGCAGTAATGTCTGACAGTGAACAACCTAAATGTCCGGTGGATCATTCCACTAGAAGCTCCTGGTTATCCAAATTAACCGGTGATAAAAAAGAACAACCCAAAGCAGCACCACCTCCAGTTTCGGAAGAACCATCTTGCCCCGTTGATCACAATGCTAGATCCGTGTGGGCCAATAGTGTATCGGTTCAAGTAACGGCTCCTGAAGCTATTGAAACCACGGGTACATGTGATTCATCCAAGATACCAAATACATTAGAAGACACAACAACTACAAATATAGATCTTCCTGGAGAAAGAGAACTTAGTTCCATACCTCGCACATCATCAAATACTAATTGGATTTATCCTTCCCAAAAACAATTTTTCGAAGCTATGAAGAGAAAGAATTGGGATCCTCAACAAGAAGATATGAAAGTTATAGTACCTATACACAATTTAGTTAATGAAAGAGCTTGGAAACATATATTGATGTGGGAAAAACCTTATGCCGAAGACACACAACAAAAATGTGGTGGGATCACTTTAACCAGTTTCAAAGGAGATCTGAAAAAGTTAACTCCTAGAGCTTGGTTGAAAAGTATATTTGGATATGATAAACCATTTGATCGTCATGATTGGTTAATTAATCGTTGTGGAGTTGAAGTAGAATATGTGATTGATTTTTATACTGGTCAAAATAGTCAAGTTTACTTGGATGTTAGACCCAAATTAAACACTTTAGAAGGTATTAAAATGAGATTTGGTAGACCATTTGGATTCTAATCAAAAGAAAAAATTGTTACTGTTTAATTTTAAACTTATATATATATATCTTTATATATTTTATAAATAGTAGGGTTTTTCAGTAGGAATTCTTGTATATATACATGATTATTTATTTTTTTGGAGAGGGAAATTTATCTTCTACCCATAAATTGACCAGATTGACCTAATTTTTGCATATTTTCACCAACTTGAACATTGGTTTCAAAATATTTGGCAACACATCTATCAAGACATAAAGATTCTTGCTTTGAAATATCAGCTTCATTATATGATTTGTTGATACATTTGGTGTGACATTGGGAAACTAAAGCATTGAACATGCCAGTAACCATATCTAATTCAGCTTCAGCAGCTTGAAGTTTTTGTTGAGATGAAATTTGAGGAGTAGTACCACCTAAGCCAAACATTATTGTAGTAGTTGTAATATAAAAATTGGTATGGAGTAATGAATATTTTCCATCATTTTTTTTTTCTTCACATTTTTTTCCAGTTGCTTTACTTTCAATTTTTCTTTGCCATTGTTGAAAATTGATGAAAAATTGTCGCAGATCAAAAAGCTTTAATGTCTTACAGTGAATTATGTCGCAAACAGATTCACTACTTAAACTAATTAACAAACACTACAAATTCATTCATTCATAACCCAGGAAATGTGATTTGTAGATATCCACCCCATAGGAGCTCTTCTATAGGAAACTGTTTCCTCAATTCATCCATATCCTTTTTATGTTCCGGCGCAATATTTGCTAACCCTTGTGCTAGGGTGATTGTTTTGCCATTAATACATGCACTCCCACCAATATGTGAAAATCTGCAATTGGTAAAATACGGCTGGTAAGTAGTTGTATCAGAAACAGCTTGACTAACATCATAATAATATCTCATAAATCTCCAGATTTGGGTTCGTGTATTCAATACAGCAACTCGTAATAAATTCTTATTTTCAGCAGCTAATTGCAAAGTAGCAAACCTTGAAACATCAAATTTGTCACTCGTATACGGCTCGGTGTCATAAAAACGCAAATGGCTATTTTTAACTCCACCTATGATAAACAAATAATCTCTTTCTTCATTTCGGTAATATACTGCTGTATGATGACAACAACGAAGTTCTGCTTCCTTTAATTGTGGTTCAGCAACTTGATTTTCTGGACTAAGGGTCTTGACTTCTTCATCTTCATCTGGTTTCTGGGATATATTATAGTAATCAAAAGCAAATGTAACAATCTTTTCCCATTTACAAGTCTTGAAAACAAACCTGTATAAATCTCCATGAAACTTGTTATCTTCAGCACATCCTCCTTGAACAATTAATGCTCTCGATTCAAAATATTTCTGGATTTTATATGATTCTCGTTCGTTGGATGGTAGATTGTAATCCCAAAACTTATCAACACTTGAATTAGTGACTTCATCTTCAGGTGATTTTTCAGTGGTTAAATTTGTAAATTGTTGCTTTTCACTTTCTCGCTCACTAACATTGATGGTACATGTTTCATCTACACCCAACAGATAATCAATTAAATTATAAGCAAAATACCCTCGTGGCAGTGGACAGTTTTCATCTTCATCTATAATAATATCACAAGTAATATCTGATCCAACTTTACAAACTAAAGCTTGTTTTGAAAAATTGACACTATTGAAAAATGGTGCCTTCTCAGTGGTTGTCAAATCGATTTTAAGCATTTCATTAGTTGCCTTGAATTTTGAAATATTGGTTGTAGGGGTATTAGTCTCCGGAGAGTATTCGTTTTCGTCCAAGACAAATCCCCCAAATACAAATATTGATACATTGGCACCCGATTTGAATAACACGTTGTTAGCTGTGTCTTCTTCTTCCATTGTTTCAATACTCACCGAATTTGTAAACAAATCACTGGGCGTACCGGTAGGCATTTCAAATGCAGAACCCCTTTTCTCTTCAAACTCAGACCTACTAAATGAAGGGCTGGGTCTGAATTCAATTGGTTCCCTTTCAAATATGTCTTCTTCTAATACATGTTTCCTAGTTTTCTGATTTTGTGAATGATCTGTAGTAAACGAATTTATGTCCGAAGTTGCTTCTGCTAAAGGAGAACTACGATCAGTATTATACCAGGCTTTGAGTTTGATGGGATCAATTGGACTCCGTTTAAATAGCTGTGCAGGTGAAATTGCTCTTGGTGTCAGTGATGGTATCTTGGTGTCAAAACTCTTGGGCATTGGAGAAGCTGTTCGACTACTGGATGCAGAAGGATTATTTGAATGTAAAATTTTCTTTCGTGCACTCTCTGAATAAGTCACTTTTAATGGATGAGGCGATTTTACTGTGTCATTATGTTTATGACGATGGAATATATTAGCAGATCTGGTGAAAACATTACCCGTTTTGGAAGAGTTTGTTGTACCAGTTGAACTTGGTTGACTCATACTGCTTGAGTTACTAGGATTGCCTCTAATTGCCGACAGAGGTCGATTACTTTCTGTACTAATTGGATATTCCCTAATTACAGGTGATCCTTGAATTACTTCACGATTATGAAAGTCTAATGACTGTGCAGTGTTAATCTTGTGTAATGTAGGACGCGTTGTCGTAGTAGCAGTGGTATTAGTATTATCCCTTATTGAGTGAGAGCCTTCCAATGGTACCAGTGGATTCAGGACGGTTTTCTCCTTTGCATATCCTTCTGTTCTGTTATTGAATTGCTTTGAGGATCCTTTAGATTCAGTGTCAAATACAGCTGCTGACAGATGATTCCCATTAATAAAGTTACTATCGAGGACTGAATCAGCAGGCTCATGGATATTAGAACATATTCCCATACCTATTCTACCTGCCTTTATCGATTTGTTATTTCGAGTCAATTTAACTTTTGAAAACTTTAATGTTGTGGTGTCAATAATATAGCCATCTTCGTTTAAAATAATAGCTTTTTCCACTATCCAACAATCTCCATTTTTGTTAGGACGCAAAGACTTATTTTCAATTTGGAATCCTCCATAGAAAAAGAAATGCCTCGATGATATTCTGGTAGATGCCATTCCAATTATATTCTTGGGGAATTCTTGCATTAATGCTGTATCCAAATACGTCACCGAGCCCCTCGTAGCATTATATTGAAGAAAATAAGGATTGGGTTCCATAAATGGGTTTGTTAATAATCTTGTATTGACAAAGGGCGGCAATTCAAATGGGAAATAGATTTGAACTTTTTCTAAATCAGCATTTGGTGGTAACCCCAAATGCTCAAAACTATTCACTTCAGATGCACAAAGACCACCAAATATAAATGTTGAATCTTCAATTTCAAAATGATTTTGGTAGCAAATTGTTGGAACATTGGAAATGTATTTCAACCGATCTTCATCGTCTTGCACGCGGTTTGGAATATTAATTGTAAGTTTGGGAATGGCAAAATAGCCTGAAAATGCCCCAATATGTTCTTCCTGGTAAGTATGCTTGTTGGAGTTGTCTTGGTTTGGTATGGAAGTGGCAGTATCTTTTGTGTGATGATCTTGACTCTGATGTGTAACTTCATCTAGATTCATTTCTGGTGTGAATGAGAACTGTAGATCATTATCGGTATCTACAATACTTCGACTGCAACTCTCAGGAGCTAAATTATACTTCAAAACTGAATAAGGGATATTGAATTTGTTCCTCAAATCACAACATTCATAATCAGATTGAGTTTGATCGAAAAAGGAAATTGGCCGGGGATTGTTAGCCGACTGTTCATGTTCCATCTTAGATTCTCGATTTAGGTTGTTGGTTTTAGTGACTGATAATGAAGTAGTATTTGGAGTTGCATTAAAACTGTTGTCATCTCCATAATCTTTAACCACGTCCAAATTGCATTTATTAATTGCTGAATCAATTTGAGTGTTGTCTTTGTAAATCTTTTCTATATCTTTGTGTGCGTTTTGTCTGTGTGCTTGTTTGTATTTCAACAGTGGGGTAATCATGAGGCTGTCCTTTTTTTCTCTCTCTTGCAACGCTCGTGTGGTGTATATTGTTTAAAGATAATCTCAATTATAGTTGCTTACGATATAGATAACAAGTATTGATAGACTTTGGTAAAGTAATTTGATAATTAATATAATCTTGAAAGCAATTACAATATTATCTCTTGTTCATTTTTAAAAAAATAATTAGAAAAATAAATTTAACGAAAAAACTATCTAATCAACACCTTGTTCAACTTGGAGAAACTCCGCAAATCATTCGCTTAACCCTTTCATGCAGCTCGATGTGTCAAAAATATGCGTTTCTTTTTACAACAGAATAGAACTTTTCAATGCATCAAAACAATGATAAATCAATAATGTAATCAACAAATCAGTTGATTTTTTGTTTAAAAAAGAAAAGATAGTAGCTGCAAAAATACAATTTTTCTTTTATTGCTGTCTAGTTTTTTTAATAATTGACGGACTACAAAAAGAGCTCATATATGCCGGTATCTGTTGCTTGCAACATGTATGTTCTAATCGAAACATACCACCACGGCAAACCCTGAGAACTGAGGCATTGTCCACTCCCAAGAGTTTATACATTAGGGCTGAACATATCGGCCTTGACCAATGTGTGAATCTATAAAGTATTGGTTAGTATCTCGTTAAAAGTTATGGTCTTGGATAGTTCTTATTGATACGTACATCTTGAATTGAAGCATTGATGAATTGTCTCACTTCTAATGCTAGCCAAACTTTCATCATACTCAAAGAGTTTTCATTCTTCAATATCTCTCTACCTTCTTTCAGAACTCCTAATCTTCTCAATACGGGTAATGAACTGTTTTTAATAAAAAAGTAATGTTAGTATTAATTCTAGTCTTTATATTAATCATTTGATTTATTGGTTATTTTTTCCTACTGGACCAAAAACAAGCTGAAAAGCTCCATTTCTTCAGTAGGAAAACCAAATAATAGTGCATATACAAACCTTGCAAATAAATCCAAATTAGGATCCAATTGTCTTCCAATTCCCTCTAATAACAAAATCGCCACCACAACTGTAACAAAATCACCTTCCATTCTCACATGATGGTTTCTAACCATTCCTAAAACTTGATCAAGTAAATCACCAATACTTATATTTCCTAATGTGAATGTTCTTTGTTTCATTCTGTCAACTAATTTTTCCACTTTCAATGCAAAGATCTCCTTATTCAATACTGTTTCTGGGGTTCTTGATCTTTCTGCCATTAATTCACCAGCTCTGTATCCATCAAATTCTGACAATGCTCTGAATAAATCAATAAAGTTAATTCGATCTTCTTTGTTTAATTCAGTTACTAGCCCTACATCTAAGAAACATATTTCAGCGTGATATCCTTGTTCGTATAGTTCAGACAATTTTTCACACCATGCATTGGTGTTGTCGCCCAATTTCAATAATTCGTTTGTTATTTTGTTTGTCTCCGTCTCATTAGAAGTTTTCACTATCTTGTACTCCTTTTTATGTCTGTATAATTCATTTTTGTAAAAGCGAACCATCATATTACCTGGATGAAGATCAGCGTGAACAAAATTGTCCAAAATCAACATTTTAAGAAACGCATCTAAACCTTTATCACTAACTTCTTTAGATAAATTCTTACCATAATTCTCTGACAATGATAAAAGCTTGCTCAATGGGATAGCATGAATATATTCTTCCACAAGAACATCCCTGGTGGTAAAGTTCAAATATGGTTTGGGGAAATGAATGTCCAATCTACTTTTAAAATTCTCTCTAAATTTGGCCAAATTGAGTGCCTCGATTCTAAGGTCTAGTTGTAGTCTCATCAATATAGAAAACTGCTCGACTTCATCGGGCAAAGACAACCATTCCATTGTTGGGATAATGTTTATTACATTAGCAAAAAACTTCATAATCTTTAAATCACGGTTGATTTTGAGTTCAACATTAGGATGCAACACTTTAATGGCAACAAATTCATTTGAATCCAAGTGTTCTGTAACAACAATGTTTTCAAAAAATTGTTCCTGTTTGTCTTCAGCTTGTAATTTCAATTGTTTAACAAGTTTATCTTCATCTTTTTTAGCTCTTTCTAATACTTTGGGTGAAAGCTTACCAAGATAAACTTGTGCTATAGCCCCAACTCCTAATGGCTTTTCTTTAAATTCATCAAAGATCTCATCAAATGGTAAATTGCCAAAACTCTTGGAAATAATTTTTTTCGTCAACTCCAATGAATGAGCCTTTGCATTAGAATGCAAACTGCCCAATTCATTACACATTTCTTCTGGGAATATATCAGTACGTGATGCTGCCCATTGTCCCAATTTAATGAAAGAAGCACCTGCAACTTCAGCACTCCAACGCAAGTACCTATACCATAATGTAGCCCCAGTTCTGACCAAATTCCCGCTCTCGGATCTATGCCTTCTTCCAAACCAACAAATTGGTGAAATCAACAATACGGGAACGAAAATACAACTTAATTCAATAAACCTTACAAATGTAAACATGGGATCAACTAAATAATCTTCAATTGCAAATCTCAAATAATAAAATGTTCGAATAATCCAACTTGGATGTTTTTTCTTTGTCTCTCGATACCCATAATATTGATTGTATTCTTCCTTTTGTGATGATTCATATAACCCCATTTCAAATGTTTCTGAAGTCTTTGATGGTGTTAACGTATGAACGGATGTATCTAATGCATGCACGTCATTATCAATGTGTTGATTGTATACCGTAATTGAGGCTAAGGCTCCAATAGATATTCCAAAGACTGCTCTATGAGAAGTGGGAAATTTTGGAAACGTATTTGTTTTGGTGTATACATTTCTGATTGTCGATTTGGAAACAAATGGAAGTGTTCGTATTGATGGCTTTAGTATTCGAAACATTATCAGTAATAAACAATGTGGATTGTTACTTAAATTCTAAACAGCAATATTTTCTAATAAATAAATAAATAAATAAATAAATAAGTTCTCTATACTAATTTGATTAATCCTCTATAAATCTAACACAATATCAACATTCTATATGTATTTAAATTCCACTACCTAGATAAAGGTTGTTGCTTTTTTTTTCTGGTGGTTTTTTTTTTCGGGCTTCTTCGATTGCTATTCTAGGAAGTATGAGCAATGGTTGATTCTTGATTCCCGTTGACCGAGGCATCGGCACGACCATTCTCTTGCAAATGATTTCGAAGAATCGACACCCACAATCCAATTGTTGATGCCCCCTTAGGGTTGGTCTTTGCTCCTCTTCTACTTACAATTCCGTCGTGAGCATTCCAAACATCCAAAAATACAGGTATTTTAATCCAATCCAATGTATTCAAGTTCTTTACAATGAACAGTTTATCTTCATTTAAAGGTAATTTGTACTTGTGATCTTGGAATAATGGGAAAGACTCGTAGCTTTTTAACGTTTCTATGCTTTCCGAAATGACTTTATCATTTTGTTCAATATCCATTTCAATTGATTTAAAGTTTGATTTTAACGTATCAGCCTCCGAACTCTCATCGACACCATCAGAATCAGTGTTATAATCAGTATTTTCAGCTACCAAAGCATCTTCATCATCCTCATTTTTAATAGACCCGGCTTTTCTACTTTTATTCAAATACCTTTCTTCGGCATATAAGACACGGTCCATGGTATCCTCTGTCAAATAAGAAGTATCTCCTTTAAATGACTCGTGTCTGTCCAATGTGCGACGTTTCAAACGCTGAACATTGCCCACTTTAGCATCATCAGGATCTATAGGTGCGTTGCCGTAAACAAACTTTTTCACTCTCAGCCAGTGTTGAGGACTTAAAGGTCCTTTGACAAACTTGATTTTAATAAAACTATAGATCGAGACAGTGGTGGAACTAATAAGAACAAATGGCACCCAAAAGGGAACAACCAAACAAGCCAATAAAGCAATAACTAAAATCTTGGCCCATCGATTCTTTCTAATAAATGGTGTCTCCTCCTGTTGATTCCCAAGAAATATTTTTTTATCCTTTAAAGATAAACGATGAGATTTGGTTAAATCGACAAACTTGGGACGAACTAGTTTATTAGCAATCTTCGCTTGGGGTAGATTATCCAAGTAAACAATTTTTATGTTATCCAATTCCTCAAATGGGGACACATCTGTTATGAAGGAAGTGAAAAACGCCACGGTTCTATCATTTTTGATATTTGCTAAAAGAATGTGCTTTTGAAATTTCTTTAATCCTCGCATATACTTTTCTTGTGGATCTGCCATTTTAACTAATATCTTGTCGTGGTCTGCGATAAACAATTGTCCCCCTGACTTCCCGAATAAATATGGTCCTAGTCTATTGGCAACTGCATCAAAGATATTGTCATTAAAAAATTGGATTCCCACGTGTGGTGTGGCAAATGTACTGAAAAATATTGGTTCAATCTTTTCAAAGAAATCTAATTCATTTAGTAAACCAATCACATATCTAGAAATTAATCCACCAAGTGAATAGCCGATGATACTTATTTTCGTAACTTCAAGATCGTTATTTTGTTTCAATGATTCGATTTCATAGAAAATATCAGCTATAATCTTTTTTGCATTTAATTCTAGTCCATCATAAGTTTTCCAAAATCTAAAACACGCAGGTTTAATGGTTGCAATTTTATCGTCAGTTGAACTGGGTAAATTTTCTTTTATGAATTTTTCTATTGTCGCCATATGAGACGACGTACCCCAGAGACCATGGATTAACACAAACAAATGAGTTGATTTTGATTTAGAGTTTGATGATAGGCTCTTGTTGATGTCACTCATAGTAGATTTTGTATAAATTATTTTATCAACCAAAATAATATGAAATCAGAAAGAATCAAAGAAAAAAAATAAAATGGATAAGAAAAGAAAAGAATGAAAGGGATTCCTAGACTGTGCGAAGAAGAAGAAGAAGAAAAAAAATAGAATAAAGACGATAAAAAGAATGTGATTATTTTACGACCACAAAAACGTAAACATACTCGGTTGTAAAGAATTTAAACCCGTTCTCCAAAACTAAGTAATCTATAAGATTTGAAATCTATCCAGTGTACTTGCTTACTAGTTACCTATTTGGTGTTATATAATATATCGTTCAAACCAACATTATACATAAAAGCATCTAAAGATTCAGATTGATTTTTAGACCCCAATGAAGTATGACCAGAAACTAGATTGTTGGAGTCTAGAGTAGGCAGAAACTGAGATAAATATTGGTTTTGTTGTACATGGTCCGGTAATTGTGGAGATTGTTGTGGGTAAGCTTGTTGCTGTTGGTGATTCCCAAGCTCTTCTGAGACATTTGAATACGCGCTGGGAGTATTCTGATATGGTTGTGCTGTCATAAAGAAAGGCATGTTATTATTTGTCGAGTGTTGCTGATTGGTGGTTGTTGGCAACAAGTTACCAAAATTGTCAATAAAATTGTCATAATCTTCGTTAAATGGAATATCTGTAGTTCCAACGCCAAAGCTTTCAGTAGGAATGGTTGTTTCATTTGTAGTTGTTGAACTGGCCCCATTTTCATGTTTCTGTTGTGGTTGCTTCTTTATATTTATTCTATTGCCATCCATATCAAGATTAAATTTATTCATTAACGCAAGCTGCATTTGTTCGACAATATTATAAAATCTAGATGATATTGGATTTGTTTGGCTGTAGTATTCAAAAATCTTTTTAGCTGAATTCAAATAGCTCATTTGTTTGCATGATGAATATCCATCCTTCAAAGTATATCCGTTATCCTCGAGGTACAAGAGTGATAATCCAATGATCAATGTTGCCATAAAACATGTATGTGTTAGACCATGCAGCTCAGCTCTCCCGCTGGTAATGCGTATAGTATTGATGTAATTTTCCACTAGTTGTATTATCAATGCTGATGATTTTGCTGTAGCTTTGCAAAAATTGTGCATGGCCACTTCTGGTCTAGTTTTTGGTCTCTTCAAAATTTTCCGTTTCTTTTTCTTGTCAAAAATAAGGTACATAAAGAAGGGTCGAGAAAGCAACACAATCGCATATAATTGTGATAAATGTAAAAGCAACAAGGTGACCTTATGATCAATCCACGGTTCCGCAATTTTGCTTGGAGGGTTGCTTGGGTTGAAAATCTTATCAATTTGAAGTGGCTCCGGCAAGCTAAGTGACCACAACTTTAATTCTATTGCCAATTTTTCAGCCTTATAAGGATTAATTATTCCATCTGAATAATAATTTCTAACAACTTTCCCTAATAGTTTGGATATTTTGCATGCTTGTATCATGCACTCAAATCGTGTATCCTTTATTAGGTTGCCATCTAAATCTCTGTCGTAAACGTCCTCGCTGTCAAAATCATCCCAGTCATAATCATCAATTATTAATGGTCGCCCCAATAGTATCGACGTGATCCGGTCTAAAATGTACAAAGTCTTGAATAATCTTCTCCGATGAACAATATAACTACGATCTTTGAAAGATTCGTTGATAAACTTTCGATTTAAACCTAATGCTTGTGCATTTCGAATTGCCATTCCCAACATTAACCATGCGGTATTTCGTTGTTGTTTTGCTTGGTAGTAACAATATGCTAAAGAGAATGCTTCCGTTAGCCATAATTTTCCTTTATTCATATTCATTTTGGTCAAATAAAACCCAAATTCAAAATATGCTGATGACCGCATTGTTGGTGACTGTAATTGACTCAAAACTGGATCGTTAGTTGCTTCCGCGTGTAGTAGTCCTATGGCAATTACCAAATTTACTAGAGCAATCTTTTCTGGGTCACACCCGCTATAGTTTTCATAAACGGGGTTAATGCTATTCTCTTTAAAATATTCAACATTGACAAAGTAGGTAGCTTGTTGTATGTTCATGTAAAATATTCTAACAATCTCATTTAGTAATTGTCGACTTGGTAATGCAACTTGGACTATTTCTGTTGATTCATCTGGCTCGTCAATAACTTCTAATGAATCGCTCTCTGACGTGAAATCTGA
The DNA here is from genome assembly GCF_000182965.3 of Candida albicans SC5314. NCBI lineage: Eukaryota > Fungi > Ascomycota > Pichiomycetes > Serinales > Debaryomycetaceae > Candida > Candida albicans. Next base: position 433,974 of record NC_032092.1, read on the forward strand.
TTCCCCTATTCTATCCAAAAAAATGTTCCGACATTCGAAAAGAAAGGACAACGGTGAACTTTCCCCCACATATCTTAAATTACCTTCAGAATCGTATAAAACTTTAGGAGGGGCCCTTTCATTTTTTGGAGGATCTGGATGGGTTTTCTTGTCGATTTTTCTGTCCTTGTCTTTTCTTTCATCGTCTGGTGTATCATCAGCAGCAGGTGGGCTTTGTTGTGTATGCTTTTCCTCTTCATTTTGTTTATTGTCTAATTTGTGTAACGGGAAGGACAACAATGGTTGAAGTTGAACTGGAACTTTTGAATTTCTAGTTAACATCTTCAATGTAGTTTTATCAATTTGATTCTCATCCTTTTTGATTTTGCTGGTAGTTGAGCTTGTTGCAGTTGCGGGTTTATTTCGTATTGTTCTTTTCTTATTCTTGCGTCGTATTGTACGTCTATCAACAATATTAAACTCACATTGGATTCCCTTTTTTGTGCATAATTCACAAGGCGACACTCCTGAACATTTGAATTTTCTCTTTTTGCAATAATCACAAGCTCTGGAGACTTTGGTTCGTTTATCTAAATCAACATCCATAGTAGCTACTATTCCCAAAATAAAAATAAGAATGGAAGAAGTGGGAAGAAAAAAAATATATTATATTAAGTGGAGTGGGGCAGTTTTGAGATAATCCAGATGAAATCAATGGTAGATATGAGAAATTGAACTAGACACATAATATAAACTTAATTGGGACATGTTTCAAGTCAGATTACGTCAGCAACAAATAATGTTGGAAAATCACAAGTCAATTGGAAATAATCAGATGTAATTTCGTGTGGTATTCTTTGCAGTTGAATTCTTAATACAGCCTATTGTTTAAAAACGTTCTTTTTTATTTTTCGCCTATGCTTATTTTCGGAGTTTATGAATGTTTGGAGGTACTACCAATTTGACCATAAATTGAAACGTATTCTTGTATTGGACTGGAGCTATGTATAGAGACCATAGTTTAGTAAACTATTTTGGCTATGTAAATTTCTTCTTTAACAGAACACCATATGTTTATGAGAGTTTCTTGGAAACTAAATTGCATTCGCTCGCTCATTTAAAAATCATGATGCTGTCAAGTACATAAATCTATATGTACGGATCTATTCTACCACCATTCAGGAGCATCATAGCCATTAGGTCTACTAGAACACCTGTAACCAGTCTCAATTGTGTCAAATTGACACACGGGTTTAAGGGTCGATATTGTTGCCCCAAATCCTTTTGATTCTTGTTTAACAAAGTACTGCGCGTTGTTTAGCAAACCTGGTCTTTGTGCAATCATCGCGTCTAAAGCCGTCTTGGATATCTTATCAACAGAATCATAATATCTAATCTTAGTAAACTCTTTATATTTGTCGTTTAAAAGGATCTGTGATTTCCATAACTCTTCTGGATATTGACCTTGCTTCAACAACAATAAATCATATTGCACTAATGATGAGGTGCATAAATAACTACCTCCGTATTTGTGTCGTTTGTAGATGCCCAACATGATAGCAATTGCACCCAAACAACCAGTACCGTAATCGCTCATTGGGAAAGGGGGGACCATTGGCTCGTTTTTACCCATTGATAATCCTTGTACCCATGCCACACCACTTGCACAATCAGCAATTTGTTGCCAGCCAGGACGACCACTCCATTCGCCAACAAATCCAAAACAATTTTCAGCTCCATAAATGTATCCCTTACCTCGTTCAATCCCCAATTGGGTTAACTTAGTTGGGCCGTAACCCAATTTCTCAATGGCTCCCTTTCTGTATCCGTCAATGACCACATCAGCATCTTTTAATAATTTTTCAAATTCTAACCTATCGTTTGGATCTTTTAGATTTAAATTAGTGGTATGCTTACCCATGTTAGCGTCAACCTGGAAAAATGGAACATCAGGTAAGGTGTCGTCAGAGGTCACTTTGATAACAGTTGCACCGTATTCAGCTAATATCTTACCGATGGTTGGCCCTGCAATAATACGACAGAGTTCGAGCACTTTGACTCCGTCAAGAATTTTTCTGGACGATAAAGTAGCTGCAAATTCAATTTTTGGAGTTGACGTCTCAAGTGTTTCAACTTCAAATGGGGGAACTTTACTGATTGTTGCACCATGTTTGGTTTGCAAAAATACATCAGGCTTTAAAGCTTCGACTCCAGCTTGTTTGTTTTTTGTGTTTAGTTCCTCTAATTCATCTACTGTGAATTGATCCAACTTTTCTTGGTAAATATCAACAATCTTATCATAGTCTTCCAATCCTGGAACAAAAGCAGGCAATCCAATCATTTCAAGACATGTTGTTGCATCCAACGAGCCATGAATGTGATAAAATCTATCTTTCTCCTTAGTGCGATACAAATTGGCTGACATTCTTCGATATGGGTCTGACTGTGCTTGATTTAAATCAGTTGGTTTTAAATACTTCAAGACCTCTTTCTTATCTGTTTTAAAAAATCCATCAACAGAAGAACAATAAGTTGAAAATAAGAATAATAAAGCATGCTCTAAATCAATTTTGCATGTACCATCGTTAGACCCAAATCTTTCTTGAGTTAATTTCAAAGCAACCAATGCTTCAAGACCTTTCAATGCTGAAATTGTTTCAGTTTGTTTTAATGGACAAGGAACTATCAAATTGTTGGAATAATTCTCGAACTTTATCTTTGATACATTCTCTGTGATAAATTCTTCAGGTAATAATGAGAGCAAACTGTTGAAAATTATCTTTGTTTCTTCTAGTTGAGAGTATTTATTCAGTGTCATGGTAATTACAAAGAAAAAATATTGCAAATGTTCAAAGAAAAGCAGAACGTTGGCTTCATTTGGGTTGATATAAATACTGCCTTAGCTTGTAGGAAATGTGTAATTAATAATTTTGAACTGGAAACAAGCTGCTCTGTCGGAAATATGCAGCATATTGTTGGGGACAAAAGATTAAACTCGACGGATATAGAAATTGAGGAGATGCGATTATTATAGTTGACAAAAATAAAACTATCTATATTTCCGACTATAGGCGTAATCAATTGTTTTAACTTAAATTGGGGTCAAAGTTTGATTGAGTTAATTGTTACACGGAAATTATTTCCAATAATGATAAGCAATATGAATTGGTGTTACACAATTGTATAATTCTATATACCAACTTATTCACTCAAAGCTTTTGCTGCGGCACTTGGATCCAAATAAACTTGATAATAATTCATCTTATATCCATTTTCATCGCCAGTGCTGTTTTCAAGTTTCATGTGACCTGCCCATTCAGTGGTTACATTCTTCCCATTGATCAAAGTATACTCAACATATCCGTTTAGCAAAATTTCTTTTTCATTGATTTCAGCAACATTGTTCACCACATGATGTCTATGAGTAACTTTCTCCCACATCCCTTGTCGTAATTGAGCAATTTCTTGATGTCCCTCTACTTTTTTCAATCCCATAACTAGGGGGGAATTAGTGGTGAAAAAATCCAAATAGGGATCATGTTGTTCATCTGAACGCGGTGCTTTATCGGATGCTTTGTAGAATTTGACGATAAATTCTTTTAGTTTTTCATTATTTTGAATGTCTGGTGAATAGTTTGTCATGGTTGTACGTATTATCTTGCTTAATGATAAGTCAAAAGAAGTTAGGGATGTGGGTGCATATTCTTTTTATAATGTTAGTTTATTATTTGATCTCCGCATTATTCGACATTTTAGGGAACTGCTTATCCGCTATTAACGGAAGTCTTTCAATCAATGATAACGGAAATAGATTTCCATCATTTCCAACTTATTTATTAAAAATATGATCAAATAAATATCACAGTAAAAGTATTAACTGTTATCAAAATTCTTACATAGAGTGGTTGTTTTTTTTTCAACTATTAATAATGCAAAGTGGGTTCTCAAAAAACAAACAGTTTTATACCTATATTCCAGCAGTCAATTCTAGTAGCACTAAACTATTATTGTTCTTACATGGATTAGGCTCATCTCAGAATTTTTATTATCCTATTGCTAGGAAATTTCCTCAATTTAATGTCTTGTTAATTGATCATGAAGGAGCAGGACAATCGAAGTTGTTGCATCATACTAATTTGTCGTTACAGGACTTGTCTGAAAACGTCGTTTCGGTTTTACAAGAGTTATCCTTGAATAAATTAGAAATTACCTTAATTGGACATTCAATGTCCGGAATGCTTGTCAGTTATATGAATTTGTTTACTGATTTACCAATTATTGAAAATGTATTGATTGCTCCTGTTCATCCTCGAAAGAATTTGGTAGATATAATGCAAAAGAGGATCGATTCATTGCAAGTAAGTAAATCACTAATTGAATTTAGTAATACTATTCCTGAAGCAGCTACTGGGTCTAACTGTGGTGATTTACAAATTGCTTTTATAAGACAATTAATACAAGGAAATTCTGTTGATGGTTATATTGCCAATTGTCAGGCTATCAATAGTGGTATAAATTACGATTTTGACTATGCAAGAATTAATAAGCCAACTTTGATCATTTATGGGAAACAAGACCAGACTTCGCCATGGATAGGATGCGTTGAAGAAATCTATAAAAACTTGCCTAATGCTCAATTAAAGGAGCTAGATGTTGGCCATTGGATTGTTATTGAAGATGACAAAAATGTGTATGATGCTTTAGAAAAGTTCCTCCAACAGTGATGTTTATTTATATATTCAGTATGTACACACCCCAAAACTTCATTAAACCTAACTGCTCATTGCCCTGAATCACTTCTTCCTTCTAATAGCAAATCATTCATACCGACATCATACATAAACTCCTCAAGCCTTGGAACGTTTTCCATTCTTCTTTCAAACTCTTTTAACGAAGTCCTGCTACTATTATTGTCTTCTGAATTAGTGGCCGAAGGAACAAAAAATTGTTGAAAATTTATAATGTTTTCCAACGGAGTATTGAAAATAGATTCCCCTTGATCTGTCGGTTCCTTAGAATCAAATTGTGTTTGATACACTTCGGGTAATGGCTGGTTTTCAACTCTTTCTTGAAATGGTGTTGGTATTGGTAATGAAAGCAACTCATCATTTTCATCTTGTGGTTGTGCTTGTAAAGTTAACGTGTTGATCAATCGCAACACTATTGTGTGCAATCTATAACTAATGGTATTAGTTGATCCATAAAAGTTCAATATGGATTTGGCAATATTCAATTGTTGCATCAAGTCATCAATAGAATACTCGTCCTTTTCGTAATCTGAGTTTGTTTGACGATACAAGATTGTTAATCCCAACATTATTGCTGCATGACAGCAACAATTGACGGTAATATACAGTTCAATTCTCTGAGGATGGCATTTTGTATATATGTGAATAGCTTGTATAGTTAATACTGATGCTTTAATGCTGGCAGAACAAAAATTCTTTAATACTTTCTGCTGTCTATCTGTAGAATTGTCCGTGTTTTGGTCTTTTTTAAACAATAAATACATGAAAATTGGTTTCCCTAATAACATTACTCCATATAATTGCATGATATGAATTAATAATATTGGATAGTTGTCTGACATAGCTGGTCTCACGGAACTATCAATTTCGTAAGAGATTTGGGTCTGGGAGGTCTTCAATATCTTGTCTATTTGAATAGTACTTGGCAATTTAAATGACCACTTTTTCAACTCTATGGCTATAGTCTCTGCCTTCATCAAATTAACAACGCCATCTTGGTAAAAGTTTTGTACAATATGTCCAAGAATCTTTGAAAGTCGAGTATTCGCATCTAAACATATTGTAGAAATATCACCATTCAAGTCATTAGTAATAATTTCTTTATCTCTTGGTATGAGAAAATCGTCCCAATCGTAGTCGCTAATAGATAATGGCCGACCTAGCATTATTGATGAGATCCTATCACAAATGTATAATGTTTTCCATAATTTTCGTCTATGGATGATGTATTGTGGATTAGGGAAAGACTCATTCACAGCTCTTCTGTGTAGTCCTAACGCTTGGGCATTCCTGATTGCGTTTCCTAACATCATCCAAGACGATGATCGTCTTGCTGTTGACTGATAATAAAAATACATTAATAAACTGGTTTCAGTCATCCATAACCCACCATCATCGAGTATATTTCTAATCAAATCAAATCCACTTTCAAAATACTGACTTGAATGAGCACCAATTTTCTCTACTATGCCGTGTTTTGATTTTTCAGCAAATAATAACCCCAATGAAAAAATCAAATGGAAAGCAGCCATTCTTTCGGGTGAAATGTTCAATGGATCATCAATAACTTTGATAAATTGATCACTAAGCCATTCTCTATTATAGATATACCACGTTTGATTGATATTTGCTTCAAAAAGATTCAACAACAACAAGGCATGTTCTCTTTTTGGCATTTGTAAAACTCTACTTTGTTTAACATGAGATATTCCATCAATTATATTTACTGTATCAGGATCATCTGTAAATTCAGACACCCCACGTATAGATCGGAAAATTTTTCTTGCTTCGTAAAACAATGAAAGCGGGCTACTTTCTCCAATGTATCTTAGTCTTCCATCTTTATCGTAAAGAAGTCGTAGGTTATTTCCATTGCTGTTTGATAAACCCTGTGTGGTCACATTGCTGTTCGTAGAATTGGTATTTGATCTATTGGTTGGTGTATTGTTGGTTGTTGATATTGTTTCAGATTTTTGCTTGCCGTCTTGAGAAATACTGGTATCTCCATCAGATGTATCGTCTTCTTCTTCTTTCTTCAATGGGAATGAAAGTAATGGTTGTAGATTTTTTGGTATATACTCAGTCGTATTTGTTGCAGAATTATCTTTCAAAGTCTCTGAATGTGAGTTGGACAACCTAATCTCCTGTTCCAGTCTTGTTTTAGGAACTGGGTCCTGAGACTGTTTGTTTATTTTGTTTTGAATATCATCAGTAATAAGACTGTTTCGTTGGGCTAAGTTATTATGTGAAAGAATCTCTATCGAAGACGGCTTGTAAACTTTCGACCCCTTGGTTGTCCGTTTGTCCACAATACTAAAAATACAGTCAATTTGTTTCTTTGAACATAAATTACAGGGTGCAATCCCACTGCATTTGTATTTTCGCTTCTTACAGTAATCACAAGCTCTGGATACTTTTCTTCTTCTTTCTTTAGTGGTTTCTATATCCATAATTCAAAACCATATAAAGGGAAAATTGTGTAGAATAATAAAGATTTAATTAGTATACTTACCAGACTTTTAGGGGTCTGGTCCAAATTGTAATATATATTGAAATAAAACGAATATAAAAAAAAAACAATGAATGAAACCACTTGTTGAAAAAATAATGATGAAATAGAAAGAAAAAGAACAATTAAAGAAAGAAAAATCACAAAAATGATTTGAAGAGAGAAATCTACACAAAGTTAAAACATTGTAAAAATTAACAGTTTTATTAAACAGTTAAAGTCAATATACAGTACTTTGAAAATTTTTGTAGAATCAATTTAAACGACTATTTATTGAATGATTAATATTGACAGAAGCAGTAGAACACTGGAGTTTTCTCATTTTCAAGTGCTTATGATATGAGTCAATAATTATTTAGTGATTTTTTTTTTGTGAGATCTTCTCCACCTTGCACAATTCCGGTTCCGCAATAAAGTTTTTTTTTTTTTCAAAATTGCCGATATGCATTAAAAGTGAGATCAATTTCCGGACTATCATCACTTCTAAACTAAAACTTCGCTTATGGACAGAGTAATTGATCTTAGGGAAACCTTGGTTATGTAAAGCTTGAACTTGTGTATAGAAGAGCTGTTTTTTGCAACAAGAGAAAGTGGCTGGTCTATTTCTTAATGTCCTTGGAGGGCGGGTGTGTTGCTGTACCCCAGGTGCTACAACTTCGGTTTGAAAATTTCCTATACAATGTCATATATTTAATTTGAATATTTTCCATTAATTAAAACCATATTAAAAACATATATCATTTTTTGTAGCAATGCAGAATGTCTCTTAGTATCCTATCTTTTTTTGCAAGTGTAATTTATTACAATTTAATTTCAGCATCTTGTCTTGCCTTGGCGGCAGCTCTTGCTTCCTGAATACTTGATTCAGTGGCCAATGAAATATCATAGTCTAACTTATACTCAACCTTGCCAACTAAATCTTTATCTTTATTGTCGACTTTTTCAAAATGAACAATAATATCATCTTTAACAGCATAAACAGAGTCATTATTTGTATAAGGGCATTCAGCATCGTATATTTGAGTGATCAAAGTATGATACCCTGGGTGTGAAACACGCCAATGAATATGGCTAGGTCTATTTGGATGTCTGTCCATAATCTTCAATAAATCTCCAGCAGGACCGTCATATGGGATTGGATACAGGGTTGGTCTCAAACATTCAAATGAATAATTTCCTTCGTCATCGGTAATAAATGTTCCTCTCAAGTTAAATTCTGGTCCATCGTGATCAGCTTGTTGACTATAGAATCCGGCACTGTTACATTGCCAAACTTCAAGTTGAGCACCACCTAATGGTTTTCCTTCAGTATCAGTGACTTTACCTCTGACAAAACACTTGACATCAGTAGGAATAGCTTTTTGGACAATTGAACCACCATTTGGATAAACAGGGGAATCGGGTAAATAAAATGGGCCAAGAATAGCTGACGAGGTATGATTTGATTGTTCACTCTCATTAGTCAAAGCATCAACTAATGTTTCTAAACCTATAATGTCGCATACCAAGATTCCTTCATTTCTTCTACTATCTGACATTTGACCAATTCTATTAATAAAGTCAACGCCCCATAACCAATCTTCAGTGGTTAAATGATTCTCTCTAGCAAAATCATGAACATGTTGCACCAATGAGGCAATCAATTTCTTGGCTCTTGGAGTGGCATTGGGACCTAAGGAGGTTTTAACACTTTCAGTAAAAGCTTGTGACATAATGAATTTGATTTGTTTGTGAGTAGATAAAGAAAAATGAAATACACTAATACAGTATTGTGTTGGTAATCTGAATTCCTATTGAATGAAGGAAAGTAGAAGTTCGAGAAACGATTGGGATTTGCATCTTTATTTATATCTCATTTTAAAAGAGTGGGGTGGCTCGGCTTTTTTTAATATACGTTATGTACATTATCATCAATGATTTCTTGAGTTTATTGTTGGTTTTAGTGAATGTCCAAAACTGATCTTAACTATTTTGTGTTAATCCGCACACTATAATTCTCTTTTTGTGCGGGAATAGGACCCCACACATAAAATACCAAGATCTTTCCCCAATTATATTTTTCAGTATTTCCGATAGTAGGTATTATTATTTCTGGGGTGCCTTTCTTTAGTTGATTATAAGCTTACAATGAGGGGTTTTGTGATTGGCTGATTTTTCAGGTGACGGATATCTGCAGCGATCATTCGATTAGAAAAAATTCAATATGAGAGTTCATATTAGCTTAGTTTTGTCAGGTATTGCTAGGGTTAAGTTATGTGTCTTCAAGCTTAGTGGGGAATATTTTTAAAATCCCCCAAAAATTATTTACTAGAGTTTATTGTTACTTTCAGGGCTTTGAATTTTTGCTTAATATCGGATCGATAGACGGAACGGAACAGGGCCGTAAGTTGATATTCTTCACCTATTTCCACAAATGTCAAATACATATATTTGCACCTACCAATTAGAGGGATCTTGAATTAATAACTTACTTTCTACTCTTTTTTAACATATTTCCTCTTTGTAGAGGTTATGGTTCCTGTGGGCAACATTGTGGCATTTCTCAGTGTCAACCACATTGGTTGCTTCTTTTTACCTGTAAGATAATCTACCAAAACCAACTTCCAATTACCAAAATATCCATCAAATCTAATATCAACTTCTAATGTTTCTCCGTTATGAAACCTTTTATATTCAGATTTACCATTATCCAAACAAGGATCGCTGATTAATTGTCGACCGTCATTTCTATTGGGAATAAGCACAAGTTTTCCTCGTTTTAAATTATATTTCCCATGTTGCCAAATTAACATTGCTTGAGGACATTGGTGGTTTCTATTATTCCCCATGACAATATATTGTGCCAGTTCCCAGTATCCATTTTTAAATGAATATGATATACCTGGTAGCTTAGGTTCTTCTAGCAATTCCTTCTGGGGATCAAAAAAAGTTGGTCCAGTAATTACTCGTTCACTTTGACTTTGCCATGTTCCCTGTATGGAATTCAATAACTCGGATGATGCGATTGTCAAAGCAATGTATAAAAGGCTTGGTATAAGGATGGTGTACATTAGCATTATAAGCACGATCCATAACAAAGAAACATGGTAAAAGAATAGTAGAAAATCTCATTTGCATCCATTTCCAGGAAAAGGTGTTTGGATAAATTGTATGACTACTACAGATTCTTTTTTTTAAGTAAACAATAAGCTACAGTAGTTTCCTAATTATTGAGTTGACCAAAAACTTTTAATTTTTTTAATGTAAAGTACTTACCATATAGAAGTAATTCCTGTCTATACAGTAGTATCAACGATATATATATATATAAAGATTCAAATGCTAAAAAAAAGTTGAAATAAGAAAAATCCAAGTTACGATAAAAAATGAAATTGAGTGTTAAATAAACATCAAATAAATTCTAGACAATCAAAAAACACTTAGTTGAATTTACAGTCAATTGAGTATTTCAAAGTTTTGTCGGATTGCCAAACACCCCAATGTTTTTCAACGGAGCTAGTACCGGAAGTATCTGGTTTCCAGGCTTCATCAAAAGCTTCATAGACAGCAACATTAATACCCCAAGCTCTAAGAGCACAGATACCTTTTTGCCATTGATCAGCAGCATTTTCAACAGAAGGAACGGAATCACCATATGAACTACCATCAGTTGGCCAACCAGTTTCACCAACCCAGAATTCAATATCAGTGGAACCTTTAGCAGTTTGAAGAGTTTGCAAAGCTTGCATAACATCATCGAAAAGAGAGTATGAAGCATTAGCTTGACTGTTTTTTTGCCAGTATGAGAAGGAGTTGGAGTAGACAACATCTGCAGCATCGATGGCTGGTTTACTGGCACCATCAACTAAGACATTCCAAGAATCAACAGTACCAACTGGGACACTTGAGTAGGATTTACCGTTTTTGTCTTTAATGCCTTTAACTAAATCCTTGATTTCATTAATCTTGGAAGCTAACTCAGAAGCAGTCAAATCTTCTCTGTATAAAGCTTCAGAACCAACCAAGAAAATCTTGATGGTGGAGACGGAAATCTTTGGCAAATAATTTTGCAAAGCTTCCTTTTCAGCTTCAAAGTGAGCATCGTCATTTGGCCAGATACCTAATTGGATTTGGAATCCTTCAGCTTCAGCAGCTGGACCAAGGTTTTGTAAAGTGTTACAATCGGAAACAGCATAAGTTTTAATGATTTTCGAATGACTTTTCAAGAAATCTAAATCACCTTCAAAAGTACTGACGTCTTTACAAGTACCGTCATCATTTTTAACACCAAGGTTGAAAGCCAAATCACCCATGGCGGCAACTGAAGTAAGAACAGTTGCGAGAGTAGTCAAGAATTTGATTTGCATTGTTGAAATAGAACTTCTTTTTAAAAAACTGAAGGGAAAACGAATGAAGATATTAAATATAAGGATGGGAAGAAGTGGGTATAAGAATGAAGTTGATGTGACTTATATATAATAGGATCTATTTGTTGAGCAAAAGAAGATAGAATTTGAAAGTTTAAAAAAAAAAATAGAAGAAAAAAAAATAGGGTGAAGGTTGAATAAAAAATACAATCAATAAATATTAGCAAATAGAGAAAAACTTAGTGAAGTGGTGAGAGAAAAAAAAAAATACTAAGAAAAATATATAACGAGAGTTGGTGGTTGTCGTTGTCGGGTCCTTCCTCCGCAGTAGCAATTTGGTACAAGCAAGAAAATAAACAATAAACAACAAAATTGAGAACCGTCAGATTTTACTTTTCTTTTTTTGTACTATGGGGGGAGCGACGGAGAGACAGTGTGTGTGTGAAGAGGCGAAGGCGGCGGCAGCAGCAGGAGAAGAAAAATGAAAATACATTTCACACACAAAAATTCTTTTTTTACTTTCTTTTTGTTGATGGTTTGAGTTAGTGTACACGACCTTGACTTCCTAATTTGGGTATGTTTTTCATGTGAGTACTATTTATAGCAACATCGTGCATCTCCAAATCTAGAACTTGGGTCTATTTTGGGACAAGAATTATAATGTGTAATGATTACACTACCACCAGTTTATTACTTGTATGTATGTACATATATGGTCTTCTCCTACTACTCTATAACTTTAGCTAAACTAATTAATATGGCATCTTCTATTCTACAACCATCTGGGATATTCAACTTAGAATCAAATAAATGGGCAACACTGTCAATATTTTCAAATACGTTTGAAGTGTCAGCTTTAAATCCTGCTTGTAAATCTTTATAGTTCCCCAACACCATCAATACATTCCCTGTGGCCTCTTTGAATGTCAGTAGATTATCTAACTCCGATATTTTATTGTTGTTGCCAAAATAATCATCACAGTTTACATAGATGGTACTTGAATAACCATCAGATATTGGTGATTGAGTGAATATTTTGTTAAATTCACTGGCCATTCTTACATGATAACCAAAAGCAGCTTTATGACCAACAACCCCATAGGCTTGTAATGGGGAGACGACTGTTTTGTTTTTCAAGTCAACTGTTACACGAGAATATATGGGGATTTCTCGTTTAATGTTTAATTTCAATGCTTCTTTCTCTCCAATATTGACATATTTACTAACAGTGATTTTGTGGTCGGACTTGGTCTTTTTGTTTTTCTTTTTCATCAATGGTGTTTCTCTGGGTATTATCATACCTTCTTTGAAATCCTTATATACTTGATTATTTTGCATGAATGGTAAAGTAGTTATTTTTGGTAATTTAAAAGCATACGTGAATTTGGGAAGGATGTTTTTGAATTTGGAATTTAAATGACTGGAAAACATTGTCTTCACGAGGTATGGAGGGGTGATGAAAAATTGCAATAAACTGGCAACTAATAATGAAGGAGATACTTTATCACCATTAACATTGGATTTTTTACTCGGATTAGCAAGAGTCTTTTCGGGTTCATCCTCAACAAATTTAACCTTGCTTCCAACGACAACAGTCAGTTTATCGTCTTCTTTATCATTGTTTGATTGTGGCACATCAAATACAATGATTTCGGCAACTTTATAAATGGTACAGGCTTTAGCAATTTGATATATGATATTGGTTATTTGTTGTAAATTATAAGCATTCTTCAGGGAAATTACTGTTGAAGGTATACATATTGAGATTGTCGTTTCAGAAACAGATTTTGTTGGCTTCTTAGTCGGTAAAGGTTCCGATTCTGTTGCTTTTCTTTTGGCCATGGTGCTAATGAGCTAGTCGTCGTTAATATTATCGAGGATCTGATGAATGTATTTTTCATCTCATCGTAATTTTTTTTTTTTCTCTCGTTTTTTTCAATATCCTCTGATCTCGCCTTTTTTTTTATGTGTGGTTGTAGATTATTACTACATTTCATTGCAAATCAAGCCAAATAGGTTTATTGTTAATACTCTATGAAAAGCCGTGTTATGTATATTCACTGTAATACAATTGATTTATTATCTATTTATTTTATTATTTTTCGGTGGTTTTTTTACAACTTAAAATAAAACTATTTACGGTACAAGAATATAAAGTTGGTGAAAAAAAATAGCATTTTTTTAAAAAAAATCTATACTTAAGCATCAGTTGATTGTTCTTCAACTTTTTGGTCTTTTTCTTCGGCAGTAGTTTCAAATTCTTCTTCTTTGTCTTCTTCTGCTTCCAATTTAGCAATTCTGGCCTTGGCTCTTTCAATGTTGATTTTGGTTTGTTCTTCTTGTTTTTCTTCAAGGGCAGTCAAGGTTTCTTTCAAAGTCTTGATGGTTTCTGGGACTTCCTCTTCTTTAGTTGGGAAAGCAATGGTCAAGTCACTTAAGGCAACAACAACTTCTGGAGCAACAGTGAAATTCTTGTGTTTAGTAGATTTCTTTTGGTGTTGTTTACCCTTTTTACCTTTGGTACCAGCAAAAAACTCTTCTTGTTCCTTTTTAATGACAACAAAGTCTTCTGGGAATTCAACCTTTCTAATGTTGTTATTGATTGGTAAAGCACCATTGGTTTCGGTTTTCTTGGTTGGTTTGACATAAGATGGGTCAAAGTAAGACAACAAAGTGTGGATGGAATTGATTTCCTCGGTGAAAGCTGGAATGGAAGCTTCAGCCAATTCCTTTTCAGCTTGTTCTTTCTTCTTTTGTTGTTTTTCTTCCAACAATCTTTGTTTGTATTCTTCATCACGTCTCTTTTTTTCTTCAGCTAATTGTTTCTTAAAAGAAGCAAATTTTTCATCAAAGTCACTTCTAATTTTTCTAATTTGCTCATATTTGGCATCCTTTTGCTTTTTGATTTCAGTTCTTTTGTCACGCAATTCGTCTCTTTTAGAAATAATGGTCTTGTTAGATTCGTTAATGGCATCCAATTCTTTTTGAATGGTTTCGAATTGAGCTTGGACCTCTTTGTTATGAGTAGCAGACAATTTCTTTTTCAATTCAGCAATCTTGGCTTTGTCTTGATCAATCAATTCTTGAGTTTTTTCAATTGATCCGAAATCTTTACGCAACTTACGTAATGATGACATTTCCTTGACAAATCTTCTTTCATCGGCCAATTTCAAATTACCAGCATCAATCAATCCATCCAAGTAGTTGATTCTAGAATCAATCTCAGCAACATTCTTAAAGTTGTTTTTAGAAGTTTGTTGTTGAATTTCGGCAATTCTTTTCTTCATGGAAGCATCAATGGCTTTGATTTGGTCATTGATTAATTGACGTTCGTTTTTACCTTGAGATTGTTTGGCAATCAAAGACTTCAATTCAGTTTGCAATTTGTTTCTCTTGTCCATGACTTTTTGATCAATTTGAGCTTTGGCAATTTGAGCATTGATTTCATTGTTGGTGAGATCTAATTTTTTAATCTCATCCTTCAACTTTTCAATTTCTTCCTTGATAGCTTTATCATCTGGACGTTTGATTTCTCTTCTTCTTGGAGCAGCTGAAGTGGAAGTAGTAGCAGATTTAACGGAGGACATGATGGCTTGCAAGCAGAACAAAAAAAAAGTAAAATATACTTAAAAGTTAAACACCTAATGGAGATGAACAGGGAGGAAACAAACAAAGAAACCAAATTAAGAAAATACTAAGTAAACACCTACAACAAAATAATAGATTTGCTAAATATGTGTAAATGTGTGAATCGTATAGTGATTATACAATGGCGGTGGTGGTGGTAGTCAGTTGTGAAAGTAACCAAAGGGTTTTTTTGTTTGTACAAATTAGAATGAAAATTTTGTTCAAGTTTTGATCGACGTGTACTTGTCTGAAAAATTTTAGGTCTGCAAAAGAAAAAAAAAAGAATGGTGTGTATGGTTGGTATCGCCACGACCTATTATTTGAGTTTTTTCTTTTAGGCCCCGAGCGAAGCTTTAATTTGTAATGATCATTTGAGATTTATACGACAAAGGCGTATCGGATCTACAACATCAGCCTTCTCAGTTGATATCTGACAGTGTTGTAAAATATTTACATTTACTGTTGGACGAGGTTGATTTTGTACTGATTGAAATAAATATGTCTTGGCAACATTGAGCTCTTCTTTTATTCACAAGTTTAGCATAACTATATACAGATAATACGAGTCTAGCATTCAACCGACCAACCAACCAACCAACCACTTGATTGTAAAAACACGAAAAAAAAAACAACAGCCAAAAAAAAGAAAGAAAAGAAAATCTGAAAATCTGAAAAATTAAAAAAAAAAAAAAAATTTTGTAATCTCATTCTTTGATACAAAGCATATCAACAACCATCCTACTAGTTAGATCTTATTGGTCCATTTATACATCTTGTTGCTGGATTTACATTGAATAGATTCTTCCAATTGATCGATTTTACTTGAACTTTCTTTTGTTTTCATTTTTTATTCTTGATTTTGCATCTTACTTTACTGGATTTGAATAAGTTATATTATACGATATGTCATCAGAATACGCCAAATTAGTTGCTAGTCTTTCTAATCAAGATATTTTAACCAAATGGCCAGAAGTTACCCCCTTGAAAAAGATTTCTGGTATTCCAAGATCTGCTGGATCTGATAGTAGTGATTCTGATTTATTTGATGGTCATGATGAAGAACAAATTAGATTAATGGAAGAATTGTGTATCGTTTTAGATTATGATGACAAACCTGTTGGTGCAGGAACAAAAAAATTGTGTCACATAATGGATAATATTAATGCTGGGTTGTTACATCGTGCATTTTCTGTGTTTTTATTCAATGAAGATGGGAAATTATTATTACAACAAAGAGCTGATGAAAAAATCACTTTCGCAAACATGTGGACAAACACTTGTTGCTCTCATCCTTTATGTGTTCCAAGTGAATTGGGTGTTGATTCGTCATTGGAAGGTTCTAAAGATGTCAACAATTTGACTAATGCTGTTAAGGGTGCTAAGGTTGCTGCACAAAGAAAATTGGAACACGAATTGGGAATACCATTTGAAGATGCCCCAATAGAAAATTTCACCTACTTGACTAGAATCCATTACAAATCACCAAGTGGTGACGAATCTTCCAAATGGGGGGAACACGAAATTGATTATATATTAATTTTGAAAACTAAAAATGATATCACTGTTAATGCTAATTATAATGAGGTTAGAGATTTCAAATATGTCAGTGCTGATGAATTGAAAGTCATGTTTGAAGATGACTCCTTGGTGTTCACCCCATGGTTCAAATTGATTTGCCAATCTTTCTTATTCAAATGGTGGGATAACTTGGACAATTTAGATCAATTCAAAGATGAAGAAATCCATCGTTTACTCTGAGTTTAAGTAGTTAAAAGAGATACATTTTCTATAGTACTATTCTTTTCCTTTGTGGTAACTACTAGCTTTCTTTAATATACAGGCATAGTAAAAAAAACTGAAATAAAGTGCAAAATAAGCGTACAGTTTGATGTAACTGTTGTGTTGCATTTTTGGGTCTTAAAAACACCCCCCACCATTGGTACAACAATTCGATGTGGTTATCAATTCCTGATCAGTAATTGGTTGCAATAACCTTTGTTTCCGCATGAAGTCAAATATCCAAGTACCCCCGGCGTTTTCTTTTTTTTTGACTTCTTTATGCATTTTAACTCGGATTGAAAGTATAGGGCATTTTTTTTTCTTCTGTGGTCGTGAGATGAACAACAAGAAGAATGCCACTAAAAAAAAATCTGTACTGTCTTCCGAAGATGTAACTCATTTTTTTTTGGATTGAGAACCAGAACCTTGAACTATATCTTCTTTACACCCCAATAACCAACAAAAATGATTTCAAGAAACTCTATACTTTTGAGAAGACTATATCCTACAACTATAATAAGGACACTAGCTACAGATGCCACTGAATCTACTCTGGTAAAGACGAAAAGAAGAAGAACAATTTTCACTGATGAATTGAATAAAGGACCATCATTCGATGATTTCGTCAGTGGGAAAGCCAAAGACATGTTGGAGGATCCATTGGAAACAGCAAGAAAGGATCCAAATGCCAAATTGCCAAGTTGGTTAAAAGTTCCTATTCCTAAAGGGAAGTCATTCCATAATGTGAAGAAAGATGTACGTGAATTGAAATTAGCCACAGTGTGTGAAGAAGCTAAATGTCCTAACATTGGAGAATGTTGGGGTGGTAAAAAATCTGAAGCTACTGCTACAATCATGCTTTTAGGTGATACATGTACTAGAGGATGTCGATTCTGTTCGGTAAAGACTAACCGTAAACCTGCTGCCCCAGATCCAATGGAACCAGAAAATACCGCTGAAGCTATTAGTAGATGGGGGTTGGGATACGTTGTTTTGACAACCGTTGATAGAGATGATTTAGTTGATGGTGGTGCTAGACATTTGGCAGAAACGGTGCAAAAGATAAAGCAAAAGGCTCCACAGATTCTTGTTGAAGTATTGGGAGGTGATTTTAGAGGTGATTTATCTATGGTTGAAATATTAGCTGATTCAGGATTGGATGTTTATGCTCATAATTTGGAAACTGTGGAAGCTTTGACCCCTCATATCAGAGACCGTCGTGCTACTTACCGTCAATCATTGGCTGTTTTAGAGAGGGCCAAACAAACAAACTCATCTTTGATCACTAAAACTTCGTTGATGCTTGGATTTGGTGAAACTGATGACCAAGTTTTGCAAACATTAAGAGATTTACGTGAGATTGGTTGTGACGTGGTAACTTTTGGTCAATATATGAGACCAACAAAGAGACATATGAAGGTTGTTGAGTACATTAAACCAGAAAAATTCGATTATTGGCGTGACACTGCTTTAGATATGGGATTCCTTTATGTTGCAAGTGGACCATTGGTTAGATCATCGTATAAAGCAGGTGAAGCTTTTATAGAAAATGTGTTGAAAAAGAGAAAACACAATGTTGGTGAAACACCAAGATTAGCACAAGAAATTAAGCCAAGCATATACTAAAATAACTCGTTTAATAAGAGAGATTGAATACATTATACACAGCTACTGGCTGTGTTATCATTAGTGAAATTGTAACTTACTGTATTTGTGCCTAAATAATTGAGACATTGATGTAGATAAAATGGAGGGGAGGGAAGAAGTGTATCACGTGGTTTTTAATCTCTAACTATGCCTTTGTCTTCTTTAAATGCATCACAATGACGCGACTTGGGTAAGTTTCTGTTTCAAAGTGTTTTTGTTTTGTTTTTGTTTTTTTTTTTCTTTTTAGTTCAGTGCATTTTGCGATTTGTTTTATATTTAGTGTTCTTCTTCTGCTTCCGCTTCTTCTTCTACCAATTATATCCCCCTTTGAGAATTGTAATAGCAATCAATTTAAATACTTGAAAAGTGGAAAACCAAAACAATATCAATGGAAATATTGTTACAGATGGATTTCTTTTCATCTCAAGAATCTATTATAGTATGAAATAAGAATTCTCTATTACATCATGTATTTGCTGTAATAAGCTGGTCATTCAATTTCATGACAAATAATATAACAATAGAATTTAGAAAAATAAAACAACCTTCTATATTATATAAAGTAAACTGTTTCTCTTTGTTTCGGTTACGTTCCCCCAAAAAGAAAAAGCGTTCGATTTTTAGTTTTAATTCTTTTAAAAAATTTCGTTTTTTATTTCTTCTTTTTATTCTTCTTTCGGGTTCCGCTTTTTCAGAACTTTCTTCTTTCGATCTGATCTGATCTGGATCTGCTCGGTGCATAAAAATAGCAACAAATCAAAACATAATAACTCCCAACGAAATTTAAAACTTACTTTTTCACCAATTCGTTCAAAAGAAATCTGAAGATATTTTACTTGGGGAAGTTTTTTATAATGTCGACTTCAAAAAATACCCTATCGAATCATGATAACGATAGTGAAGACTCATTAATTGAAGCATTTGAAACAACATTGACTATTCGTCCTACAACAACTGAATATGAAGATAATGATATTTCTATAGATCATACCACTTTACCCCATACTACCATAAACAGTATAAACTATACTAGAGATGCCAGTATTGTTGATATTGAGGAATTGGAAGAAAATGAACAAATTCTGGAACAAATACCCAAATTCAAAACGAAAAGACGATACAGTTTACTTCCTAAAATCACTGCATTTAAAAAAACCGGTTCTCCTGGGTTAGAAGAATATTATAATCAACAAAAACTTGACCCCAAATTTGATGCTATTTTAAAACCATCAGTATTACTTGATGAATCATTGATTAAATATAATCATGCCTTTGACGAATTTTTACGATCCAACCCCCATATTGAAAATGAATCACCCAGATTTGTTCATGATTCAAATAAAACATTAATTGTATTGTCACCTTACTCTGCTGAACATGCTTTCGGGAGGAAATGGGTCACTAAATCATATTTATCTACAATTTTTGAACGTCCACAACGATTATTGGCAAGTTGTATTGGGGTGGCATCAGCAGTATCAATGTTTCCCTTTTATTATAAAGTGATAAATTCAACTAAACGAGGTTCAGTATTTTCGTCGCATGTTCGTAAAATCCATGGTCGTAATTGGCCGAAAAAATTATTTGAATTGTGTCTTGAATCCCATGAAAAATTAAATAATGATGAATTGGAAGTGCCTGAAGATTGGAATGTTGGAGATATTTATTTAACCCCTAAAACTATAAATGCTATAGAAGGAGTAATTGGAACCATTGAAAGTGCTGTTGATTCTTTATTTCTGAAAAGGAAAAAAGAAAATCACAATCTTGCATTTGTTGTCATAAGACCACCGGGACATCATAGTCATGCTTGTTTACCTAGTGGGTTTTGTTTATTGAATAATGTTCAAATAGGTATTGAATATGCTTTTGAACAATATGGTGTTACTCATTGTGCCATTTTAGATATTGATTTGCATCATGGTGATGGTTCACAAGATATATGTTGGGAACGAGCTGGATTCACTGGAGATTATGGTCAACAAGAAGAAGATGAAATAGTTGATCCTAAATTGAATCCACGTGATGATTATGGGAAAAGATTTGCTACTTATCCTAAAGTTGGATATTTTTCAATTCATGATATCAAATCATATCCAACTGAAATTGGATATGCAACAAAAGAGAATATTAAAAATGCATCTACTTGTATCATGGATCATGATCTCAACATTTGGAATGTTTATTTGCAAGAATGGAGTAATGAAGAGGAATTTTATAAACATTATCAAACCAAATACGTTGCCATATTGAATAGAGCTAATCAATTTTTGAACAGTGCCAAAAAGCAATATGAGCAAGAATATGAAGAATATCTTGACAATTTGGGTAAATATAACAAGTATTTGTTGAAACCACATTTATATAGTCAACCATTGACTAAACCAACACCGCCACCTCCATTTAAACCTTTGATTGCCATTAGTGCTGGGTTTGATGCATCGCAATACGAAAATCCTCAAATGCAACGACATGGGATCAATGTCCCTACATCGTTTTATTCAACATTCACTAAAGATGTGGTTAAACTAGCCAAAATTCATACCAATGGCAAAGTATTATCATTTTTAGAAGGTGGATATTCTGATGGTGCTCTTTCAACAGGGATATTTTCCCATTTAATTGGATTAAACAATGATGATGAATTTTTATGGAATCATTCTTGGGGGTCACAACAAGTTATGAAAGAATTGGTTAAAGGGTGTAAAAAAAATTGGTCTCCGTATAAAAAACCTCAAAGTGACATTACAATTTGGGCCAACGAAGTAATTAAATTGGGTAGAGCCATGATGCCTAATGCGATATTACCGACAAATTATGTTTATGATGATCAAACTAAACAATTGAATAGACCAATAAATAAAATGGTGAAAGAATTGATGGATTCTAGAGGAGAAGCTGTTGAAGTCAGTAGTCCAATAAGAAAAGATCCTGAAGATGATAGGAAAGTTATGAGACACACAAGGTCATATTACAAGAAGGTATCCAATATATAGAGTATATTAGAACATGAAATGTATATATATAAGTTTTGTTTTAAATCAAGGAGTAACAGTGAATGGATAAACCAAATAGAAATTACTGTAAACAAATGTAAATTTTGTAGGTAATGGTAAATCATAGCAGTTGATAGATCAATCTCCTAGCGACCATCATTACCAGTATTGGCAACGATATGGTAGAATTTAAGAAATGTCACAGCAAGCAATAATCCATACATACTACAAATTTGAAGTGTTCTTTGTCTCTATCAACATTGAGCTTGTATTACTACAACCTTTTTCAGTTTGTAAATTGAACATCTGGTAGATGATTTCTCAATGGAAATTGTTATGTTGTGGTTAGTTTTTAACCAATTTTGAGGCAAATGGGTCGTATCTTTCAAATAAAATAGAAAGAAACCTCCAAATCTAGATGGAAGTTGACCAATTTCAAACAGAATATTTCCTAATTTGTGTACTAATAGTTAATTTGTGGAGTAGTAGTAGTTGTTGTAGTTGTTGCAATGAGCAACAAGAAAAAATATCCCTGTTTCGTGGATCTTTTTACTCATAACACTTATTGGGGTAAATCTCAGGCAGTTATTTGCATATTGAGACCAGATTAAATCAATTTCTTCTTAGTATATACGCCACCTGTTGTTGTTGAAGTTATATCATCTAGTTTGTATTCGATTATGTAAGCTTAAATCAATTCCTTCTTGCTAATCTGGGGGGTGTGTCCCCACACACACAGTAACAAACAGCACAGACACTAAATTTAAATTATCTTATGAGAATTTCTTAAATTGGGCAAAGATATGAACAACAAACTAATGTTCAAACTATTCCCTAACAATGGTAGTTTATGAATTATTTACATAACAACTAATTAAACGGAGAAAACATTAACTGATTATACATTAAATAAAGTATTTTTGTTTTTCAATTTTTTTTTGACTTTCATTGAACCTTAAAGATTTAAGGGAAACTCTATTAAACAAATTATATATATTGTTAGAGAAAGTTGATAGAATCAACTTGTTATTCTGACATATTTATATGAGTATATTGATTGTAATGACCTATATAATAGTTATAATAAATAATAATATAAACCAAGATAATATAAAACTGATACGTAATTATTATTCTTCTTAGTAGTAGTAATAGTAAGTGGAGTGAGAGTGAGAGAAAACCAGATAGTGTGTGGGATATTGCTCAAAAAATAGAAGAAAAAAAAAGAAAACTTTAAATAAAAAAAACACGACTTTCCTTAGATTGTTCAAAATTCCAACTACAATTCTTCATCTACAACTACCATCCACCATTACAACTCAAATTCCTTTTGGTATTTACTGCTTCTAATTCATACTACAACTGGTATATATGTATATTTATATATATATATATATCACCATAAACAAATTACGAGGGAAAGAAAAAAATAATCAAGCAAAGGCAAGCAGTTTAGTATTTTATACATATACAATTTTATAAGTTAAAAAGATTTACAGAAAACTTTCATCAAAAACCACCTACTGTTACAGAGAATCTGTTTTTTTTTTGTTTTGTTTTTCGTTTGTTTTGATTAGAATTTCCAAAAAAACATTATAAATCATTGGTGTCATGATGAAATCAACTACAATAATGGCAAGGTCTATTTCCCAAGATTCACGTCATGAATATCCAAATTCAGATACAAAACTTGAACGAACTCATTTAAGTGATGCTCAATACATTGAACAGTTATTATTTGAAAATAAAGAGTTGAAAGCATTAGTTGATCGACAAAAGAAAATTATTGAAAAATTAAATAATCAACTCAAATCAAGCAATGGTAATAAATTGACATTGGATTTGATTAATAATAGAACACCACCACTATCACAAAAATCATCACTTGATAACCCTGAACCAGAACCTGAACCAGAGCCTGAGCCTGAACTTCAGACATCAACAGCCACTGAAGTTTGTTTTAAACGTGTGTCAGCTGCATTGTCTCCAACTTTAGTCACAATACCAAAATCACCTCAACGATCCATCAGTAATCATAGTATGCAGTTATCACCAACTAGACAAATACTTTCTGTACAAAGGCAAGAGAATATGGCAGATGCTACTTCTTCTGACCCTGTGACACAAGATATACCATTGAGATCATCTAGAAGAAGACGCAACTCCAATGAAAGTAAATCTTTGGATAAGAAAGCTTCATATATTTCCCTTGAATCTTCTACTACTCCGTTACAAATACCCAATTCAATGTCTAATGAAAGCACCCTGTCATCATCATATCAAACAAATGGTAATGGAAGAGCAAATGAGTATGCATCTATTAAATCACCAGATTTTGAAGTGGACTTGGGTAACATTACGCTGAAGAGTGATACTATAAATAACACTTTTGATAGTAAAATGGGGATGGATACTACTATTGGAACTGTTGATTCAATTGATTCTGGTAAAATTAATGAAACAGTGGAAAGTCAATTTAGTACAATGGAAAGTACGAAATCACAACTTGATATTTCTGGCTCAAGTACTGCTACTGGAACTGGAACTGGAAGTAGCACTCTTGGTGCCGCTGCATCATCATCTTCAACTGGGGTATCAAAAATATATTCTCAAAGTAAAGGAATTGCTAGAAGTAGTAGTAGTGTGGGCTCTACTTATAAATCGTCACGAATTAAACCACCAAATTTGCAAACGAAACCTAGTAACAGTAGTACTGTTGATCTAGCACCTCCTACGTCGTTGAAAACAGCAGCATCAAATATTAGTTCGCTGGTCGAACAAAAGTCACCTTCATTGCAATATGATACCAGTCCACAAATCCAAAGTGATACCAATATCAAGTCACAATTGGCACCTCCATATGAAATGCTGAAATCTAATAATGAACAAGCGCCACCGGTGCCGCCACCAAAACCAAACTCAAAGCCTACTTTGAATTTACTGAATCAATCAAGCAGGCTGACTGGTGACTCTAATCAATTTGCAACGAGTTATGATGGACCAGCTACACCAAGACCAACAATTCAAACACCAAATACATCATCTTTTAACGTTAATAGTGCTCCACAAACCCCTGGATCCAGTTTTAATGTTTTGCACACCCCTAAAACAGATATGGATGAATCATCATTGTTTATTAAACCAGATGAGTTCCATACGATATTTATTTCCGTTATCAGTACTATTCATGTTGATTTGATGAATCAAACTCTGAAAAAAAGTGACGATCCAAATGTTACCATTACAATCAATGATCGAGAAACAAATAAAGAGATGTGGAAAATACGGAAAACTTTTTCTCAATTGGTTATATTTGATTCAGAAATACGACCAATTGTAGAATATTTTGGATTACCTCCATTACCTGATAAACAATTATTTGTTAGTTCGACACCAGCAAAAATTGAAACGAGAAGATTGGCTTTACAAAATTATTTTAATTCAATATTTGTCATGCCTCATATTCCACGAATGGTTTTATATTATATTTGTCGATTTTTATCATTAGATTTTGTTAATCCGTTAGATGATTTCAAAAGTGGAGCTAGAAAGGAAGGTTTCCTTGTACGTCGTTATAAAGGTTTAGGAGCAACTTGGAAAATACGTTGGTGTCAAGTTGATGGACCGTATATGGAAATATATGAAAATCCTGGAGGTTCTATATTGGAACAAATTCAATTAACTGGTGCTCAAATAGGAAGACAATCATCAGATGCCGTTGCTGAAGATAAGGGGTATCGTCATGCATTTTTAATTATGGAATCACTGAAATCTTCTAAATTACATTCATCAGTTCCTAAACATTTCTTTTGTGCTGAATCTAATGAGGAAAGAGATGATTGGGTCACTGCATTAATTGAATTTACCGAGGATGCATCAGAATCAATAGAGAATTCACCACAACAACCGCAATACCATCAACAACAACAGTATGATAGATCCAGTGCCTATGATTCATTAAGTACTCCAAGTACAAGGTATGACCATACTAATGATGATTTGAAACCAAATAGTCTGAATATATTTGCTACACCAGCATCTATAGCTGCTTCAGTTGCTGATCTGTTGTCGACATATACAATGGGTGTTGTTGGTGGTGAAGATCAATCACAAAAACAAAAACCCAAGAAGAGAAGTTATTTCCCATTTAGAACAAAGACTAATTCATCTAATGATGAACCAGAAGATCAACACAGTCAACATAGTCATCCAGATAATAATAATCATCTTCTGTTGCCAAATACAGGAATGATAAATAGTCAAAATACGTATACACAACAGCAGTACCAACAACAATACCAACCATCTGGATATCCAAATGGACATCAACAACAACAACAACCATCTTCTTCAGGATTTTCAGGTTCAGAAGATAATATGCAACAATATTTAAGTCAAATGAAACTTGATGAAGATTCCGCCAAGAAAATATTTGGTAGTGAATTAGAAATTGCATTTGAATTATCAAATCATGAATTTATGGGGAGGAAAATTCCTAGTATTTGTTATCGATGTTTAGATTTTTTAATGAAAACGGGAGCAATTTATGAAGAAGGTATATTTCGATTATCTGGATCAGCATCAAGTATTCGACAATTGAAAGATCAATTTAATACTCGATATGATGTTGATTTATTTCAATCTTCATTAAAACCAGATATTCATACCGTTTCTGGACTTTTCAAAAGTTATCTTCGAGAAATGCCTACTCCGATAATTGGTGGTAATGCTGTAAATCATTTAAGTGCTTTAGTTTCCCATAATACTTATCAACAACAACAACAAGCAACAGGGATGTCGAATTCGGATTTGGCAATTGTATTTAGAGATTATTTTAATGATGTTAATAATGTTGATCAAATTCATTATGATTTATCATTTTTGGTGTTTAGTTTTTTGAGACAAATTATTCAACAAAGTGATATTAATCGAATGACATTGAAAAATGTGGGCATTATATTTGAACCAACTTTAAATATTAATGTTGAAGTTCTTTGTATATTTTTGGTTGAATTTGATACTATTTTCGGTGTATAGAATAAGATTTAAATTTAAATTAATTTATTAAAAACACACCTTTTCAATAATATTGTAAATTCAAGTAGAGCATACTCGTTATATTTACTAGTGGTTATAATTTTATCATAGAATATGTATTCACTTAAAATAAACATACATCATATTTATCTTTTTTTTTATTGCTTCCAAGACTACTAAATAGTTATAAATAAAAATGACAAGACCAGTCAGTCAATTTAGTTTTTTTTTTTCATTCATAACTTATTCTTGGGTTGGATTGTTGATGATGATGGCAATCTTGGCTCATCTATTCATTGGGTCAAGCCAATGACACCACAAGCAGGTCTAGCACCAGCATGACCAGTAGTTTTAGAATCTTCAAAACCACCTTTACCATAATCATCAGTACCAGCATGAACAACAATAGTTCTACCCAAGATAGAATCTTTACCAATCAATTTAATCAATAAATCTTGTTTGGTACCTTTAGCAACACCATTACCATCAGTAGAAATATTACCTAAATCACCAACATGTCTTTCATCATCTTCTGGAGCACCATGTTGTTTACCAAATGGATTGAAATGAGGACCAGCAGAAGTACAACCATTGGTGTTATCACCAAATTGATGAATATGGAAACCTCTCAAGGCATTTGGATCATTACCTTCAATTTCCCAAGAAATTGTGGTTGGAGCGGATTCGGATTCTTGTTCAAAATGAACGGTACCTTGGACTTTTGAATCACCTCTGACAACAGCGACTGAAAAGAAAAGAAAAGGTTTAATATGTTAGTATTATATTCATATATCTAATTGTGTTGCATAGTTATGCTTTGTATCCATGTTTTTGGAAGAATACAATTATGAGCAAATTAGAAATTACTTCAATTGGTAATTTGAAATTCACTCTTTCGCTGAGAAGGTTGGAACCAAGACCCTAGATTATAATTGTTTCTTTTTCTATTATTTTGCAACCATTAAGATACAATTGCATTGAATTACATACCAGCTTTAACCATTTTTAATTATATATATGTTGATAATTGAATTGAATTGAATTGATCTTTTCAAAAAAAAAAGAGTGTTGAATAATTGGGGAAAAAAAAAGGGAGAAAGAAATCAACTGTGAAAAAGTTTTGGAAGGTTGTGGAATTTTTCTGTCCGCTTGTTTGCTTGTTGGAGGTGGGTAAGCAAAGGAGCGGGAAAGGAGTTAACTAAAACTTGCTGTGTGTGTCATAAGCAAATAATAATAATGAATCCCCGTTGGATCGGAGAAAGTAAAGCATGTATGTGACAAATTAAGGTCGTGTACTAAGTAATTCTAGTCCTACTAATTCAGTTGAAGCCACAGTGGCAAAGTTGGCGTACCAATTCTTAGTTTGATTTAATTTGTAAAGCTCTTGAACAAGAGTATTCGTACTCTATTGCAAACACATTTTAGATGGACTTGCAATTCATTGAATAGTTGTATTCAACCTGTCTTTGAATGTGTTGGTGGATAGAGAAAACCATCTGGATTCGATCAATCTTGATTACTAATTGAGTGTAAGTGTACACTATGCAGGAATGTTGTTTGGAGGGGATTGGTTGCTAGATTCATCTAATCATAATGGGGGACTTCTAATACTTGAAATGAAAGTGTTGAGGACAGTGATCAAAAAAATAAACAGTAGGTTGTTATTTAGGGGAATATCTTTATTTATATATTATGTAAAGTCTGTCTTCTTTTTTTTTACTTGATTATTATAATTACTGAAGAGAACATGTTGCTATTAGGGACAGAAGAGCCCACACACATATACACCTTGTAGGTTATCTGAACCTTATAATCTCCATTATAACATTTACACACCCTATATACGTTATTCAATTATATATAACCATAATTTGAAATATCTGTTTCTCTGTCTGTCTCCTGTTATTTTTTTAGTTTTGCGTTTACCTATTGTTGTTGCATTAAATGTACTTTTTATCTAATGTACCTTGTTGCTTTTTAAACTCATAAATTTCAATAACTTGTTTCTTAATTGTATTCAACTCTTCATCAACATCAGGATAAATCTTTTCTTCAAATAAAAATTGATACAATTGTCTTTTTGACCAAGAATTTATGATATGATCATTAGAATGAGTTTGTTCAAGAGGGACAACCGGGTCGGAAGGTCCCAATTCCACTTCATCTTCATTTTCAATTCGTTCTTTTGTAGATTTTGAAACCATCTTATCCTTTTTCCGTTTAGTTTTAGGTGAGGAGGAAGGTGGTGGTGGTGGTAAGGAAGGTAAATTTGAAATGGAAAATATTACGTATACAAACGATACAGTGATTAACCCAGTATATAACCAAAATCCTTTTCTTCTAAGTTTATTAATAAACCTGTCAATTGGAGTATAATATCTCTCTATTATTGTGTACATTAATGTGTTTTGGTGTTTTGGGGGATGTTTTGTCTATGTGTGATGAAAGTAAGGGGGGAGGTGGGTAGGGGCGACAACTGCAATACAGAATAGTTATGTTAGTGAATTCAATTGGCTATGTTAGAAGTTTGAGCAGTTGATTTGTTTGATGTAATAGTTATCACCCAAGGTATTTGTGATGAATGTGAGAGAATTGAGTAATGAATATATAAACTAAAATCACTTTAATTATGTGGGATGATAATTGACACAAAAGAATTAAGAATATGATGTGATAATAATTACAAGGGAGAGATAGAGAATTTTAGTAGGAGGAGGTGTGTGTCATACAAAAAATATTATACGTAAGGGAGAGCAATTGAAATCTCAACTACTACTACATAATAATATCCACAATACTAATAATCTAAATAATTTATTACTTGAAGGCAAAATAGATCTTTCCTTTCCTTCCCCCTAAAAAAAAAATAGATAAAGAGAGGATCAAAAAATATTTATTTTATCTAATCTTCTCCTACTTTTCTTCTTTCTTTTCTGTTTTGATGAATCAAAATAAGAAATTGACTGGTTTAATATTATTAGCAATTATATCAATCATTACTTTATTCAACTTTAAAACAATTTCCCAAATAACTGCCATCAGATCATTTGTCTCCCCTGCCTCTTCCACCGCTACTAATACTAATACTAAATCAACAATGTCAGATTCCAAAGGTTACATTATCACTTTGAAAGATACTTGTGCTGATTCCGAAGCTAGTTCAATTAAATCAAAGATTACTGAATTGGGAGGTAAAATCACTAATGAATTTAGTTTAATCAAAGGATTTTCTGCTCAATTGCCAACTATCCATGCTGAAGCTTTACCTAAAGATTTTGCTGGTATTGCCAATATTGAAGAAGATGGTGAAGTTCGTACACAATAAAAGGATTTGAGAGTGAGTTTCAGATATGTATATCTTTTCAATAGTTTGATTTATATATATATATATACATATTGTTGACTGAATTTGTAGAATATGATCGTCTATTGAACAAGATAAACAAATGTAAACCAGAGTAAAATTCAAACCTATTTATAGTTCTCAGATTGGAAAGAGTCGAGGACGGAACCTATTGATTAACAATCTTCGTCTACCACTTGATTGTTAATAGCATCACCTTATTTGCTAGCCTCTTCTTCTTCGTCTAGCGTGATCTAACCGCTGGTTACGTAACCCAGGACGATCACCTGTTTGCTGCTGACGTGGCCACAACTGATCATTAGAATACTAACATAATGGTATCGACTGATATCAATTGATTTATCCATAACAATAATTGTACTTATATATGGAAAACTGTTAATAAAAAAGATATAGAGAAAGAATCATTGCAAGTTGCAAGTTGATTAAACTAAATGGAGCTCGTTTCATTACGGGAATATGGTTTTTTAATGACGGCGTAAATCATTTCTTGGTGGTTGCTACTTCTTTTTGTCTGTCTTTCTTTTTCTCTGTGGGTGTGTGGTATTTATCTTATCGTAAATACTGCATGTAATGGCTGTCACCCCCCCTTCTTCGTTTTCTTTATTTGCTCTTTATTTTGTGGGCTGGGTAATTGTGTTATGGTGTGCTGTCTCTCTCTCCCCATGTTTCAAATAACCACTAGTAAACCAAATATTGTCTCTCCTATTTCTTCCTTTTTCTACTTTCTCCTTGTAGGCGTATACAAACTTCTTTTTATAAATTCCTTTCAAATTGTTCTTTTCAACTTTTTATTACTTTATTTCTTCTTCTCCCAATATTGATTTTATTTACCTTCCTAACTAGCTAGTACTATTTCTATCATGGGTTACGATAACATCAATCTTCAACCCAATTTCAAACCAATTGATCATCTTTATGATGATAGATTAAGACAATTCACTGACACTGGGGGTCAATTTCATAATTTGAATTTACCGAAATTTTATGATATTCATCGTCAAGAAATTCATGATTTGAAATCATGGAAAGTACCTGATGATAGTAATGGTAAAACTCAACGACCATTATTTAAAGATATTAATTTTGATGAAATAACTTGGGATAATATTGGTCTTGGATATAATTTTGGACCTTCATGGAAAACTTTTTGGGTTAAATTTACTTTGAAAATCCCTGAAGAGTGGTTAAAATATGAAGCATTAGAAATTGACTGGGATCTGAATTCAGAAGCATTAATTTATAATGATAAAGGTTTACCTTTACAAGCATTCACTGGTGGTGGTCAACGTAATTTATTTCGAATCCCTAAAGAATATTTAACTAGTGATGAACAATTGTTTTATATTGAAGTTGCTTGTAATGGAATGTTTGGTAATGGTGCTGATGGTGAACCTGATCCTAATCGTTATTTCCGATTGAGTCGTGCTCATTTAGTGGTTCCTAATTTAGAAGCCAGAAGATTATTTTGGGATTTTTGGATTCTTGGTGATGCCACTAGAGAATTCCCTGGAGGATATTGGCAAAAATATCAAGCAGCAGATATTTGTACCCAAATTATGAATACATTTAATCCTAATGATGTTGAGTCAATTGGTAAATGTCGTAAATTGGCTGAACAATTATTGGGGGACAAAATCAATTCTGATGAAGTATTCCATGAATATCCTAATGAACGGAATAAAAGAATTGATGTTTATGGTATTGGTAATTGTCATATCGATACCGCATGGGAATGGCCATTTGCTGAAACGAAAAGAAAAATTGTTCGATCATGGACTACTCAATTGAAACTTGCTGATGAATATCCAGAATATGTATTTGTTGCCTCACAAATGCAACAATTCAAATGGTTAAAACAATATCATCCGGAAATCTTGTCGAAAATCCATGAAAAATTTGCTACTAATCAATTTATTCCTCTTGGTGGTACTTGGGTTGAAAATGATACTAATTTACCTAATGGAGAATCATTACTTAGACAATTTGTTTTGGGACAAAGATTTTTATTAGACGAATTTGGATTTCAATCTGACATTTTTTGGTTACCCGATACATTTGGTTATAGTTCACAAATCCCTCAGATTTGTCAATTGGCTGGGATATATCGATTTTTAACCCAAAAATTATCTTGGAATAATATTAATACTTTCCCCTTGAGTACTTTTAATTGGAAAGGGATTGATGGTTCACAATTGTTGGTTCATATGCCTCCAGCGAATACTTATACTGCTGCAGCCAATTTCGGTGATGTTGTTCGATCACTGCGACAACATAAAAATCTTCGTGATGTCCCTGCTGGTATGTTACTTTATGGACATGGTGATGGTGGTGGTGGGCCCACAGAAGAAATGATTGAAAAATTAAGAAGATGTCGTGGGTTAGCTAATAATTCTGGATTAATTCCGTCAGTTCAATTGGGTGTCACCGTTGATGATTTTTATGAACATTTATTAGAAAAATCTGATCAAGGAAGGAAACTACCAACATGGAGTGGAGAAATTTATCTTGAATATCATCGTGGTACTTATACTACTCAAGCCAACATTAAAAAATATATGAGATTGGGAGAAATCAAGTTACATGATTTAGAATTGATTGCTGGATTAGTTAGTATTAAACATGGTGATAAATACAAGTACCCCGGTGCAGAAATTCAAAGTTTATGGGAGGATCTTTGTTTATGTCAATTTCATGATGTTTTACCTGGTAGTTGTATTGGGATGGTTTATTATGATGAAGCATATCCTATGTTGCGTAAATTATTGAAACAAGCTGATAAACTTATTTTGGAAGCATTGAAAGTTGATGTTAATAGTAATACTACTTCTGGTGGCGGTGTTGTTAATACTTTGCCTTGGAATAGATATAATGAAATTGTTGAAGTTTCTCGTAAACAATCACCGGAATTGTTTGAACAATTGATCAAAGATAAAGTTGGTATCCGTACCCCAAAATCATCTCAATACAAACATGATGATGATGATGATGATGAAACTGTTAAAGTTTCGGTTGATTCTGTTGATGGAGTTTGTAAAATTAACAAAAAAGTTGACTATCCAGCCAGTGTTTCCAAGATTAGGGGAAGTAATGGTAACGATGATGATGATAATGATGGTGGATTTATTTTGACTAACAAGTTATTAACGGCCAAGATTTCATCTAATGGGGTTATCACTTCTTTATTTGATGAAGTTAATCAACGAGAAATTATTGATACAACTGCCACCAATCAAACAAGTAACGGTAAAAATTCTAGTAATGTTGGTGGCAATCAATTTATTTTATTTGATGATGAACCATTAAATTTCCCTGCTTGGGATACTGAATTATATTCATTAGAAAAATTCCAATTTCTTAATAATGGTAAAGCAGAAATTTTAGTTCAAGATGAATTAGAATCTTCAATTATTGTTACTCATGAAATTTCTCCTAATTCATCAATTGAAACCATTATTTCTTTAGCTGGGGTGAATAAATACAGTAGTACTTCTTCTGATGATAGTGATAATAATTTTATTAAATTTTCATCGACTGTCAATTGGCATGAAACTTATAAATTTTTAAAAGTACAATTCCCAACAACTATTACTACGGCATTACAAGCCAATTATGAAACCCAATTTGGTATTACTAATCGTTCAACTCATTGGAATACCACTTGGGATATTGCTAAATTTGAAGTTGCTCATCATAAATTTATGGATTTAAGTGAATTCAATTATGGAGTTTCAATTTTGAATAATTCTAAATATGGTGGAGCAATTCATGGTAATTTAATTAGATTATCATTATTAAGAAGTGCTAAAGCACCTGATAATAAAGCTGATATGGGGATTCATAAATTTGAATATGCCATTTATCCTCATAAAGGTCCATTAGGTATTAATACTGTTAAAGCTGGTTACAATTTTAATTATAAATTGATTCAAAATCCATATTCAAAACAAACGGTTGCAAGTTCATATTTATCATCAGCTATTAAATTGAAAAACGAGAATCATAAAGATGGGTCGTTAATATTATCTCATATTAAAAGAGGTGAAAATGATATTGATGTGAGTCAATATAAATCATTAACGAAAAATGAAAAATCATTAATTGTTAGAGTTTATGAATCATTAGGTGGGAATAATTCCAAGGGACAATTAATAATTGATGATAAATTTTTAGGAAATAAAATTGATAAAATTTTTAAAACTGATGGATTAGAAAATGAATTGGAAGAATTGAAATTTACAAAAACTCATGGTGGTAGTGGTGATGTTGTTGTTACTGATATTACATTAAGAGGATTTGAAATTGCTACTTATAAAATATTATTAAAATAAAATAAAATAAAATAAAAAATAAAAAAAAAAAGGACAAAGTTTTTAGATAGTTATATAAATAAATCAATGAATAAATAAATAAATAAATAAAAAAGAGCGTTTTTTTTAGATTTAAAAATGATTTATTGTTGAGTTTGTGAAGAATTAGTGGTTGAATTATTGTAAAATGTTTATATTGTAGGAGTTTAGATTTTGTTGAAATTAGTAGATTGGGCCAAATGCGTGGTGCACCGTGGAAGTTTTGGTGCGCAGTTATATTGATATCGACGCATTAGGTCCATTAATTTACTACGAATTTTATAAAATTGAAAATTAGAAATCATCATCATTTTTTCTCATGCGTACCTGAAAAAAAAAAGAAGTCAACACTTTCAAACCATGATAAGAATAAATGTATGTTTCTGCAGAAATTTACTCTGAAAACAACTATAACTAATTCATATATGAATATTCTTAATGAGATTTAACCAATTAATAAAGACAAAATAGTACTATCAACAATCATATAGATTGGGTAGTAATTTAGTATTTCACTAATTCAGGAGTTGTAAATTTTATTTTTTATTTTTTTTGGTGATAAATTAGTTGCAAAATTCACCAAAAAAAAAAGAAAGACCAAGAACTACTAAATTACAACTACTTAGTTTTTCAATATTACTTCCAAAAAAAAAAAACAACCTAAGTAGCACAATTCCATTAGAATAATCAATTTTCATTTGATTATCTTTGATGATGAAGGTCGAATTTCAGTATTATTCTTCGTTACTCGATCAAATTTTCTTAAAGTACTACAATCAGATATTCATAATATTATTACAAAAATAGTAGGAAATTATTCGCTTTGGTTTACCGGTTATGGAACTGCGCAAATATATCTCACGTTGAATATTGATATTTGAAGATTTAAGAGGATTTATAACACTAAGTTCGTTTCAACATCATATATATAATCAAAGTTTTCTGAGGCATAATTATTGTTCTTTTTTTTTAATCAGGATGAGTGAGTAGTAGAGCTGAAATACCCACCACCCACTAATTATTGAAACATTATTCGGAAATTTCATTACTATTATTAAGTAAATCCTCATCATCATATTCAATCTTCTCTTCTTATAATCATATTATTACTATTATTTGTTATTGCTATTTTCAAATTTTAATCTTGATTAAGATTTTATTCTGTTTCAAAAGAGGTAACTAAAACTAAAAAAAATGAAAAAAAAAAACACGACCATAGAGCCGCCAAAATAAAAAAAGAAACAATTTTTTTTAAACTTTTTTTTAATTTTAGATTATCTTTTTTTATTTTTTTTTTTTTCGGGTCATTTCTTAAATAGGCAATGAAATTTCCTAATTCAATCAATCCAGTATTTTAACCCTTACCAATAGTAGTAATAGTAGTAGTAGTAGAGTTAAGTGGAATTGTGTTCCTCATACCAATTGAAGACCAATTATTCGTAGTTCAATTCAAGTCCCCATATCAAACAAAAAAAAACTCACGTACACTTCAATTGGTATTTCGATTTGATAAAGTAATATAATCAATAATATAAAAGTTTAATTCTACTATTAAGAAAAGTAAGTCTTGAATTCACCTCTATTGAATGAATCTCATTTCATAACAATCAGATATATTCAATATAATAAGTATGCATGTACATA
Organism: Candida albicans SC5314; assembly: GCF_000182965.3. Taxonomy (NCBI): domain Eukaryota; kingdom Fungi; phylum Ascomycota; class Pichiomycetes; order Serinales; family Debaryomycetaceae; genus Candida; species Candida albicans. Next base: position 469,999 of record NC_032092.1, read on the forward strand.
ACAATCATCTACTCAAATAATAAGAGCTTGTGACTTTTATAAAGTTTAGTATTTGGTATTTGTTGTTTGTTTCAAAATTTTAAAAGCTTACCAATCTTTCTACAACAACAGCAACTCTATATTAACATTTAAGCTTTAACCTTTCATTTGTTCAATTGTTTGTAATATTACACTTCTTAGACTTAGATAGTTTATGCACATGTAAGATGATAAGTAAATCAAAAAGAAACTGAGATAAACTTGATGCACCTACGCACCCGACTCATTCCAAAATATTTCTTTCTCTCTCGCCTAGCCGCACGCACCAAAGCCAAAAAAAAATAAAATAATTTGGACCCAAAAAAAATTATCGCCACCACGGCCCATCACGCCTCAAATACAATTTTTTTTTTTTACAAAAATCATCATCACCAAAGGGTGTACTTCTATATTATACTAAACCAAACCAAACAATACCCTTCTAACTCTCCCCCCCCCTTGTTAATAATCAAAGCCGTTTAATCGATTTTCCTGTTGTTTTTTTTCTTGACTTTCAGGAGAAACAAAGATGTATAAGGAACAGAATATAGAGTAATTACGAAGAGTCATATAGGTACAAAACACTGTTAAAGGTACAACAATCAAAGATATAGAGAATCTTAATGAATTGATTATACAACTCTCTGGAAAAGAAATAAACTCAAGTTAAAAAAAGTAGTAATATAAAAATATATATTTATTTTATTTGAAAGTCAATTCTTTGTATATGTATATATACCCTTTATATAATTCAGTAGCCTTGAATATACAAAATGGGAATTGGAAACATAACAAAATAAAACCAAAAGATATATAGAATTTATACACTACAAGTGTTTTTTTTTGAAAATTTTTTTTGTGATTGTTTGATAGATAAATTATAATTTATTAAAAATGTAAGTTCTTGTTGTTAAAAAAAAATATTAATCTGAAGAAATGAAATAAAACAAAACCCCAAATCTTTAGTTGATTAAACAATTGAAAAAAAGTTGAGGACAACTCTCTTACATGAAAGCACCCAAAGCCAACAAACCGGCAGCAACGGCTGGGACGGCGTTAGCGGCAGCAGCACCTTCAGCAGTAGAAACTGGTGGGGTGGTGGTGGAGTTAGAAGTAGAAGCAACTGGAGCTTTGGCGGTTGGCAATGGGCAGTAGGTGGTGTAAGTGGTTTCAACTTCAGTGACAGTGGTGACACCAGTAGTGACTTCAGTTTCGTGACATTTGTTTTCTTCACAAGAAGTGATGGTAACAACGGTGGTAGCAATGTCAGTGACAGTGGAGTTAGCGTAAGTGGCTAAAGCGGAACCAGCAACAGCGGATAAGATGATAGCGGATGAGAATTGCATTTTTAATAAAGTAATTGTTAGGATATATAAAGCGAATGTATAAAAGTTGGTGAAGAAAAGAAAAAGAAAAAGAAAAGAAGGAAGAAATAAAAAAAAATTTGACAGGAAAAACAGAGGGGGGAGAGTCAAATATATATAAGAAAAAAAAAAAAAGATAGGAACAGGCCACTCAATCAAACAATTCCAATCCAAAAAAGTGAAAAAGAGAGACGAGAAGAGAAAACAGAGAAACCAGAAAGAAAGAGAAAGAAAGAAAGAAAGAAAAAAAATTTTCTTATTAAACTTAAACTAAAAATCGTTATTGTGTTTTGTTTTGATTTATTTTGTTTAGTTCTCATTGTTTTATTACAATAAGAGAGACAGAGTGAGTGTGAGAGAGAGTGAGAGAGAGAGACAGAGAGAGAGAGAGATAAAAAAAAATTTTCTCACTGTAATAGTTAAATAAATTAACTGTAACAGCAATTATCTCACTCTTCAATTACACAAAACCACACGACACATTAAAACAAAATTTTTTTTTTTTGGTGTTTTTTCTTTTTCTCTCATTCTAACAATTAAGTAAGTAACTAATTAATTAATTAATTAATTAAAACTAATTGTTCTTTTAAAATGTATGTACGTATTATGCTTGCTTAGAAAAAAAACAACTCTTACTATTAATAACTTTACTAGTAATAATCTGTATTAATTCCACTCAATACAATGGAATATCTTTTGTGAATTTCTTTTTTTTTTTCTCAATTTTCAATTCTCAATTCTCTTTATACATATTTATCCACATACACGACCTAATTATTTTGCGTACAATTTTATCTTTCGTGTACTGGTGAGTATTCCTGCACATTGTGTATACCTGAATTGGTACAGATCCGCCCCTAAAACACTTATAGTCTTTCCCTTTTAGTAAAAGTATTTCTCTCTTACTGTTGCCATCCGCTTATCTTTGTCTTTCTTGGCCGCCCCAACCACTTACTATCACTACTATTACTACTACTACTACTGTAGACGAAATTTTAACCAATAAATTGCATTGTAATTCTTAAACTTATTTACTGTTTCCAGTAATATGTTGTCGTCCTTCCTCCCTCCCTCTTTACTCCTTTGCTCCTATTAATAGCAATATCTATTATTAGGAACATAATATTCCTTACATTCTTTCTCTCTTTTGCACGTTCTTTACTATCACACTATATTCTCTATTATTTAGTATAGTTGATAATACAACATTCTAATTAATAACTTCCGTGGCCACCACAAATGGGAAATAAAAAAAATTTTTAAATTAGTTTTTTGGTTCCATTGATAATCTAATGGTGTATATGCTACGGCAATAATGGTTATGTGTGGTGTAATATTATTATTAGATTTTTTTTTTGTTTATGTTTACGTATAGTAAGTGAGAGTGAGAAAATTTTTTTTTTTTCGTGTCTCTGTTACTCATTCTTTTCTTTCTTTGAGTATTGCGTGTTTTTTTTGTCAATAATTTATTTGTTTTTGATCATACCAGAACCGAAACGAATTTACTCATTCTTTACGTTACGTTAAATTACTCTTTTTGTGTGACCAGTAGTAGTTGTTGCTGTTTGGTGTTTGGTAATGAATACGAAATGTAGTTTACCTGCGTTAAATTGTCGACATATCTCCTATTTCTTAAAATCAGGTTTTTTTTTTTTTTTCAATTCGTGTTCCATTGTTCAGAAAAGAGATTTTATTAAGAATGTCCACCGATACGCCTAGGGTTGGTGCCTTATACATATGCAATACATCACCTTATAATTAATTAACTAACTCATGGAAGTAATAGCAACAGAAACCAAAATCTAAATCAGTTTCATAAAACAATTTAATTTCTTTTTTTTTTTCAAATCTTGTCGCCAACCAATATGCTTACCTACCTACTATCAATAGAATCATTTACACTATTTACTTTCTGATAGTGTCAAAAATGAGGATGTTAAGAAATCTATTATTAGTTACAATAGTTCTACTAGTAAACATTGATCGAGAACAAGTAGAGTCAAAGGTAGTATTGGTGGTAGCACGAGATACACACTTTACTTTACTTCTTTATTGTATTGACAACCTAAGTTAAAAATAGTCAGTAGCTAAACTGATATCTGTGTTGGTTTGTTGAGGAATAGCAAGAATATTAACACCACCTCCACCACAACACAGATAGATAATAATCACATTTTAATATCTGGGGGGGGGGGTAAATTGGGGGCTTAACAGTATTTCTTTTTTGGGGTCCTATTGCTTGCTTGCTTGCTTCCTCGCCCCGTATTATAATTTATTTAATGGCTGGAAAATTATTATTTTGTTATCTTTCTTATCTCTTATCTCTGTATTTTTTTTTTTCATTTCACAGCAATCATCATTTTAAAACTGAGCTGGACCAATAGAATTTTCATTGGTTTGACTTTCCTTATCCTCCAAATGGCTCAATTTTTTTTTTGGAAATAATCAAGTATTTTATGATTATTGCATGTGGTGGCGGTGATGAATAAATGAATGGGTGGTGGGGGCAGACCAAATTTAGATTTAGATTTTTTTTTTGTCACACATTTTTAACAATTCAAAATAACAAAAACTAACATTGGTGACACACGACAATTATTGTTAACTGACTCATTTTTAATAGAATACTATTAGAGATCAATCAATGGAAGTATATGTGTATGTGTGTGTGTGTGTGCATGCTTGTGTGTATATATCTAAATTGCATTGTTCTAGTATTAGAATTGGTTTTGTTGTGTCATTTTTCTATTTGATTTTGTCATCCTCTTAAGAAAAAAATTTTTTTTTTTTTTTTGAAAGGGTACAAAAACTCGTATTATTCAAGTTCAACGAATATGACATTAAAATGCCCATAAAAGTGAATTGTATTTTTCATGCCTCGTGTATTCCACAAATTAATTTATTCTCATACTAAATAAGTGTAGCAGTGGTAGTGGTGGTAATAATCTTTATTCAGGCGTTTTCTTTTTCGTTACTAAATTTTTTTGTAATAATAATATTGGGTGCAATTATTTTTTGAAAATAAAATAACAAAATGAAATACAGTGGTACCTATAGGCTAGAGAAACATTTAAAAAAGGGTATTCAGTGTGTGTTTTGATTTTACAATAATATGTAACACACTTACACCCACTCACACTCTCCATCAGAAAAAGATCTTGCTTGTACATATTTTAAGGTTGTTTATTTTTTTTACGTGAATGGATCGATCGATCGATACATACATAAAATCAAATCAAATTTTAAAAAAGTTAATACCCAATATTGTAGTAACAATAACAATAATCAATTGTTCAGTTTCTTTCTTTTTTTTTTCTGACGTAGCGACCGATGACGAAGAAAGGAAAACTCTCTAGCTTCCTTTAGACTGCTTTCGTCTAACAATTCTTTTTCAATTTTGTTCTCTTCGTATAGTTTTTATACAATAACAATAACAGTCCCAATAGAGTTGATGGTAGTGTTTATACACTCAGAAGTTTGAAATCTACCTTTTCCTAGATAAATAAAATCTGAATATCCTCAACATTCACCATATATACGAAAATCAATATGTGTTAAATATATCAACAATATGGTTGTCATTTTCAGTCTCTGGATTGTATCAAACCCCAAATCCAGTAGTAAACAAACCTAACATATAGTGATGAAAACAAGACAAGTCCATTATTATTATCAGATGTTTCTCAGTATATCCACCTTCTATTTTCAAGTTATTTCTTTAATGAAATTTTCTCCACCTTTTCAATAGAATCGATTGCCAGCCAGATCAAAAAAAAAACAAGAAATTTAAAACATCTTCCCACTAAAAATTTAGCGGTTTCTGATATTTTCAAACCAATGAACGAAAATGACGAATGGAGGCTGTTCGGTCCGATCAGTGAAATCTCTTATTCATTGACTAAAATGCATGGTTTCTTTTTGGGCTCATAAGTGAAATAGTAATCATTACCCACTAGCAAAACTAAAAAATTCATAACATTTTAATAAATTATAAATATAAACTTTGTTGTTTTGATTTGAGCCAGAAGAGCCATTCAAAAAATATTACTAGATTTAATTTAATTAATTCCAAAGTTCTGGAGTCCCATACTAGTTGGAAAAGAAGTGATTGTTTTTTAAAATTCAAGCTTATGTAAGAAGTATTTACTTTTATTGACTCATATTAAATCATAGAAAAGATTAAAATTGATTGTTTATGGAAAAAAAAAAAGAATTCTGGCGGTTGATTGATTAGAAAATAAATCGTATTCTTGGTGTCAATAAATACAAATTCAACAGCAACTTTGAGGAAATAGATTCATTTTTTCAATTCATATTGATCTTGTTCCAACACTACTCTACCCATACCAGAACTTAATAAACATTATCAATTATTTTGCTTAAACTTTAAGTCAACAAACTGAAAATCCAGAATTAATACCATTGATTATAATTGGAAGGAGCACGTGATTTGCCTTATCTTTAACTTAATTCTATTATAATTTAGGAGAGATATTACAGTGGAGACCTCTAGATGCAGACTAAAAGTATAGAACAATGACTAAAACTCTAAGAGAATTTAACATCACCAGTCAATAATCAAATTAATCAAAAAAAAAGTAATACATCTCAATTGTATTGTTAACGTTCAATTTATGTTTAACTGTGGGTTCAAATACTTTGACATTAATGTTAACAATACACTTACAATAGTATTTGTAATTAATATATCTCTCTACTATGACTTAACCCATTCCTCAAACGCTATTGCAACATTTTTAGCTGATAATTTTTCTCTTTTTTTTGCAACAATTCTCTCTCAAATTTAAATATCTTGTAACTCAAAGAACTAACAAATCTGAAACATGGTTACTTGATATATCAATTGCCATGTAGTCTACAAGTCAGTTGATAGTTCATTGTTCAGCATCAGAGAGTACAATTGGAGAATTCTCCTTTTAAACCAAACAATTTCACCATGATAATTGCTTTTCTCTAATTTATGTAATTGTAACAATAACAACAGTAAATAGTTACTAACTATTAATCTATAATGCAAAAATTAACCATTACTACCACGACCGACTTTTGACTTAATGAATAGTATTAGTTTACTCTCGTTCTAGTCTCGTAGTTGATTTCTGTCGTAGATTTTGGTTCAATCGTGTTAACAAATTGAATCTATTTCATTTTTTTGAAATCTGGAACACACACTTAAAAAATTACACGAATCAAAGAAAATTCTGTTGTTATTGTTGTTGTTGTTGTTGTCCGCGAATCATCTAAAAATTAAACTAATATTAACGTGTAATCTAAAAGTTCACCAAAACGCCAAACATTAATAAGTTGTCGTTGTTGTTATTGTTGTTGTTACTAATATTGCAATCACGGATACACTTTACAACAACAAGAAGAAAAACGATCGACTATAATAGTAATAATTATTTTTTTAGTGTGTGGTGTGTGTGTGTGTTTTCGTTCATTAATTAATTATGCTCGCCTGCATGTTTTAATTTTAATTTTGATTTCGATTCATTCTGAATGACGATTAAATCTTTCGCTTGTTTGCCCCGCCTGTCTTTTTCTATTGACAAAATATATTTTTTAAATATTAAAATTTTGAGACAAGATATAATGGTGGTGGTGGTGATAACATTTTCTCTCGAATTAAAGAAGGAATTTAAATATCAAAGTACAAAATCAAAAATCTAATCGTGACACTAATCTCTATAATTTTAGTAATTGATGTGTAAAATATTATTCATATTCTAATATTGAAGTGAACTGTAGTAATAATTTGATTGGTTAATTCATTTCAAATATTGAATGATTGAAGTGACTGACCAACTACATGACGGAAGTAATCATTGTTGTTGTTATTCGTTGATTTGTAGACGATTAAAAAAAAAAAACGCTACTTTCCTAACCAAGGAATAATAATAATAACAATATTACTATTTCCTTTCTTGACAAATCCGATAAAATATTCATTTACAAGTTCTTCGCTTTCAAAAAAGTAACTTGATCCGATTGATCTAGAAAAAGAAGAAAAATTAGTCTACCAATGAACAACCACCACCATGACCAACATCACGAGAACGAGTTAATGTAACGTTTAACGAGGATAATAATCACAAAATTGAAATTGAGAATGTTCTTTTTTCTAAGCCAATAAACTAAGGAATGAGTGAATAAATGAATGAATTAACGAACAAGTCAAATCAGTTGATTCTATTCATTTTCTTGTTGTTCTCTTGGCTCTTCGGGGTTTGAATTCTTGGTGGTACGATCTACCCGAATAAACCGAATGTTTCTACCCCATTTCACGTTGTATTGATTGGGCCGAAGCCACCCGACTTTACCTGGCTGACTTGCCGCGGCCCAGCACGGCACAACAAGCACACCCAGCCACTAAGATAAAGAAAAAATAAGCACACCCAGCCCGAATTTCAGATTAACGGTTATAAACCTTGAGCAAGTAAATTTTCTTTTTTTTTTTTTCTGGCAATTTCCCAAATTTGGTGAATCATTTACTGTATTAGGGAGAGAGGGGTTTACTTGGTTGATTGTTGCTTAATGGGGGACAGCAACAACTCAAAACCATCTAATCCAGCGCAAAGAATCAACCAAGATGGAAGAAACAATAATAAAGTGGCGAAGTTAATTATCAAGTGAAATTACTACAAAAAAAATTTAGCAGCACATAATACAAGATCAAAGGCGGAATCGAGAAAATCATTTTTTAGTTCTTGTTTATGTTTTCTTATTATTTGTAATTATAGTCAGGTCAAGTCAGGCCATCAAATGACAAGTAACAGCTGTAGTGTATTGACAAATAGGTTAATCCGCCATTGTTCTGTCACCTCATGGTGTCTGAGACCAAGAAAATAGAGATAAGATTATAATGATGTTGTAGTAGTATAGACTTCTTGGAAAGTGGCAAAAGATTGGTGACCATGTCGACGCCCTGACTTGAGGGGGGGGGCGACAACGGTGGCAAAGAAAGAAAGAAATGGTGGTGGAGACGGTAGTGGTGGCAATTTCGACGGCAGTGGCGGAGTAAAAGCCTCCCACAAAAGAGGTGGCAATTGCTGTTATTTTGTGTGTACTATGACAGCAGTGTCAGCCATTTAGTGTAAGCTTTCCCTTAACAAATTGCCACGTTTTGTGTATAATTATGTGCAATTGGATGTAACTTTTTTGTATGATGGGTCGTGTACACCTTGATAGATTTACAAATCGAGCAATAATTTTAGTCATAGCAACAATTTCAAGTACACATTCACACAAACAAACACACACACATGCAAATATGTATCTGTCTGTATGCACACACAAGTACAAACAGATTCTTGCACAAAACTTCATGGATGTACTAGTCTTCTTGAAAAGGTCTTGTTGTGTGTTTTGATTTCTTCTTAGAAAAATAATTTCAAGTTCATTTTAAGTTTCGCAGATGATTTTTAAAACATAGCTGATGTTTAAACGATTCATGTTGCAAAGTTATTGTACAAAATAGGGGGCTAAGCAAAAGTGAAAACGTACGAAATAGGCAATGGAAACGTGCGATTTGGGGTCAATGTTCCATCCCTCCGCCTGTCGTCGTTGTCGTCGTCGATCTAATACCAGAACCGAAACTGAAAAAAGTAACAGGTGTAGTGGATATGTGTTATATCTGAAAACGTTTTGAGTAACTGATTTTCAAGCAAATCATTTGAATTTGTTTTATCTGACTATTATCCCTAATAAGTAAAATTCGTAGGCCCAGGTCCTTATTGTTAAAGGTGCTAATTGCTACCTTGTTACACTAGAGCCTAAGTTGAATAGTGACCTGTTATGTCATCATAAGATAAGTTGGTGCGGTGAAATTAAAAGTGGAAAAAGAAACGACGGATTCTTGTGTTAATAGAACTGGCGAGTTTCTGTGATTTGTGTCGTTTTGGGAGCAATAATTTCCATTTTCTACTTTTTTAACTCATAGTACGTTGTATTTTTCATTACTATAATTTATTTGCTTCTGGTTATGAGGAGTATGATGATGAGAAGAAGAGAGGTTATGCATGAATTTTGTACATGGGCTTACAAAAGCCCAATTTGGAATAGCCAGTACACAATACCAAATGCTACCACCAGCACAAACATGGTTGGTTCGTTGGTTGGTTGATTGCTACAGCCAACAACTACAACAAAACTTTGGTGTTAACAGTAATGCAAAATCAGATATAGCTCAACAAAGGTTGAGACGGCAGAAGGGAGAGAATAAGGGCAAACAAATTTTTTTGGGGGACACCAGAACAAGGAAAAAATTGAAAACAAAATTGTTACTGATATTGTGCAACTTGCATGCCATCTGCAGCATGAGCGAATAGAATGATTTTTTTTTTCAAATTTTTTTTGTCATTTTATTTTTTTTTATTAGTTTTTGCATTTTTCTTATTTGACTAAATTGGGTTACAAACTAGTTTGATTTAGTAAGAGCAACAGATTTTAGTTTTTGTTATTATGACCAATTTCGTAGTTTGTGCTTGTAGTTTTTGATGGATTTTCATTCAAACGTTTCCACTTTCCCTTTTCCTAGTTCCCTTAACAAAACAAATAAAAAAATAAAAATTTTTAGTGTCCCCCCCCTTTTTTTTTCTTTCTCTTTTCTTTTTCTCTTTCTCTCTCTCTACAAAATTTTAAAACACAAAACCAACAAGAAATTCAAGAATCAACAAGATGCAAAAAAAATTTTTCCTTTTTGTTTTTTTGTTTACTTTTTTATTTTTAGCAATCTTAGTACTTGTTATTCTTTTTTCTTCATTTTTGTACTAGGGGTGTTATTAATATTACATGGAGTGACCTTCCCGACTTTGCGGATCGACTCAACTCATTCATGCATGTAACCCACCTCGAACTAAAACTAGCCAAAAAAAAGAACATCATAGAAAAAGAAATGGAAGAAAAAAAGGGGGACGGACGGCAATTGTCACTATCATGGAATATCTTTTTGGTGCTTTTTTTTTTATTTTTCAACTTTTCCTAATCAACATCAAACTATAAATAAGCCAGGATAATTCCTCAAAATTTTCAAATTATTTTTATTTTAAACTTTCTTTTTCTTGTTCATTATTATCAACTAATCACAGTTAATTTAATAACAACAACAACTTTTACTATCGCTTAATACATTACAATGCAATTCTCATCCGCTGTCGTCTTATCCGCTGTTGCTGGTTCCGCTTTGGCTGCTTACTCCAACTCCACTGTTACTGACATTCAAACCACTGTTGTCACCATCACTTCATGTGAAGAAAACAAATGTCACGAAACTGAAGTTACCACTGGTGTTACCACCGTCACTGAAGTTGACACTACGTACACCACCTACTGCCCATTGTCAACCACTGAAGCTCCAGCTCCATCTACTGCTACTGATGTTTCTACCACCGTTGTCACCATCACCTCATGTGAAGAAGACAAATGTCACGAAACCGCTGTCACCACCGGTGTCACCACTGTCACTGAAGGTACTACCATCTACACTACCTACTGCCCATTGCCATCTACTGAAGCTCCAGGTCCAGCTCCATCTACTGCTGAAGAATCTAAACCAGCTGAATCTTCCCCAGTTCCAACCACCGCTGCTGAATCTTCCCCAGCTAAAACTACTGCTGCTGAATCTTCCCCAGCTCAAGAAACCACTCCAAAGACCGTTGCTGCTGAATCTTCTTCAGCTGAAACTACTGCTCCAGCTGTCTCTACCGCTGAAGCCGGTGCTGCTGCTAACGCTGTCCCAGTTGCTGCTGGTTTGTTGGCTTTGGCTGCTTTGTTTTAAGTTTACTAGAGCTTAAATCAAATATTTACAAACAAAATTTTCATTTTCCCCCTTTTCCCTTTCTTCATTCTTCAAAAAAGGGTTATTTACTATTAATTGATAAATTTATGGTTTCATGTTAATGTACCCTTTTTTTTTATAAACATTGTTATTATTATTATCATCATTAGTTTATTTATATTTTCGTGAGTTTTTCGGTTTTAATTAATTTTTTGAATACATATTAAAAATTTATTTGGTACTAGTTTTTTTTTGGGTTTTTTTTTTTTGTATATATTGGTTTTTATTAAGTTTCTTGTTTTTCGTCACATTCAAAAATGCTACTTTTGTTTGTTTCAAAGTATTATATACCTATTAATATAAAGTAATATTGCCGTTTACATAAAGTGTTTATTTTGTAAGAAGTATTAAATATACTATTTCGGTGTATTCAATGATTCTGTTGAAGTCTTGAGAGTTTATGATTGTTGAAGAGAAAGAGTCTCATTTCATCCAAGCTTTCAAGTCTAAATAAGTTCTAGTCGAAAATGTAAAACTCTTTTTTTACAGTTAAATTTTTAAAGCTTAGAGTTTTTAAAGTTTGGAACTATATGCGGTGATTGATGATTGATGATTGTTGTAGGTTTGTTTCATGATCAAAGTATAATAAAGTGAAGATGTATTTTATTTTATTATATTTTATTCTCGCAACCTTACTACGCCAAGTCGAGCCAAGCCAAGGCAAGCTCTGTCCCCTTGCTCGCACTAGAGTGGCAGAATTCTGTCAATTCAAGTTGGCCCTTATTATTTAGTTTTTAGTCAGAGGAGAAATTTGTTCCCTTTAGTTTCTTGGTGAGTGGGTGGCAAAAAAAAAAGAAAAAAGTGTTAGGCAGCAAGCTGAGGTACAATGGTGAAAGGAGGAGGCGCAGACAATAGTGGGATGGAGACTTCTTTAACTACTACTACCGCCACCACTGCCACTGGAGGTTATAGAAATTATGATGAAGAAAAAATTATTGAAATGACAACTTCAAAGGAAAGTAGGATTCATCAATGATCTTAAAAAGAGTCTAATTGCTATGACAATTTTGATAGATAAAGATTTGCTTTTTTTGTAAATTCCCTCAACCTTAACTATTACCTCCAAGACATATACCATATAGCAAACAAATGAAAATACACGCTGAAGATTGATAGATGAAATTTTCAAAAACCTCTAAATGATGGATGATGGAAGGAATTTCTTTTTTAAATTAGAAATTTCATTATTTGATTGATTAAGCAATTCTCCTTATTTTTTAGAGATAATATTGTAATCTCATCATCTCTCAAACATCTATAAATTTCAATTTTAGATTTGCATCCTATTATGTATAACTTAAAGAAGTAACAAAGGAATGTACCTCTTCTTTTGATGGAATAGATGAATAACACCAATTTTCTTACATTGTTTGATTAATGAGCTATAATTAAACCTTTATGAATCAATTCCTTCTTCTTCTTCTTCTTCTTCTCCTCATTTCTTGTTTATCTAAACAAAAGTTACATATAATCTAAACAACAATCTAAACCCAACAAAGAAAAGAGTTGTACATATTAACTTTGTAGCAATTACTAATACTTACTACAATATCTTTAGTACTAATATTAATACAAGTGGTATAACTTATTATTATTACTTATTATTGTTACAAATTATGAATAGTAATGATACATAGTTTAAAAAGTTTTTTTTTTCTGTTTTTTTTTTTACTATTTGAATCTCAGATTTAAAAATAGATTTCAAAATGGGTGGATATATATCACGATTAATCTGTTGGATTGAGATGACAACAATAAAGTGAAATGAGCCATTAAAGTATAATATAGCTTTGATATCTTTTGTCAACCCATTCCTTTGAGTTCTCTTCTTCTTCTTCACCCTCACTTATCATTATTTTTTTTTTTTCTCAAAATTGTTATACTATCATAAATATATATCATCATTCATATCATATTGTTGTTGATACTTTTCAGAATTTCTTGATGTCATAAAATCCATTAATGATGATTTCTCATTATTATTAATTTCAATCACCTTGCTAGTAGTAGTAGTAGTACTAATTTGTTCATTATGATCATTTTCTTCAATATCAATGAACTTATCAATTAATAATTGAAATTTATCTTGATATTTAATTGCATTAATTTCATTTATCCCATATACTTTAATATTATTAATATTAATATTAATATTATCAATAGTGTTGATGTTATCATTGTTGTCTTTGATAATTTTATCAAATTTGAAATATAAATCTTTACCACTAATTTGTAAATTTATAAATCTAATAGGTAATCGAATATGATAAATACCATCAACACCACCACCATTAGAAGATTTAATATGATATTGTTTTATTAATTTGAATTTAGAAATATATTTATTTTCATTTTGATTAGGTAATTGTAATGATGAAGAAGAAGAAGAAGTCATTGATAACTGACCATGAGAATTCAATAATCCTAATGGTATTTTTGATAATTTATCAAATCCATTTTTTGTACTTGGTTTAAATCCAATTGATAATAAAATTCCTTGAGTTTGAGTTGATGGCAAATTATTATTGTTGTCACGACATTCAAGAATTATATCGGTGGGAATAATATTAGTACTTAATCGTATACCAATTTGATCACCACCTTTCCAAACAATATCATCATCTAATAATACATGATTGGCATTATATTCATCTTGATAAAAATTGGATTTATATATCCACCATCCATATATCATTTTTTGTAATATACTAGGAGTACTATGATGACTACTACTACTACTGGATGTCGATGAACTAGTTAAAAATCCCAAGATTCTTGCTCCTGTTGAATAATCAGCATAATTAATTGATGTTGATGATGTTCCTTGAGTTATTAAATCAAGAATTGAATTGATCCATAGTTTATTTGTTTTAGGATTAACTATCACTGTATGATTGTTGTGGGCAGGAGCTGTGGTCAAATTATCGAGAATATTATCAATATCTATTCGTATATCTTGTTTAATTGATTCCATTGACATTGAAATTAATTTTTCAACATAATTCTGTAATTGTTGTAAATCATTAAATTTTTCCAATTGTTGTAATTTTTCATCAAGATAAGAATTTTGATAATTATCAATAAATTTATATAAAAATTGATGAAATTCTGGACTTATTTGAATTTGATTATTTTCTAACGTTATTATATCTTCATGTTTTTTATTAGTGGTGGTGGTTGATTTATCTTCATTATTCCTTGATGATTGTTGTTGTTGTTGTTGTTGCTGATTATCAATAATACTAATAATTTTATTATTTAATTGATCAATTTGTGATTGTAACTGAAATAATGTTTCTTGTTGTTTTTGATGAGAATTTTTCAATTCTTGATCTAATCGATGTAGTTTGCCATCTAATTTCGCCATTTTAATTGGATCAAAAGATCCTGATATAGGTAATAAATTCGGTAGTATAGTGGAAATTTGTCCCGTTATCAATAAATACCCCAATATAGTCATAAGAAATGATACCAATGAAATTATAATATATTGTTTCCAATTCATATCATTATTATGCGGGGGATTACTTAATTGCGAATTGACAAGATCAATTTCATCTGATTCCAGAAGCGATGGCGATGGTGATAGTGATCCAAACTTAAGCTTATTCAGTCTCGTTCGAGGATATCTATGACGATGTTCTTTTGTGAGGTTGTCGTTGATATCATCATCATTGAATATATTTTTCTCTTTAAATCGATCACTATCAAATTCAAGATCTCCATCACTCAAATATTCATCTTCATAACCACTTGCATTAAGATTACTTTCTAACAGTTCTTCATTAAAAGTGTCTCCATCACTAAGTATATATTCATCATCTTCATAATCTTCATCACCACCTCTACCTCCACCTAGACCTCCACCCCCATTAATATTATCATCTTCATTAGAATTTATACTTTCTTGTAATTCTCCATTCAAAAATTTCAAATACGATTTATTAGTATCAAATTCATCCAATTCCTCTTCATCATCATCGTCAAACTCTTCGTCTTCTTGTTGTTGTTTTTCTTGATTATATTCCCCATTAGGAAGATTATCTATAATATCACTACCATTTTCTCGAATACTAGTCTTACTGTTCAGAATAATCTTTGCAATTTTTTCATCAATTGATACATCTGAATTATGATTGTTATTATTATACGAGAACACTTCGTTATTGTGGTTGTTGCGGCTTCTTTTTGTAGGTGATCGAAGTGGATTGGCTTTACCTATATTATGTTTCAAATGAATGGAATTATCATCATCATCAGTATTATTAGTAAATCTGGGAACCATAGGAAACCCCGACATGTTATTGTTATGATCTAAATATGTTTCCTATTTAAATAGGGGGTGGTAGTTTATAATTATATATCGAAAGTCGTAGTGTTTGTTTACTTGATTGTTGTTGTTGTTATTTTTTTGTTGTTTCTCTTTTAAAGTTGGCTGGTTGAAATTTTCACAAATTTTGTTTTTGAGTAAAGAAATTTTTACGCAACATCTTAATTATACCACATGGTAGCTCACATAGCCATTTAGTTACTGGATATCAGTTGATTAGTAGTTGAAAATGGAAGTAGAGAAAGGTTAGTAAGTGGCGATTTAAACACATTTATAGATGTTATATTAAATGTATAAGGTTAATAAGAGATGGAACTCTACAAGTTATTCAAGTTTATCTCTTTACCACGTCGGTTGATTAAATTTGTCAGTATATTCCAAACATCATTCAAGACCCTGTAAAACTCTTATTTCAACACACATATGTATATATATTAAAAATATTCAATCTTATTTTTCCATAAACCTCATCTTTTTCATCATAAACGTATTTTCTTCTATATAATAATTATTTCATTAATTGTGGATTCTCTTTAAAATGGTTTCAGCACTAGAAATTTCCAGGAATCCCAAACTATCTTCAGTTTCCAAATAAGTGATTTCTCCATTAACAACAATACTAGCATATCTTTGTAATCTTAATCCCATACCTGCCAGAGTCAAATCAGCAACAAATCCATCACCCAATTCTTTAGAAATAGAAGCATTAGGATCAGTAGCAAAAATAACATAATTTTCTTCATCAGTATAACCCAAAGCTTTAGCCCAAGCTGCCATTACAAATGGATCATTGGCAGATAAAACAATGATTTTTTTGACGCCCTTGTCTTTGAAATCTTTCAAATGTTTCAAATAATCAGGGATATGTTGTTCAGTACAAGTTGGGGTAAAAGCACCAGGCACAGCAGTGACAACAACAGTATTATTTGGAAATAAAGATTTTAAATCCAATGGTATTGGATTAGCACAAGCAGTTAAACTTGCATGATCTTTAGAATAAGGAATGTATTTTGGTTCAATGTTAGTTGGGAATTTACCGTCAGTCATATTAGTAGAAGTAATAGTATTGTAATATCAATTAAGAAGAAAGAAGAAAGAATAAAGAAGAAAGAAGAAGAAGAAAAAGAATTGAAAAAAGCCAATTTCAGTGAAAAGTAGGGAGATATTTATACAATTGAGAAATATTAGGGGTGAAGGGGAGGGGAGGGAAGAGAGGTGAAGGCAAAAATGAAATAGGAATAAGAATAAGAATTCAACAAAGGGGGTAAAAATCAACAAGGTGAAGGATAAGAGAGAGTGGGGGAGAATTAAACCTTTCACGGATCATCCCACCCACCCACACATCTTATAACCGAGACTCTCATATACTTCTACTACTACTATTGCTACTACTAGTATTATTCTATCCCTTCTCTTTCGCGGCAGAAAAGTCCGAAACAACTTTTTTTGATGGGTATACGTACCCAATCTTACAATTATTACACAAATGTATTTTACTCATTTCGGACTTCCAATACATTATTATTGCTACTATTATTCCACAGACTAGTAATAAGCAAGTTGAATATTTAATTGATCAGGTTACGTACTACCACCACTATATGTCTAACATAAATGTTTGTTCTTTGTTGAGCGATTATCGGTTATTGCTTTAACTACTCTACGAAAAAAAAAAGCAAAACCCACGTTTAATTACAAAAACAACTTCAATTGAACTTGGTGATATTACTTGACATACTATATTTTGTCTTACGTCACATTTGTCCGCCTTCTTCAATGAGCCCTTCTTTCCCTTTCTTTCTTTTTCCTACTTCGGGATTTGAATTTTTACAAATTATACTCTTGTTCTACTACTGCTATCCTTTGGTGTATGTTTTTAACTCCTTTGAACAGCACATATACACACACACAATAGGTATTATTTCATATTTACGTCAATTCTATTTTTCTTTCCTATAAACTCGACTAATGTTAGTGAGCCTAGTGGGAGAAATAATTCACTATTAACGACAAAACCCCACCTACAACCCCACCCAAATAACCTCCAACTAACAATGTAATTGGCCATTGTTGCCATGGTCTATCCCAATCTAAAGGAATAGGTATAACTCCTAACCAACAACCACCCAAAGTCAACAAAACACTAGATAATATACCATGATGGAAAATAATTCTGTACAAATGATCCTGTTTGAATAATCTCTTAATTTTGTTGACATTCAAATTGGATAATATAATTAAAGGATTAAAAATTAATTGAGATAAATGTAAAGACAAATATAAAGTTTTCAATGAATATTTATAAACTGGTGCCCCCATTAAAATAATCACAACAAATAATGGCAATGATAATACAATACTAACAAATATACTCGATCCAATCAAAAGTGGAACATTGTTATTATTATTATTATTATTATTATTAATAGCAGAACCACTTGAATTATTTTGATGATCATTTCTAGTTGATTTCTTTAATGGTAATAAATTGATATAAATAATGTAATTATAAATCACTTGTATAGGTATACTTGTAAGAAACCCTTTCCACATCACCGTTTCTAAATCTTGAGTTAACCCAGAATAAAACATCCCAACAAGTATAAATATATTATGAAATGGAACAACTAATAAACTATTTTTAATTTGAGGGATAAATGTCAAATATGATTGAGGCGATTGTTTAGTATCAGAATCAGATTCTAAATTGTTGTTGTTATTTGATACATCCTTACTGAAGGATACCGTCTTTTTCATAGGTCTAATTGCAGCCGGCATTGCTAGAACTTATATTCTATGTGTATATGAGTTTATATCTGAAAATATCAAAATAGTAATATACTTCTATCTCCAACTGAAGCGGTTATGAAATGATGGTGGAAGATTTATTATGGGGAGTTTTGAAGGTGAACTATTTTTTTTTCAATCAATTTTGAATATTAATTAATTGGGTGTTTACTTTTTTTTTTTTGCGCGCCAGTTGATAAAATTTACGCCCCAGGTCGTGTCTTATTGCTGCTCGTGGGAAGACCATACGAAGCGCTCGACGTATTGAAGATTATATGGACCCACAATCCCCACCACCAGCAAGTTTACTACTTTTTACTTAATTATCATTGCCAGTAGTCTATAAATAATCTCTTTAATAGAGTGCTCTTATCAATTATATGTGGTGATTGTTTAAGAAGAAAACTGGTGGCGTAAAAAAAATGGCGACCAAAACCATCAACAACAACGATCAACCAAAAACAAAAATGTGCGTTGCAAGAAATTTTTTTTCATTCAATCTTCGCCAAAACAAATTGACTGCTTAAATCATATCCACCTTCTTTTCTTTCCTTTCTTACCACTATCATTATATCCCGCCATGGATGCATATCGAGAATTTATTGATCCATCAAAAGTGAACAACTGTGTGGGATGCAATTTCATCTCATCAACCAAGAAGAACCTTATAGTGGGTAAAGGATCATTATTACAAATTTTTGAGACCATTCAATTAAAACAATCAACTATTAATAAACCACAATATCGATTGAAATTAATTGATCAATTCAAATTACAAGGAACTATTACTGATTTAAAATCAATTAGAACTATTGAAAATCCTAATTTGGATTATTTAATGGTATCGACAAAATATGCTAAATTTTCAATAATTAAATGGGATCATCATTTGAATACTATAGCTACAGTTTCTTTACATTATTATGAACATTGTATACAGAACTCAACGTTTGAAAAACTTGCTGTGTCGGAATTGATTTTAGAACCAACTTATAATTCAGTGAGTTGTCTTCGATTCAAGAATTTATTATGTTTTTTACCCTTTGAAGTTATAGAAGATGACGAAGATGAGGAAGAAGAAGAAGAAGAAGACGAAGAGGATGAAGATGAAGGTGAAGAAAATATCGATGACACTAAAGAAAAGAAAGACAAAAAACAATCCAAAACTGATACAATAGAAGAAGATAAAAATAGTACCACCACTAATCAAGAGCCCCGTTTATTTTATGATTCCAGTTTTATAATTGATGCAACTACTTTAGATTCGTCAATAGATACCGTTGTTGATATGCAGTTTTTACATAATTATCGTGAACCAACAATAGCAGTATTATCTCTGAAACAAGAAGTTTGGGCAGGAAATTTGATCAAATCTAAAGACAATATTCAATTCCAAGTATTAACTTTAGATTTGAATTTGAAATCTACAATTTCGGTATTTAAAATTGACAATTTACCTTATGAAATTGATAGAATTATCCCTTTACCAAGTCCATTAAATGGTACATTATTAGTTGGTTGTAATGAATTGATACATGTTGATAATGGTGGGGTGTTGAAACGTATCGCTGTTAATAAATTCACTCGTTTAATAACTGCTTCATTTAAAAGTTTCCAAGATCAATCTGATTTGAATTTGAAATTAGAAAATTGTTCCGTAGTACCTATCCCTGATGATCATCGAGTCTTGTTGATTTTACAAACGGGAGAGTTTTATTTTATTAATTTTGAATTAGATGGGAAATCAATTAAAAGAATTCATATCGATAATGTTGATAAAAAAACCTATGATAAAATACAATTGAATCATCCTGGTGAAGTTGCCATATTGGATAAAAACATGTTATTCATTGCTAATTCCAATGGCAATAGTCCTTTAATACAAGTCAGATACCGTGATTCACTGAAAACACTGGATACAAAGGAATCTAAATTGAATAAAATTGAAGAAAAAGAAGATAACAAAGATGATGACGATAATGATGACGACGACGAAGATGACTTGTATAAAGAGGAAGAAGAAGAAGAAACTCAAAAAACCATAAGTAAATCTCATATTGAGTTTTTATATCATGATGAATTGATTAACAATGGTCCATCATCTACTTTCACATTAGGAATATGCTCAAAAGAGAAATTTAAATGTAATTTACCTAATCCAAACTATAATGAGGTTTCTATTTTGAGTAATGCTGGAACAGATTCACAAACCAAATTGAATATAATCACCCCAACGATCCAACCATCAATCTCCTCATCATTAACATTCTCTCAAGTTAACCGAATGTGGAATTTAAATCAAAAATATTTAATCACTTCAGATGATGTCAATTATAAATCGGAAATTTTTCAAATTGAAAAATCTTATGCGAGAATGAAATCAAAGCATTTTATTAATAATGAATTAACCATTAATATGCATGAATTAAATAACGGTAAATTTATTTTACAAGTGACACCTAAACAAATTGTCTTGTATGATAATAAATTCAAAAAGAGATTCACTTTAAATGACGAAATTAAAGACGATGAAATTTTGAGTAGTATTTTGAGAGATGAATTTTTAATGATTTTCTTAGCTAGTGGTGATGTCATGATTTTTGTCATTAATACTTATAATGAATCATACGATAAAATAGAAATTCCAAAATTATTAGACGATACAATTATCACCACTGGGTATATCACTAATTCTTATTTATTGAGTGCAGTTTCTAAAAACGTTAATTTGTTATTAGATAATAATACCAGCAGCAATAAGAGAAAGAGAAAACATAGTGCATTAAGTAATTCTGAAGGAAGCAAGAAGAATACTGGAAAATCACAACCCTCAACGGCTGCACCACCTCCACCACCAAAAGTAAATAAAGTAAAGACATTTGTTTTAGTCACTGGTGATAATCGTATTGTTGCATTTAATAGATTTCATGGAGAAAAATGTTATCAATTAAATCATGTTGATAAGTTTACTGAAAATCTTTCCCTTGGATTTTTTGATCCAAATCAACTGACAGTTGATCCATTTATCAAACAAATCATGTTGAATGAATTGGGTGATAAATTTGATACTAAAGATGAATATCTTACTATTTTGACTATTGGTGGTGAAATATACATGTATAAACTTTATTTTGATGGAGAAAATTATTTTTTCAAAAAGGAAAAAGATTTAACTATTACTGGTGCTCCAGATAATGCATTCCCCTATGGTACTTCTATTGAAAGACGTTTAGTATATTTCCCAAATTTAAATGGATTTACCAGTATTTTTGTAACAGGAGTAATTCCTTATTTAATTTTGAAAACTGTTCATTCAATTCCAAGAATTTTCCAATTTTCGAAAATAGCTGCCATGTCAATTTCAGCATTTTCCGATTCCAAAATTAAAAATGGATTGATTTTTTTGGATAATCAACAAAATGCACGTATTTGTGAATTACCATTAGATTTTAATTATGAATTCAATTTACCAATGAAACATGTGGATATTGGAGAACTGATCAAATCAATAGCATATCATGAGACTTCTGATACAGTTGTATTATCAACGTTTAAACAAATTCCTTATGATTGTCTTGATGAAGAAGGGAAACCAATTGCTGGTATCATCAAAGATATAAAAGACACACCTGCCATGTCATTTAAAGGTTCAATTAAATTAGTATCACCTTATAATTGGACCGTCATTGAAACTATTGAATTGGAAGATAATGAAGTTGGTATGACTTTAAAATCCATGATTCTTGATGTTGGATCAGAATCAGGGTCAACCCTTGGTTCCGATCCCAATTCATTGATCAAAAAATACAATAAGAAGAAACGAGAATATATTGTTATTGGAATTGGGAAATATCGTATGGAAGATCTTGCTGCTAATGGGATTTTTAAAATATATGAAATCATTGATATTATCCCAGAACCAGGTAAACCAGAGACCAATCATAAATTTAAAGAAATTTTCAAAGAAGAAACTCGTGGAGCCATAACTAGTATTTGTGAATTGAGTGGAAGATTTTTAGTATCACAAGGTCAAAAAGTGATTGTTAGGGATTTACAAGATGATGGTACAGTTCCAGTAGCATTTTTGGATACACCTGTATATGTTTCTGAATCGAAAAGTTTTGGGAATTTGTTAATTTTGGGAGATCCATTAAAAGGATGTTGGTTAGTTGGATTTGATGCTGAACCATTTAGAATGATTATGTTGGGTAAAGATACTCAACATATTTCAGTAGAATGTGCCGATTTCATTATTAATGATGATGAAATATTTGTGTTGGTTGCTGATAATAATAATGTACTTCATTTATTGAATTATGATCCTGATGATCCTCAATCAATTAATGGTACCAAATTATTAACCAAGGCATCATTTGAATTGAATTCAACAATATCATGTTTAAGATCATTACCATTGATTGATATTGAAGAAAGTGTCCAAACAGATGCACTTACTAACATTGCTGTTCCTCCTCCTCTTCCTCCTAATACCACTTCAAATTATTTCCAAGTGATTGGATCTACACAAGATGGATCATTTTTCAATGTATTCCCCATTAATGAAGCAGCATATCGAAGAATGTATATTTTGCAACAACAATTAATTGATAAAGAGTTTCATTATTGTGGATTAAATCCTAGACTTAATCGAATTGGTAGTATTAAATTACAAAATAATGAAACTAATACTAAACCAATATTAGATTATGATTTAATTAGAAGATTTACAAAATTGAGTGATGATAGGAAACGAAATTTGGCTAATAAAGTCAGTGGTAAAGGTATTTATCAGGATATTTGGAAAGATATTATAAGATTTGAACATACATTAAATGATCTATAGAATAAAAAAAAAAAGAATTTATAATGTTGTATTAATAAAAAGTTACTTTTATTTATATTTAGTACTACAGAATGATGAAATCAATGCACGGGACAACCAGCATTATTCAACTATTCCCAACCTCACAAAACCAGTGAAAATATCAATTTAAAGAAAAGACAAAAATCAATTATCACATCATTATTATTAATTTATATTTTTTTAAATCTATAGTACAAAACATATATATAAGTTATACAATTAAGGTATTTATTTTTTTATTATATTTTTATATTTTTATAGTTTTTTTAATCATAAATGTAGTTCTGATTATTATATCATAAAGAAAATAAGAGAAATCACTAAAGAAAGGAAACCAGTCACATTACTTGTGATAATGGTAGCACCAACACCTTCATAAGTACTAATGGCAATAGTTGATTTTTGTGGATTATGAGTTGAAGTTGATTGAATTTGATCAACAACTGGAGTTTCAGTAACGATATTTCCTGATATCACATTAATAGTAACTGGTGGAATAGAAGTAGTGGTACTAGTGCTTGTGGTGGCAGTATTACTAGAAGTGGCTTCTAAACTTGAAGATTTTTCAACAATTGGAGAAGATGAAGGATTTGATGGATTTGATTTTGGAGTTTCAACAGAGTTAGTGGTTTTTTGTTCAGAAGTACTTGATAATGGACAATAAGTGGTATAAACAGTTTCTTCACTAGTGTAAACTTTAATACCAGTAGTCTTTGTTTGTTCATGACATTTATTGTTTGAACAGGAAGTAATGGTAACAATTGCTGTAGAAATTTTAGTTTCAGTTTCTTGTGGAGTACCAGAAGTAGCAACAGAAGTAGACGCAGAAGCAGTAGCAGTAGCTTTAGTAGTGGCAGCAACTTTAGTATTTGTGGCTTCACCATTAATAGAAGCAGACGATAATTTAGAAGTGATTGTTGTAACTGGGAAATAAGTAGTATAAGCAGTTTCATCAACGGTATAAACTGAATAACCACTAGTGAAAACAGTTGATGCACATTTGTTATCAGAACATGAAGTAACAGTAATAACAGTAGTCAAAACCTCGGTTTCAGTTGATTCTTCAGTAACAGCAGCAGCAGCAGAAGAAGTGATCACCAGAGGAGAACTTGTTTCAGTTTTAGAAATTGGTACAGCTGTAGTAATAACCGTCAACACACCATCAATGGTTGTGGTATAAGTGGTAGAACTTTGTACTTCAGTTGTCAAATAACATTTGTTATCAGAATCACAAACAGTTTTAATAACATGAGAAACATCAACATCAGTTTCATATTCGTATTGAGTTTCTTGTGGTTTACTTGTAATTGAAGAAGAAGAAGATTTGATAGCAGCTTTAGTTGAAATTGGAGAAGCAACAGTAGCACCAGAAGAAGTAGAAGCGATAGTTGATTCAGCAGTAGCAGTAGCAGCAGCAGAAGCTGATACAGCGGTAGTGATAACAGTCAACACACCATCAATGGTTGTAGTATAAGTAGTTAAACTTTCTGATTCAACAGTAACATAACAGTTGTTATTAGCATCACAAACAGTTTTGGTGACATGGGTATAATCAGTATCAGTTTCATATTCATAACGAGTTTCTGGTGCTTCACTATCAGAACTAATAATACTACTGATATCATTACTAGCAGAATTAGGTTGAATTGTTTGAATAGTAGTATTTTGATAACGAGCAGATGACAAGTTCGGTGCAACAGGTAAGGCCGATGAGGATGGTTCTGTTGAAGATGAAGATGAACATGATGATAGTGAGGAAATGGTAGTTGATCTAATAGTACTCATACTAGCTGATAAAGCAGTAGTTACTAAAACTGAAATTGGTAATATTGATCTCATTATTATGATGCTTCTATTATCCTGGTATTATAATATATATATATATATATTTCTCTTGTCAATTATTATTTATATGAAACCTGTTGTAAGTATTTGGTTGTTGTTGTTGAGTTACTTGAGAATAAATTAAAAAAAAACCCAAGAATAAGTTATTTATTATAGTAGTAGTAGTAGTACTAGTAGTAAATATAATAGAAAAGAAATTATATGATTATAAATAATAGAAATAAAAATGAAATTAAGAAAAATACAGGAAAGAAATATTGGACCACATTTATATATTCTGGAACCATCAACAAATATCTTTTTCAATTGATCTGAAACGCTGGTCTTAAAATCTCCAATTGGCAAAAAACATGATTTAAAACAATCCAGCAATTTCAGAGTATAATAAAATATTATAATGTTGTTGGTTGTTGGTTATTGTTTATTGCATTGTTTGACAGTAGTTAATGACAATAAGTACAGTTTGTTATAAAATAATACTTCTTGCAATGAAGCCCTTTCATCACAAAATTTAGAAAATGCTGGCAAATACTGAAATTGGAACATAATCCAGAAAAATCGAAAAATCGAAAAATCTCTTGATAGTTGCGAAAGGGAAGCAAGGAAATTTTTTTTTACTGGCAATTAAACCCAAATTAGGAAAATGCGTGCGGCTTTTATATGCGTGGAAAACAATGAATAAATGAATGGGATGGTGGCGTGCACCCGGTCCCCAAAATAATTTATTATTTCGTTACCAACAAGAGGCATCGGCTTATATCCAACCAACCAACCAACCAACCATCGTTCTATTTTATGATTGAATCTTGAATAGAATAACACAAACAAAACAAATAACCAAGACAAAAAGCTTATATTATTATAAGCCCATTATACACCAGCCATCTTTGCAGGACAATCAACATTATTATTACATTATTACATTATTATTCTTTGCTTGAGTGTTTAATTGTTAAACTTTTAACTTACTCTCGTAGAGTTATTATCTCGAAAAAAAAATATAACGATTTTATACTTTACAAATCTATATTGTTCTATATTGGAAGGAGGTGTGATAATTCGAAAGGAGTTTTTAAATTATTAGATAGTTAGTTGGATTAGTTATGCAGATTGCCGTTTTATATCTACTATTGACATCTTGCATGATCCATATTTATGCAATCACCTCATCATCAACATCATCTTCCACTGGCGATCATATTATAGAATTTGACGATAATTCCATTCAATCTACATTAGAACTAGCTGATTTTTCCTTTATATATTTTTATTCTGACGTTTGTAAATATTGTCGAAAATTTGATCCTACATTTGAAAATCTAAGTGTATTATACAATCAACCTAAACAGAAAGACACCATCAAGAAGACAGGTAGCAATAATGAGAGATTATATTTTCAAATTTTGAAAACTAATGCTAGACAAAATAATCGATTGAGTCAATTGTTCAAAGTTTCACAATATCCCACATTAAAATTATTGAATTATAAAACTAAAGAAATAATAACTTATGATAATAAGAATAATCGAGATTTACAATCTATTATTAATTATTTACAACAAAATTTAAACATTGAACCTCAATTTGAAAATTTTAAGAGTAAAGTCAAATATTATCAATCACCCCCCAGTGATTCTTTTAAACAGGATCTAGATTTTTTTGGAAATGAAAATGAACTTGAAAAGAATGACAAATTAATATTCTTCATTGCTAGTTATTTACCTGAATGGTCTGATTATCAATATCCAGCACATTTCATCCATCAATTAGCATTAGATTATCCGGACTTAACCATTATAATTGTTGATTATGAAAAATTGAATGATTATGGTGTATTATCCAAATATGAAATCAACAGTTTCCCCAGTGTCATGTATTTGAAAAACAATGGGGATTATAAGAAATATCAGTTTAGTAGTCAATCAAAACGTGAATTAGATTATCATAAAGTAGAAAAGTTCCTTGACAGTGTTGATCAGGATAATGGGACTTGGGAAAAAGTTAAAGAAAGTCTGATAGATACTGAAACATTGTCACATCAACAACAAGAAGTAGATTATGAAGACGATGATGATTTAGCATTTGAACACATTGAATTATGATACCAACTGTACATATATATATATCTATCTATCATATATTATTAGTAAACTGTGTAAGTGTGCTGTATTTTACTAAGTACCTGCATATAGTGTGCCTTAACATAACAAGTTTAAGTATTGTGACGTGGTTTGAATTGGAAATTGGAAATTTGTTAATCAAAACGAAAGAAAAAAAAACACCACCAACAGCACCAACCAATTAAACTATCAATCACCACCACCAACATATTTTTTGTCAATTGTTAATTCTTTTCTAAAGTTTTATTTATAATCAATTGATCTTAAACATTATAACCATACTTCAAGACAAGACAAGATATTATAATCATGAATATATTCCGTTTCTTTGGAGATCTTTCTCATTTGGCTAGTATATTTATTTTATTATATGCTATTGAAACCAATCGATCCACCAATGGATTATCATTAAAAACTCAAATTTTATACGTTGTGGTTTATTTCACCAGATATCTTGATTTATTCACCAAATTTTATTCCCTTTATAATACATCATTAAAACTTGTTTTCATTGCATCTTCCATTTATACCGTTTATGTCATGGTTTATAAATATAAAAAACCCATTCAAGAAAATATTGATAATTTCCCACTAAAATATTTGATTGGAGGAGCTATATTGGCTAGTTTAATTTTCACTCATAAATATAGTATTGGAGAAATAGTTTGGTCATTTTCATTATGGTTAGAAGCAGTATCAATTTTACCTCAATTATATATTTTACAAAAAACTGGTGAAGCAGAAAATATTACTACTCATTATATTTTTGCTCTTGGAATTTATCGTGCTTTATATATTCCAAATTGGATTTATAGATATTTTGCTGAAGGTCATTTTGATTTTGTTTCTGTATTGGCAGGATTATTACAAACTGGTATTTATTCTGATTTCTTTTATATTTATTACACCAAAGTGATGAAAGGTAAGAAATTTGAATTGCCTGTATAAGTAGTATTTGTTATTTACATCATGGTTAAGTTATACATGGTTATACTGAAATTCAAGTTCTTTTCATACCCTCCCCCCATCCATCCATCAATAGTTTAACTAGTTTTTTTTTGTACTATTTTATATGTATGTATGTATATATATATACATGTATATTATATATAATTCATTCATTCAATCCATCCATCTATCCCTGGATCTTTTAATCTCTTTTCAATGGATAATATTCTGTTCTAATACCATCTTTAGTAACAATTTTTATTTCTAATCCATCACCAACATATATATGTCTTTCACCAGCTGAAGTGAAAGCATCTCTAACCAATTGAATCACTTCTTCTAACGTTAAAAATTTCAATGGTTTCTTTTCTTTACCATCAGTTCCTGGAACAAATTGATTTTTGAAATTGACTTGATTATCTAAAAATGGCATAATCAAACTAGCAGCAGCTCCACCAGCTCTACATTGTTCTCTTTCATATGAACCAACTGGATCATAGGAATATACTGCACCTTTACCTTCTTCATCTAATCCAGCAATTAAAGTACTAACATAATATGGGAAAAATCTTTTACCATATAATAATTGTTGAATATATCTAGCAGCACTTTTAATTGCCAATTTTTTCCCATTATTATCAAATTTATACCAAATTAACAGTTGTTTAAATCGATCTATTAATGCTACTCCATCAGCAGCAAATCCATTAGCCGTCATTAAAATATCATCACCAACATCATGAATCTTACTTTCATATCGTGATTGTATTGAATAACCTTCAACTTGTCTAGTATCACCGGCCAAAACAGCAAAATCTTCTCCAGCAATACCTAAAACTGTACCTCCATTATCAGAATATGGATTGAATCTATGTTCAATGGGTACAGTTTGTATTTCTGATGAATATTCTGATGCTACTGTTGTTTGTACTGAAGACATTTCTTATAATCAATTGACGGTTATAAAATAATATAAATTAATTTTACTAATTTCAATTGAATCAAATTTGAATTGGTTGGTTTGATTTTTCGTTGTTGGTTGGTTGATTGATTGGTTGGTTGGACTTTTATCCTTTGATTGTGGTATATATAAATATATGCGATTTATTCAGTTTTGCCACTGATGGTTAAAAACAACATTTTTTTTTACTTCCCTTCCTTTCTCTTTGACTTTTTTTCATACAAATTGTTGGTACAAGCGACACGACCTGTAGAATTTGAACTTACATGACAGGATACATATTATACATATGGAGCCAAGACCCTCTAAAAAAAGCCAACTACAGACATAACCATTATTGTTTATTATTGAAATTGCAAAATATTTTGCAATAATTATTGACTTGTATCACAATTTTATTTATTTACAAGTGGATACATATCAAGAATATATACAATCATTTCTAAAATAAAGCAAAAAATGATTAATTACTTAATTTTATTATACTCTCTAATTGTTCTGAACAATGCCACACATTATAAGATAACCAATTATGGAAGAATAGTATACATTCATCTAAATTGGCTAGTTTAATTCCCCTTTTTCAGTTTATGTTCACACTACCCCATTTAATGGTGTTGTTCTTGTTGTATTCTACCAATATAAGCTTTAGAAATGACATTCCAAGATCTCATATATTTTTCTCTACATTGAGAAATACATTGTAATTCTGTTGGCGATAAAGTATCTTTAGGGATAAGAATACATTTATCAAAACAATTTTCAGTGATGGTTCTTACTAATTCAGTGGCATTAGCTGCAGCTAATTCTTGACTAATTTGATTTTGAAGATCTTGTTTGATTTGTTGAGATCTTAATGATGCTGGGGATGAGGTTGATGAGGAGTCAGTTTGACCTGATGATGATGATGATGAGGATGAGTTCCAAAATGCCATTATAGATTATTCGATATGCTTTTTTTTTATTTGGATTGGGAATGATTAATGTCAATAATTAACTATGGAAAAGTTTGTTACAATTTTTTTTTCATGTTTGAAGTTTACGGATTGGAAATTGTTTTTTTCTTTTTTTTGGTTCGCGATCTTTTTTGGTGGTGGTTGTAAAAAACTGACAATTTGTTCTTTTTTCGATTTTACAACCACCAATAACTGGATATCATACACCAAGAAGATCCTATTAGAGCCTATCATCAAATTCAAAATTGTACTCATAGTCCAGAAATAGCCTATGAAAAAAGCAGTTAGAATATTAGAATCTTAAAAAGGTGCTCTTTTCCATTTATAGGATACTTTTCTTGATATCAATAACTCCAAATTTTGATTACCAATAACAAATACCAACTTACGAAAGATGCTAACCTAAACCTGTAATAGTAATCTATAGGACCAAACAATTTCAAAAGATTGGATAATCTTCTGGGCTTATTGAATAAACCATGGTTAGTCAGAAAAAAGTTGGTTGCAAAATTCAGACAAAAAAGTAAGATGAAATTTRRAACCAAATTTTCGTTAATAATAACCAAAGAGTTAGCTTACTAATTACCAATGAATAGTTTCAAAATTTCAACTAAATTCAGCTTAAGTAAGTATCCTTCCAAGATTTTTACATTCACTAAATTCAAATATCTATTTAATTTAAAGAAAAAAGAGAAAGTTGAGAAGTGGGAAGGAGGAGGAGGAGGAGGACAAGAAATAAATTTCTGGTCCCTCGGATCAACAAGATTTCTTTGTTCTTAAAGTACAGTAATTTTTTTACCCCAACAAAACGTTTTAAATTCAAACATTTTTACAATCACTATTATCTTTTGTGGGAAGAAGAAAAGAAGGAAGAAGAAAATTAAAACAGACAATGAAAAAAAAAAAGAGAAGAATAAACAAAAGGAGAAGAAGAAGAAAAAATCGTTCATTCTTTCCTTTCTTTCCTTCATCTCCCCCAAACCCCACCACATTTTGTTCTTCTTTGTTACTTTTTACTACAACCCAGTCATTTCCAAGTTACAACTTATTCGTTTTATTTCTTAGTCTGTTTTTACAAATTCTAAATCCACCCAATTAATTAAACTCAACAATCTGAATCATAAATCCGATATCTCATCAATTATATACTAAAGTTTATAATTTCTTCAATACACCACCCACTATTTTTAATATTACAACAAATAAATTCCATCAACCACCAATTTGCTTATAATTAAATATACTTTATTTTATTTTTTTTTGGATTTTCAAAAATATTCTCCTCCTTGTTTCAAGAAATTTGGTTTGAAATCAATCATAATAATATAGTCTTATCCCTACGTTTATTTATATAATTAAAATCCTTTTCATATATTCTCCCGTACCCCCTCCATATCTATTCACAAATATTTCAAATGGATGCCGATTTAGAGAAAAGAACTAAAGTATCACGAGCTTGTGATTATTGCAAGAAAAGAAAATTCAAATGTTCAGGAGTGTCGCCGTGTGAATTATGCACAAAGAAGAATATACAATGTGAGTTCAGTATTATTGATCGACGCACAATCCGCCGCAAGAATAAGAAAAGAACCATACAAAATAAACCAATAACCAATACCGTCATAGGATCTCATAAAATTAGTAAAAATGACGATGATAATGATCAAATCGATAAACAAACCTTAAAATTGTTGACTAAGAAATCTAAAGTACCCGAACAACTTCAACCGTTGTTAACATTTCCATTGCACAAATTAGACAATAAACTGAACGAAGAAGAAGAAGAACAAGGGGGAGACAATGATCACGAAAGGAGCGAGGAAGGAGAGCACCAACACAACGACCAATCACTCCCTCCTGGGTCTAGTTCAGAGTCCCATAATCGTCAGAAAGTGGACATTCAGGGAAACGAGAGCCACGGTACTAGTGATGGAGATCTCACCATCAATGCTACGGGGTTCGATATCACAACAACAAGCAATGATAGAGTTCACAAAGTTAATCAACAATCATCACCAATGCCAAAGAAAATAGTTATCGCAAGAGAACGTTATCCTCCTAAAGTATTATATGATGGCGAAGGTAACTTGAGGTACTTTGGAGAAAGTTCACCATTGTCCTTTCTTTTCCAATGTCGGAATGTTTTTGTTGATAAGATCGGGGATTCAAATTTCACACTAGAAAGCAACGATTCCTTGGAAGTCATTGAAGATTCTGACGAATCTTATGAAATAATACAAGTTGCACTTCCTAGCCGTCAAATATTGGATGATATTATCAAGATTTTCTATATGAACATTCAACAGGCAGTCTACTTTGTAAATATTGATTTCTTTAAAAGTCAAATTATTAATCCTGTTTATGAAAATTATAGCGACTGCACACCAGGTAAAATTGCCCTTGTCAATCTAGCCATTGCTGTTGGATTACTATACGCTGAAAACACAAACGATCCATTAGTGAACCTTTTGCAATCGCCAACTATGCAGTCATCAGCTTATTTTGAATTTGGTTTCCATTTAGCTAAAAAACATATGACAAAAGGTGAATTATGGATAACAGAAGCATTTGCCTTGGCATTTTGTTATTACACTTCTAAACAGCAACGTAATTCTGCTTGGCTAATGTTGGGCATGGCAATTCGTAATGCACAAGCATTAGGATTACACCGAAAATTTATAAATGAATCATTTAGAGATCACAATTATAGGACTCATCGAAGAAGGTTATTTAAATCCTTATATATGTTAGACCGTATTAATTCTGTATTACTTGGTCGTCCATTGATCATTGATGATTATGATTGGGATGATTTCGATAGTGAAGATATTTACGATCTTGATGCTGAAGGAAACCCAATAAAAGATCCACGATTTGAATGCATAATACAAGCGTGCAAAATATCAAAATTAGCTGGGAAGGTGATACGAAACTATTATTTAGATGGAATAATCAATGCCTATAAAGCAGAAAAATTGGCAATAGAATTGAAGTTGTGGTCACTCAGTTTACCTGAACCGCTTCAAATTGATAAAATCTTTAGGCCAGAAACAGTCAATAAAATGCCATTATTAACTATGCACTTGTCACAATTATATTCAATTGTATTATTATGTCGACCATTTTTCATGTTTGTTATATTGAATAAAAAACACAAAAAGCATTCCACCAAGAAAGCTAATGGAGAAAATTTACAAAAGAGACCCAAAACAAGATTAGAAACGTCAATGTGTAATTTTTGCAAGGCAACCACCAAGTCATCTACTTTGATTATTCAGATGGTTGAAAATTACATAATCTCAACTAATAGGTTGAAGTCAGCAAGAGCAGAACTGAATGGGTTGATACATACTTGTTTAATGGCTAGTTTAATTGTTGGCTTATCGATTTTATTTCTTGAAAGTAATGGATATAGTATTGATGATGGATACTCATCGAGTCAGTTAATGAAATATTTGAATTCATCAAAACAGATTTTCAAATTTTTCGATAGACTGAAAAATGCATTATCAATGAAATTTCATAATATAATTGAACAAATGCAATTAGCATTGATGAATAAATTCAATCTTGATTACAATGGTGATAAAATTATTAATTCTCAGGAGAGTCAAAACCAACAAAGACAACATGGACATGATACATTACCACAAGCACAACAAGCACCACCAGCGGTACCACCACCACCGCCACATCAACAAACACAACCTAGTAACAACATGACAGCAAATTTTAACTTCAATTATAATAACAATGATAACGCCACTATGAAAGCGGAAATGTTAACAAACCAACAAACTTCATTTAATGAAGATTATGATAAATTTATTGATACATTTGGTAATTTGCCCAACTTTTATTCTTCTAATCATAATTATGGCAACAAATCTAATTCAAGAAATAATTCCCATCAATATCAAACTAATGGTGTTGATTATTATAATGCCAACAATTATCACAACAACCAAACCCCCAACCACAACCACAACCCCAATCACAACCACAGTCACAGTCACAGTCACAGTAGCAGCAATGTACCACAGTATGATGGCAATAATTATAACAACCACTTGACGAACCATCTGCCAGAATCCGTAACTAGTTCCACGAATTTATCTACATCAAGTAGTAATTTTTCAAATCTGACGTATCATCAAGATCCAAATAAGAATAATTTGACAGATTCATTAGATGTATTTATGTATAATGTTGAATTGAGTGATATTTTATATGATGTGAAACCCAATTAATATAGACTCTTTTTTTACATATATTGATTAAATAAATAACTTTATAAAATAAATAAACTAATCAATTAACTACTAACAAAATAAATAAATTACTAAGTGAATAAATAAATAAATAAATTATTCAATAATAATGACAATAAGAATAGCAAAGAAAGGAAAATTCGTCAACATAGTAAAGTACTCCATTCTATTTCTTTTTTTTGTATTTTTTATTCTTGTTAACCATTCAAAGTAGATTCATTATCAATTAAATATTTTCTAATTTCTGATAAACTATCACCCAATTTCTTAAATACGCAAACTTTTAAATTTAAATCATAAATATAATTCAAAACATTTTCTCCCATTTTTAAGATATATAAAGTCTTTTCTAATCCAAAATCTTGTGAATGATGCTGATTTTGTTTAGTACCATTGTCTGTAGTAGTAGTAGTAGTAATAGTATTGGTGGTATTTGTATTTGTATTATGATCTGAAGATAATACATTCCCATTGTAAAGATACAAGTTTGTGAATTCTTGTTCTAATTTTATAGATAAGGCGTTGTTATTGTTATTGTTAACACCTCCTCCCCCTCCTCCTGCTGATGTTTGATATCTCAATTTCAAAAAAGTTTCAAGTCTTTCTAATAATCTAAGAACCATACTATATCTATGATTCAATTCAAATATTAAATCAGTATTAGCAAATGGTGATGAATTATTATCATTTTTACGCATAACATAAACCGAAAAAATCGATAATACGGAAAATGCATGGAATAACATTTGTGCTTGTATCAAATTACTTGATTTCTCAACTTCTTCAAATATATCAAGTTTAATATGTTTATCAAAATATGACATCGTGTTTTCTTTATCATATCGCAACTCATCATCAGTGAATCGTGAAAATTCTTCTTTTTTGGCATAACCATTATTATCCATATTCAAATATCCAAAATCAGTATCAAAGGCAGAAATTAATTGATCACCATTACTGTTATTATTATTCATATCATTGTTATTGTTGTTGTTGTTGTTGAGTTTGTTATTGATTTCATTTGTTGGATCATTTTTGCTTCGATTTCTACTATTACTGTTGGAATCCTCAACTTTAAATAATATCAATTTGAGTACCAGAATACAACAATCAGCAAGTTTCAAATAATCATAATCATTAATTGAATTAAGTGGATTCCCAGTACTGTGAGCATCCAAAAGACGATGATAATTTTGAGTTAAATCTTGATAATTTTTAAGCCAACTTTGTTCTTTAAGCAATTTAAGATCTATTATCGATGAAATTTTAGTAAAATCTACTAATAAGGCATAATCAATCTTTTCCAAGTCTTTATTGGCAGGTAATCTAAAGCAATTGAACCCCAATCCATCATTTGTAGGATAAAACTTGGTTAAATAATCCAACACTTTGAATGTATCTACTTCTTTCATCTCTTGATATTGTTTGATTTCATATATACCATGCACCAAACAATTGAATCCATATTTACAAAGATTCTGCAATTGGTGTGTAACTTTCTTTTCAATCTCTGGTGAAATGTTACTATCTGAAATACCAAATTTGATAACTGTCAACAATAATTCGCGGAAAATTATTGGCTCATTCTTATGATTCAAATAATCATCTAAAGTCTTGTTATTCTTATGAGAAAACTCTTGAAACTCTTGATAATTTTTAAAGTTCCATAAAGTTTCTTCATCTTTGGAAGTGACTGCCAATTGATTAATATCATTGATTGAGAAAGTTAACGGTACATTGTACATCATCAACAAAAAGTTCGTCAACCGATAAATGATAAATACTATTCTCGTTTGAGATTGCATGTTTATATTATTTTTGTATCGCATTTCATCATTCAAATTATTGGAAAATAAGGAAGTACCATTATCATGAGAATTTAACTTATTATAAAGTTCTTCATCTTCGCCATTGTTTGAAAAGAAAATTGGCCCTTTATTTTTTATGGATGTCTTAACTAATGAGTTTAAGGCGTTCAATTGACGGATAACAATATAAACATTATTTTCATTATCTGAAAATAATCCGTAAAGAACAGACAACATTAGTGATTGAAGTAACCATAATGGATTACCGGATGAGCTTTTATCCTTACCATTCTTGTAATTCTTGTCGTTAGTAGAATTTGTTTTTCTACTCTCTAGATAAATGTGTATTGTTCTTCGTGAGGCTTCATAAAGATGTTCAGCATCGTTTTTGTTATTGGCCAACAAGGCCCCCATGGTCGCTGTTAATAATGGCAAACAAACTCTAGCACTTTCATTGTTTATATCTTCATTACCAGTCATGGCCATAATTTCATATTCATTCAATTTAGAAGGATGTATAAATGGGAGGTGTGCCAAAAATGATTGAATGAAAACACTCAAATAAAACTCTAGTTTCTCATTTGAGGGTATAGTAGGTGTCATTATGCCGCTTATGGGGTATTTACCCAATGCCTTATTTATCATGTGTCTTATATGATTAGTGAATAATTTGTTGCTAGAATAGTTATGCAACCTCATTTTATTCATCATTGCTTGGTTTAAATGTGGTGAAGCACCACTAGGATGTGACGACTGGTTGTGAAGAGCAAATTGATTGTTTTGTTGGCTCGGTGAAACAATATTGTTCGGTGAGTTGTAGTCATTAGCTGAAGAAGTTGCCGACACATTATTGTCTCCATAAAACGAGTAACCTCCTGGCATAAATTTAGAAATAACATCTTGTCCTATATCATCAATAGTATGAAGAAAGTTCAAGTCATAATTGATATTTTGGTGAATCGGATTATCATTGGTATTGTTGTTATTTTGGAAATCCCCAATTCTTCCATCAATTCTTGGAGTAATCTCATGTTCAATTTCTTGTGTGATAGGCGATAATGGTTTAAAGTTTTGAATTGGGCCCGAAGACATTGCATTTGAAGTTGTTGATATAGAATCCATTGGGAAATTGAGAATATTCTCCGGGATATCATAAAATGAATAGCCAT
Organism: Candida albicans SC5314; assembly: GCF_000182965.3. NCBI lineage: Eukaryota > Fungi > Ascomycota > Pichiomycetes > Serinales > Debaryomycetaceae > Candida > Candida albicans. Next base: position 507,296 of record NC_032092.1, read on the forward strand.
AGTGATCTTCACTTAACATGTCATTTCTCGATAACCCGAGCAGAGACTGATTTGGTTGATGTTGATGATTGTGCTGCTGGTGCTGCTGTTGTTGTTGATGATGATGATGAGCAGCAACACCATTTTGGATTTCTTGATTGCTTATTGTTACCGTTGGCATCATGTAGGAACCATCAAATGGAGTGTTTAAACTGTTTACACTTTCGGATCTTGTTTGTCCCATATCGGTAGCTGAAAATGTTGATTGATGAGAAAATGACCCATGCTGACTCACGTTTACTGGAGGTGTTACATGATCTGCTGAATTTGTTATGGAATTCTGACGCATCAAGTTTGCAGCCGACACAGAATCAGACAATCCGGGAATGTTTGGAATATTATTTAGCCACGTCATTTCATTATCCAATGAAGATGGTAAGAATTGAGGGGTTGAAAATTCAACATTATCAGATTGTGGATATATATCATTAAACTCAGGTATGTTGATGGCATAGTTGGCACCCGATTGAGCAGAAAATGATGCACCTCTTCTAGACCTTGTTGGAGTTATCGACACTCCACTATTGGTACCTGATACAATTTTGGTACTTGATACAATTTTTGTATTAACGGCAGCCTTTTGACGTTGATCAAGAACCTGCTTGTGCAAAGAGCTGGAGTTTTTTCTCGTAGGATTGGTTGAATTTTTCCTTGATGTCGTTGTTGATAATTTAGCCACTTTTGACTTTGTCGTGTTCGCTTTAGTTGGCTTTTGTTTCAGATTGAATAAATTTAAATTGAACTCCGGTGGTGGATCTTTTTTATCCTTTTTACCATTCTTTGTGCTTGCATTGCCCGATTCATCATGATCGTTTTCGTCTTCAGAATTTGCCATTTCTTCATCGTCGTCATCATCGTCATCATCATCGTCCCCATCCTGAGATTTCTTAATTGATTTTCTTCTTAATCTTGTTATTGCATCAGTACAGCCAGCGTGTAATTTCTGTGCATGTCTTAGCAATAAATCTCGACGACTAAACTTCCGTTGACAAACACCACAACTAAATGGTTTTTCCTTTGTGTGTGATCTTTCATGTCTACGTAGATGTTCTAACCTAGCAAATGCTCTTGTACAGACTTGACAAACAAATAAACGTGGTTTCCCAGAGGGGGTTGTACCAAATGCAGTCAACTCTAATGGGATGTCTTTGGACTTTTTTGACGTTGTTGTTGTCGCTGCTGCTGCTGCTGCATTGTTGTTTGTTGAATTTATTGAATTACTTGGCGACATGGATGTTCCAGTATTGGTATTCTGTTTTTTGTGCTTATAATTCTTGGTAGTCGAGGCGGGAGTAGGCGCATCTATTGTTGTATTTGACATGTTTGCTGTCGTTGTTGTTGTACCAGTGACACTATCAATAATATCTCCGGACTCAGTCATTAAAACTGGGTTGACAAAATAATTAAGGTATTGACTCTGGTGAGTTGGTGAAATCATTCAGTTAGTTTTATTTTTTTTTTTTTTAATTTTTTTTTTCTACTTTTTGTTTCTTGGGAGATTATTTTCTTTTGTGGGTGGGATTTTATATTGTAACTGGATTAAGTAGTTTGTTCTTTTGAAAATTTGAAGCGACTTTTTTTTTTTAGTTCTTTCTTTCTTCACAAAAACGGAACAAAAACTTCTTAAAACGGTTCAAAAAATTGACCCTACCCTCTGAATTCTTATTTATCCAGATGATAAGAATTAATCTATCGTTAAAGATAAGTAGCTAGTTAAATAAAGTGACAATGCAATTGATATAGTATTCAAAATTATTGTATTGGAAAACCAGTAAGAATTATATATATTGCTTTGCTTTAGGATTGAGAACGTTCACAATTCAAAAGTCGCAAATAAAGTTCCACTGTAGTGGGAAGGAAAGATCTGCAATAATGTTATGACTAAAGAAGATAAAATAACAGACAAAAACTGAAACAGCCTTAATGACGTATTGCACCGACACTAAAAAAAAATCTAAAAGTGCCTGGCAATAATTGGTTTATTATTGATGTTGGGGTGCGTCGTATCGAATAATAAAAAACCTTTGGTGTAGTACGAGGAGCCCCAAATTAGAAGGAGGGAGGGGGACAGAACCAAAAAACCAGTGAAAATAATTTTTTTTCTATTTTAGCTATTGCCACCGAACCAAAAAGATTCCAACAGAACAACTTAAGGGATTAAAGATTGATAATCCTGTAGTGAAAGAAGGGATATAATCAATCAACAAGTTAATAGTATGATTAGCTTGTAGTGTAAAAGAATTTTGGAAGTATTTGATAAATTTTTCTGACTCACAAAAAAAAGACTTGTAAATGAAAGAAAGAACAAAAACCAAAAACCAAAAAAAAAAGAAGTTGAGGTGGATATGAGTAGATAATTGAAACCTAGTTGTGATTATGAAATTTGTAGGTTAATTATGAATATGGAGTTACCCACGGAGCTGTGCAAAATATAACACACTGTACAAAGTGGTGGATTTGTGTATTAATGAAATATGGGGTAAAATGAAAAAAAAAAAAAAAAATGTCACCACAGGAGAAAAAAAAAAGAAATCTCGCGGAACCGGACTTTTTAACTTCCCTTCCCCGACACCCAATGGTTGTAAGTGATTTCAGATACGAATAAACTGGACTTGATGAATTGACCAAGTGATGGAAGGCCGAGGGATTTGATGAAAAAATTGATTATAATACCTTTCTTATTGATGTAACTTCTCTGTAGAGAAAGGACTTGTTAACAAAATCGAAGAATGTAGAACCAGATGCAATAAATCAGATTGACAAACATGGATATTTGATTATATCAAAGACGTTTTCACACTAGCTCTGAGAAACGTTTTCCAACGATTAAGTGAATTTCATATGTCTTTTTGAATCTTTGTTTGAAGGTATAACTTTAGATAAATAATTGGATACTCAAAGAAAACAGGTGTTTAATGTTGTTGCAAAACTCAGAATTTAAAAAAGTTGGTTGTAAAAAATTGAAACTAAACCTTCAACCAAAAAAGAAGGAAAATTTGAAGTTGTAAAAAGTATTTGTTTTCAAGAAATATCTCGCTGCCATACTATAACAACCACGTTAAATCATAAAACCAAATCTACATTGGCCAATCAACATCAACATAATCACTTTTTTTTGAAAAAAATTATTAATATTGATTGAGGTATAACCATAAAAAAAGGGACCCTTAGATTCAATTATTTTATCTGTTCAACTAATAGTTTGCCTACTTGGTATGAGCAATAGAGATAGAGTATTATTACCATCATTGTTACAACCAGCTTATTCTATACAATCAGATTTGGTGATATTCATGCTTTATAGCTTCTGGCCCAAGGTTTATTACCAGTATATGTCGTTGAAAGAAAACCCACCAGAAAAAAAAAAATAGGGGTCATTACCGCGTGTGGGAAATAAATGGTGAAGGAAACAATGCTGGCTTGGGGATAATTTAACTAATTAATATAAGCTACACTATGAGTTGTTATTTTTTTTCAGACACTAGACAAAAAAAATTTATAACCGACATTTTAGACTAAACATGAAGTGTGGGGTAAAGGAAACAAAAAAAAAAGCACAAGAAGAAAAGAGAGAGAAGTGAAGCAGACAGACAAACAGAAAACAGACAAACAGAAAACAGAAAACAGAAAACAGAAAACAGAAAACTCTTGGATTTTCAAGATTCATATACAAAACAATGTTAAGAGTTGAGTTGAGTGAAGCTTTTAATTAGTGATGAATGAATGACCAATATACTAATACATTAATAACGATTTTTTAATTTCTTGATGAGTGTATTCCTAGTTGGGAGTCTTCCAGATTTATATACACTTTACGAACCACCCAACAAAAACTAAATAGTACTCAATCATTGGGAGTTTCTTCACCCTTCTACTACAAGGACTTACTATGCCACTTCACGTATGTACCTGCTTTACCAATTATAATTTATTCAATTAATTCATCCCCTGGATCTATAAATATCGTAATATAATATACAATTCACATGACAAATGTAGATGGTTATTAACCAGATATCAATCTAGAATGATATAGTAACTAGGATATGACCGAACGGAGTTAATGAACAATCAAAAACTAATATTACAAGACAATTGAATATTTAGATTTCAATTATTATTTTCTTTCTTTTCCCATTCTTGAGATATTTGTCTGTATTATTTGGATTTGGGTCAACCCACCAACCCATCAACCCAACAGTCTTTTATTAATATTGTTATTCTTCCCAACTAAATCTTCTGTTTTTGAGAATATAGATATTAACTACAATTTGAAAGCAAATTAAATATACTCTTACGACAGGATATGAAGCCTTATTTTTTTTTCTTGGAAGTAAAAAAAAATAGTTTATTCTATTGTTAAACTATAAAGTGTTAGTTGTTAAGAGGCTGGCCTAGACTAGCCTATTGAAAGAAAGCGAGTATTACTAGGGGGCTATAAGGGTGTGGGGCAATAAAAAACAAAGGAGAAGTATAGATAGTTGGTGATTAATTAATATTTATATAGAAATTGCCCCTCCCCCAGATTATGGTCACAATTGCTTGGTCTTCTTCTTTTAATAATACAAGTTATTATTTCTTGTTGTTAATAACATTTTCAATTAAATCACACCAGTATAATGAGTAATAGTAGATCCACATAAATTTAAATGATAAAGATATTGAACCCCAAAATCGTATATCAGAATTAAAGCCAGTATATATATGTATATATACTCATCGGATTTATAAGTTTTGACATTATAGGCCATATTTCCGATAATCAATGTGTGGCTTACGCCTTACATGAAATTTTTTTTTTTTTTCGGATAAATTAGCCTTGTCATTTCTCATTTTTATCAAATGGGCAAAATGGGGGGAGGAAGGAAAAATTTAAAATCACAAACTTTATGTATCCTCCAACGGATGGGATCAAACTAATTATAAATACTTTATTTTCAAATCCTGATATATATATAAATATTCTACAAACCAACACGTGTATGGGAACAGTTAGACCTGTCAAAAAAAAAAAAAATTAAATTTGCGTTCTGATTTATTTTGATAGTTGTTATCATTCCCTTTCTTCCAAGTTGAATTAATGATATAGTTATAATATGAACACATCTACAACAATAACACCAAATGAATCAAATCCCCAAGAATACGGTCCACAACCTATAGAACTCACAACTACTAACAGTAAAGATGATCAACACAACGTCAATAATAATGATAACTGTCTTAATGAAAATAATCATTCAATAATCACACGATCAATCACACGATCAACCACTACTATATCTCATCAATCGTCGTCATTACATTTATTAGATGATCCATCTAAATTCCCTGATGGTTGGAACAATAGAGCCATGATAACTTTGTTTGGTTCATTTTTAGGTATGATTGGATCATTAGGATATGTGAATTCAGGAGGTGTTATACAATCATATATATCAACCAACATTTTAATTAATGATTCTCAATCATCAATTGGATGGATTTTTCTGATTTATAATTTTTTCGCCTTTGGAGGGATTTTAATTCTGGGGATCATATTTGATAAATTTGGTTGTAAAATACCGATTTTTGTTGGAGTGATAATTATGTTTAGTGGATTATTAGCAACGAGTTTTTGTCATTCTTTATATCAATTTATATTGGCTTATAGCATCTTAGCTGGATTAGGCACCGCGTTTGTATTTGGACCATTTGTTGCTTGTTTAAGTCATTATTTTTTACATAAACGAGCATTAGTGATTGGGATTTCTTATACTGGTGGTGGATTAGGTGGAGTGATTTACCCCTTAATGTGTCGATCATTATTTTCGAAAATAGGTTATGGATGGACAATGAGAATTGGTGCATTTATAAGTTTATTTTGTTGTGGTATAGGTTGGTTATTAGTAAGTGATCGACATGAAGAGTTTTCACCAGATTTAGAAAAGAAGAAGAAGAAGATTAATCAAGAGATTACCACTACTTCAAGTAACAATAGTGTTATTGATCGAGTAGAAAATGAATTTATTAGTATAATTAAAGAAATTTTCCATTCTATTGATTTTAAAATTCTATACAAGAATTTACTATTTACTGTATTGGTATTTGGATTATTATTTAATGGGATTGTATTTTTAATTTCAATTGTTCAATTACCTTCTTATGCTATATCTCATGGGTTTTCTGAACAACAATCATATTTATTATTAGTAGTATTCAATTCATTTAGTATCCCAGGAAGAATTATTCCAAGTTATTTTGCTGATCAAGGGTTGGGTCGTTTCAATACTTTTTGTTTAATAAATTGTTTTTCATTAATTGCCTTTGTTGTTATTTGGTTACCATTTGGGAATCATTTAACCGCATTATTTATCTTTGCTGGATGTTTTGGATTTTCTAGTGGATCAGTCCTAAGTCTTACTGCTAGTCTTGTGGCTCTGATTGTGAAAACTTCTGATGTTGGTAAAGGATTAGGAACAGCTTTTTTCATACTTTCAATTGCCGATTTATTTGGAATTGCAATTGCTGGAGCAATTGCTAGTGGTAGTAAACAAAGTTATAACAATTTAGTTTATTTTTTAACTGCTTGTGCAGCAATTGGTGCTATAGTAAGTTTTATATCTCGATATCTTTATGGTGGGTTTAATCTTAATAGAGTTTAATACAATTCATGACGAAAACAACAACAATAAAAGTTAATAAATATAATCATGGTTTTTCCTAGGTTTCCATTTATAAAAAGTCTATTAGGGTGTCGTTGGATCTAGTAAATCCTTCTAATGTTACAGCATGCAATCTTGCTAATGGACCTCTCATCATTACTTTCCATAATGATCGTGATAAACAAATTTCAATGATATCACCAGGACTAAGAGAAGGAGGATCATTTGTTTCCAGAGATTTATTGGTCGTCATAGTTTTGTCACTCTTATCCTCTTTGGAAACTTTTCTCTTTTTATTAACTTCTTTATTTGAACCGTCTTTGTTTTTTGCTTCCTGTTGTTTATCTTCTTCTTCTTCTCCTTCCTTATCTTCTTCTTCTTCCTCTTCTTCGATACCTAATATATCATTTACCCAATTTGAATTCATTTCTTTTCCATTAATAAATGTTTTTGAATTAGTGAATCCAACGAAAAAAAGTAAACCCTTATCATCTTTAAGAACTTGACTAAAATAATCTTTAAATACTTGATGTAATTTATGACATGCTTTGTTAGTCACTTTTAACGTTGGCAATTTAGTTGATTTATTCAAAATCAATTTGATTTCTGATTGACAATCAAAATCTTTAGCATTTAATTCAAATATTAAATCTCTTGTCATTTCATCTTTAATATAAGGTCGATAATACGTCAATGGTAATTCAATATTGTAACTTGTTGACGGATTTTGTAAACCTTTACGAGATATATCATTTAAATTAATGACAATTTCATTACGAAACGTGATTTTGAATTTAATTAATCGTTGTTCCAATTCCAAAAACCGATAATATCTGGCCTCTTTAATTAACAATTGTCGATGTTCATCATTCATTATAACCAAATGATTACCTCGGAAAAATTCCAATAAATCAGCAAATAATTTACTTGAACGATTACTTACTGGAGGGAAAGTTTGTGGAGGTGGACGTAACATATTATTTCTTTCAATTATATTAATATTATCAATTAATAAACGATCAAAATTGATTGTGAAAAAATTAGGATTATTCCCTGGCATATTGATTAATGATTTAGGAATTCTGAATCGTTCATTACCAATTATGGCAAAATAATCATGTTTATTTAAATTTTTTTGTAAATTTTTTAATCCAAAATAAAAACAATCTAACCATAAATTCATAAATATATGATCATTTTCAATATGAATCAGATAACCTTGTAAATGATTATAAATTTTTTCAAATATTTGAGGATCACGATCGAAAAATAATACTTTTTCTTCATTTTCAGGTTGTTGGAAAAATTTTGTGAAATAAGATGGAGCATCAGATGATAATGAAAGTCCGCTTAATCGATATAATCTATAACCCACTTGAATTGAATATATTTTTTCATGGGGTAAGATTGGTGGAACTTCCGGATTATATTCCTCGGAGGATTGAACCATAAGTGCAGCTTCTCTTGATGAAGGAGGAGGAGGAGGTGGTGGTGGTGGTTGGGAATTTGGAGCTTTAGATTTAGATGTTGTTGTTTGTTTTGACATATACAGTAGTAGTTGGTTAGGTGTTGAATGTGTTGAGAGGGGAAAGTACCAAATGAAAATTCTTTTTTCCTCTTTTCTACCTAACTAAAAGGATAATTGACTTGTTTATATACTAATCAAGAAAATGCCTTGACTAATGACGATGATGACGGTACTGTTGATATGGATGACGATAACGTTGTTTGAAATATTAATGTAAGATATTTCTTTTTTTAGTTTATGTACGGTTGTTGTTGTTATTTTTTAAGTGTTGTTGCTTGGTTATGAAGATCTTTTTGTTGTTGTTGATGTGGTTATTTGCCCAGCCGGCCCCTCACAGTAACAAAAATGCGATTACTAACGTCGATGTAATAAGAAAGAAAGAAAGAACAAACAAACAAACCAAAAAAATAAATGTGGCCGGCCCGACTAAAAAATGGCTCACACAACTAACAAGAATTACTACTAATAGTTGTGACTAAAGTAAAACTAATACTAACAAAATAGATAATTTTTTGGTTTCAAGATTCTTTACTAATGTTTACTAATAAAAAGAATTTTCTATTTAGTGACTCAAAAATTCAATTTTGACACCGTCACAAGTAGTTATTTTCAACATTTAACATGACGAGAGCGGTCAGTAATAAAATGATGTTGCAACATTCTAGACCCTCGAAAAGAGGTCATGAATAGAACTCAATGGATAAACTTTTGCTAGTCCACGGTTATTTTTGTTTAATTTTAAAATAATCAGGGTTATGCAACCTTTAGGTGGCAATTATTATTAGATTATATATCTCATAAATAAGAATGGCTACTCGGGACTTTTTGAATTAGAAATACCACTCACTCACTCACTCCTCCTCCCAAATAGGAATGACTTAAGACAAGAACGATTACTAATGAAATTATTTATCCTTATTGCATATCTCCTGAGAATTGTTGTATCGGCAATCAAAGTAAATTAAGTTCTAGAAGGATCGTGATGAGAGTTTAAATGACTGTTGAAAGAATTAAAATTGATGCAAAACGGAAAAACGAAAAAGAAAAGAAAAAAAAAAAGATTGCACCGGAAATGCAAGAAAAAAAAACCTTCGGAAATGCCAACAAATAGGAACAAAACCACCCAATTTACTAACATCAGTATAATATAATCTTACAGTACAATTCATTAAGCATGACTAGACTCAATTGCTGTGACACTTTCGGCTTTTTAAAATAAATCTAGACTAAAAAACAACCGTATCATGGTTAGGTTTTGGGAAAAAGATTAAGGGGAACATTAATAAGCTTACCGATGTCTGGCTGACCTTCAATATCCATGCAACAATATTCCAAGAAATCGATGACTCCAAAGATCATTCACAATTAAACAAAATACAGTTAGTCAATTTCTTTCTAATCTATATTATTCTTCTTCTCCATGAAAGCCACCCTTTTCTTGGTTTCTCTTCTACCTTTCTCGTCGAAGCCGTTAGAGCTTTAAAATCACAATACTATTTTTATTAAGTGGTGCGGCATTCACCCAAAAAACCTCCTTGCTTAGTTTGGCTTGGGTTTTGATTTTGTTCAACTCTTCTTCTTCTTCTTCTTCTTCTTCTTCTCTTTAACCCCCCYCCCCAGGATAGTCGTGCACTGTTATCAAAAAACGTCTTTTTTTTTAACTTCAATTTTCTGTCAATTGTAGTTTAAATGAAAAAGGAGGGGGCTGTTATTAGAAGTTTCATCAACCAACACTATTACCACTACTATATTCATATCATTATTTATAACTATTCATATAATTCTATAAATTAATTAAAACCAACATATATGGCAAGGAGAAAAGGTCGTACATTTGAAGGATGTTGGACATGTAGATCGAGAAAAGTCAAATGTGATTTAACCAAACCTCAATGTAATCGATGTTTAAAATCAAATCGAATATGTCAAGGTTATGAAATTAGATTAGGATGGTGTCAACCAATGATATATGATCATAATGATACTACCAATAATGATACTTTTAAATTTTTAAATAATGAAGAATTTGAAAAAGATTTAGATAATTTTCAACGACGAAATGTTGAATTAGTGAAATATCCTAAACATATGAAATATGAAACTTATGAACAATTAAATTATATTTTGAATCAATTTGATAATCTAGAAATGATGAACCATGATAATATGAGTAAGAATGAAGATAAAGATAGTGAAAATGAAAAGGAATTTACTATTGGACCATTTAAATGTATCAAATGGAAGAATATAAATACAATGAATTTCAAAAAAACTTCTAATAAAATTATGAAAACCCCACAGAAATCCCAACCTTTAATTAAACCCCAGAATGAAAGTGTTACCCTGAATAAATCTAGGATAAAAACAAAGACAAAACATTCAACTAACACAATTAATGATACCAAAATATCTAATCTTAAGAGTAATAAAATAACTAATGGTAATATTAATGTTTATTCAGATTTATTAAATTTTGCCAAATTAACTATTGTTGGTATAAAAGGTCCTAAATATAATATAACTGATCAAACCATTTATCATATATTTGAACCAGAATTTTTCCCTAATGTTGATTCTGATGATGATTGGTTAATTGATATTAATGAATATCTTGATCAATTGTTCCAACAACAACAGAAAAACCTACCAAATTTATCTAACGGTAATGATGGTTGCAGCGGCGGATTGATAATAACTCCATTATTACAAAAATTATTAAATAATTTTATTAATCAAAGTAATGAAATTTTGAATTTTAATCGAATGGGATTTCAATTTAATTATATTGATATTTTTATAATACCATTTATACAACGAATTTTTGGAGAATTGATTTGTTGGGATTTCAATGATATTAAATCTACTCAATTAAATAAATCTTTATTAATATCACAACATGGGTCAACTGATGATAACCCCAATGATTCAGAAGAAGAAGAAGAACAAGAAGAACAAGATGATGATGATGATGAGATAGGGGATAAGAATATTATTAATATCGATGTTATTTTCCGAAATATTAAATTAATTATTGTTTATTTAGTTTTATCATTATCTTCATTTCAATTATCAACACCAATAAATAATCGATTTAATTTGGATGATTATTTATTATTAAGTATTCATTTACGGAAATTAGCTATGAAAATGTTGAATTATCATCTTGATGAATCCGATACAATAATAGAACAACTTGAACAAGAACAAGAAAAAGAAGAACAACTGCAAAATACACGTTGGAGAAGGAATTATAATTTAGTGAATGATTATTCTTGTTATATATTATTAGCATTAATATTACAAATTGAAATTGATACATATTTATCAATATTTGAAAATTATGAATTGATTTATGCCATTGGTGATTTTATAATTGAAAAAACTAATCCTAAATCAAAAAGCAGTAGTACTACCACCAGCAACACCACCACCCCCAAAAAGAAGAAGAAATTGAGTCCATTATTGAAATTATTAATTAATATATTTAAAATTAAATATATTTTTTATGAAAGTACTCATTCGATAAATTTATTTAATTATCAAATAAATCAACAAGATGAAGAAATCAATTATCGAGATTTGAATGAAAATTATGATTTAATAAGTACTTCAAGTTTAAGTGATAATGAAAATGAGGAGGAGGAAGAAGAAGAAGAAGAGGAGGAAGAGGAGGAAGAAGAAGAAGATAAACGACAGATTAAACCGACAATAAAGAATCTAATTATATCTAATGATTCAATAACTACATCATATGAACCAATGTCATATACTATTAGTTTTAATAAAGATAATTCCAATAGTTTGAACAATGCAAAAACCAAGAAACAACAACAAAAAACCGACAAGACTATTAAAACTGGAAAAGAAAACACCACCATCACTACCACTACTACTGTTGTTGGTGGTGGTAGTGGTGGCGGTAAAAAATTTATACCAGATGATAATTTCACTAATGAATTGGATATTAATTATATTTATTTAATGTATGGCATACCTAAATCATTAATTGATTTATTTTATGAAATTATTCATTTAACTAATCATAAAAACATTTTCCATCGTCGTAAAGTATTCCCAAGAAATTTCCCGAAAATTTGTGCTGAATTTGAAGATAGATTAATTAATTGGTCAATTGATAATGATCTGAATTGGCAATTAATATATACTCCCATCACCATCACCACCACCACTAATAATGATGGGTCATTTTTGGAATTATTACGATTGAATATTATATCATTTCATCAAAGTTTAATAATTTATTATAATCAATTATTGAAAAAAAATTGTAAATTAAAAGATTATCAAGATTTAATAGAAGATAATTTAAACAATTTTCAAAAACTATTATCTCATCATAAACAACAACTGAAGCAGAAGCAGAAGCAGAAGCAGAAACTTTTCTTTAAACCTTTGATATGGATATTATTTATAATTGGATCAAGTACAATTAATCCATCAATTCAAAATCAAATTAAATCAATTTGGCAATCAATTGAAAATGATTATAAATTTGGTGTAGCTAATTATTGGCGATGTAAACAAATATTATATGAAATTTGGAATCAACGAGAAATTAATAATGATAATAATAATAATAATCATAACAATAATAAATCTATAATAGGTAATTTAGGAAATCAAACCAATAACAAGAATGATACTGAGGGTGATGAAAATTTAGGGTTTATGAATATGATTAGAGAATATGGAATTGTGTTAAATTTAGGATAATAATAATAATAATAATAACAAACAAACAAACAAACAAACGAATTATTTATTTATTTACTTATTTATTTTTATATACGGGAAATGAAACACGTAAATTACAGTGTATATTATTATATATAATGAAAGAAATAGAGTAAAGTAATTCTAAGTATCTTACTACTGTTGTGGAAAATATAGCCCTGATGAACTAGTTATGTTTTATCTCCCAATAATCATCACCACAACCAACCAACCAACGAATTTCAAAATGAATAATCTTAAAATGGAATTGGAATCTTGAACTTTTTTTTTTTCATCAGTAAACGCTTATGTATCAATTTATGAGACAATGTTTTTCCGAGACAAAATTCAAGTTGAGTGTGTGGAGAGGGAGGGAGAGATGTTAGAAACAATCACACCACCACCCCCCTGCTGTTTCTCCCCTTCCCATCTAACCATCTAGTCGGCAAATTATCCATTTCGGAATAATTCAACGTTAAAAGCACATAAAAGTATCAAAAACGCCTCTAGATCAAACATATGGCGGCATATATATATATATATATATTATTTTGATTTGCCGCGAGCAGTAGAAGTTATAATTGAAGGTAAATCCGTCTCCAAATTTTTCCTGCTGCATTTCCCACCACTCCCCCACCACTCCCCAAAATAAAGAAAAACTCACACAATAATTTAATTCAATTGCCTTTCCCTTTTTTTTGGAGGGTGTGAAAAAAAGTGGGGGATAAACTAAATAGACTTCCTTTTTTTTTTCCCAATGGGGGGCACTGGCGTCGTTGTTGGTGGAGGAACATTCTTCCCTAATTTATCCGAAATGTGGAGTTGGAGTTGGAATCTTCAAGTTTTAATCACTTTCTCTTGTGGAACGAATGAAACAAATAGCTAATTTGATAGTTATAAATGTTGTTGTAGTACATCTAAGTAACTAACGATATCAATATATTAATTTCAATCTAAACTATTGACAAATTTTGATGCATTGTATAATAATAAATAAATCCTCCTACATATAATATAAAATCTCAAGCAACGTGTACTTTTGGACAAAAAAAAAAAAAAATTTACGAATTCTCGGAATAAATCAGGTCATGCTTAAAGTTACCACTTTTATTGATTGAATCTTTGCTTTGCCTTGGTAGACAAATCTCATATCTTTAACAAATTAATTATCTCAAGTGCTCGTAACCAGATAACTCAGCAGCAACAGCAGCAGCAGCAGCAGCAGCCACTACAAATGCACCGCCACCACCTCCCCTATCTTTCCATTATTGTTACTGCTATTTAGCTGAGAATTTGAACAATAAAATTCCTATATAGGTAGGTAAAAGAAACTAAAACAGTTGTTGTTGTTGTTGTTGCTTACAAACACACAGCTAAGCCATTTATCAAATTATACCGAACACTAGGTAGCAAGGATTTCCACTTTCTAATATCTTTGTTCTCAGACATCCATGTTATCCTTCTCTTATTGTCAATTTCTACAAGATAAAGTCATTCGGATAATATAAATTAAAGGAAATATCTAAACACACATTTTAGTTTTACTTCTTTACTACCATACAACATTGTATTCTTGAATTTTAAACAACCCCGGAGAAAAAAAAACAAACTAATTAAACAATGTAGATAATCAGCAATTCAAAGTCATTCTTACGCCTTTTTTTATTCATTTTAATGGCCAGTTTTTTTTTTAAATTATTTATTTTCATATATTTTAATAGAAGAGAGAGAATATTTTTTTGAAAAGTGGATTTATGCAAGTAAATGTATTATCATGTAAGTATCTGCGTGACACATAATAAAAAAAGGGAACCCAAATTGAGTTATTTGTGTTAACTAAGTCGATTGATGCGAGGATAAATTATGCTTTCATCCACTCACCACCTCATCACTCACCCAGAGAACCCACCCACTCGACTGTCACAGATAACAACATAGATACCAGTTTATTGCTCTTATTGCAAGCAAACCTGAAATTTGAAATTGTGACTAAAAACAATAGGAATAGGAATACAGAAGCAAAAAAAAAAAAAAAAAATTGCAAAACAAAGGAACAATAAAATTAAAAATCGTTATCAATCAAACAAAGAGACAAAACAAAATTTAAATAACAATAAAATCAGGTGAAAATAGTAACTACTACTACTAATACAACAACAGACGGAGACGGAAATATAACTATAGTTAGTTAGTTATTATAAGTGAGAGAAATATTAACAGACGGAGATACTATCATCCCCCAGTGTAAATCGTATTTCTCTTTTGGTTTTGGCTCCAAAATAAACGTGATTATTAAAAATCTATACGGTACACCACGGAAACAGTGTTTAACATTGCTGGTATAAATTGAATTTTATTTAGTTGTTCTTGTTGTCATTCATCCCGCCTCTTGCTAAATTCAGGTTATACTTACCAAAACGGAAGATAAATTACGAGAAATGAGAAATGAGAAATTCAAACATTTTTTTTGGACTCTAAATAGTAACAACAACAGTTAATAAGAAGAAGGAAAAACTGTCTCTCTATTGAAATGCGCAATTATTCATTCATAACTCTTTCTTTCTTTCTACATTTTTTTACTCAATTTAACTTAAACCTAACAACCATTTTGATATTTGCAGATTTTTCTTGGTATTATTTTTGTATCCTTCAATCAATCAATGAAAATGTTAAACGAAAAACTAAACTAATAAATACTTTTATTTCTTCTTTAATCTATTAATGTGTCAATATATAGCTGAATAAGTACTTTAATTGCTAAGAAAATTTTATTGTTGAGCAACTTTCTCTATTTTAGTTTAGTTGTTTAATGTGAAATGAAATGAAATTGAAGGGATATTTATATATTTGTCTGGTGTGTGAAATTTGGAATTATGTTTTTCCATTGGGATTTGTTTTTGTACCTCCCCGCTGCCACCACCATCTTCTTCCTCTTCTTCTTCTTCTTCTCCTCCTCCTTCCCTCCGGTCTCAAATTTCCTTCCCCAAAACCAAAAAAAATAAAATCTTCGCACCCCCCCCCTTCTACCTCCACCTCCTCCATACTATTTATTTTTTGAGTTATGTTTAAATAGTATGGGGATTGGCGCACGACGGGTGATATTTAGTGTCACTGGTTAGGTTGGGTAGTAATACTTAGTACTTAGTACTTAGTACTTAGTATTCTAAGTTATTTGCTGGTGGGAGGAGGGACGTGTAATTACGGAGAAATTTTTTTTTTCTTCTTTTTCTTCTTCTGTGGTTTTGAATTTTCCCTTTTTCATTTTCTAACTTCTAACTTCTTACTTCTTACTGCTACTACTACACAAATATATAATTAATTTATTTATTTATTAAAAAATCAACCAATTGTCTTTTCTTTTACATTTAGTTCTTCCTTTCTTTCTTTCTTTTTAACTTAATTTCTTCCACTCAGTTAGGTTGTTTTATTTATATTACCATTTAAGAAGTTATTATTATTAATATTCATCTATTCTTCCAATTAAGTTTAGGGCCCCATTAGAATTTGTTTTATATTTTTATTTTTCTTTTCTAATTATCTTTCCTTTCCTTTCCGACCCCACACACACACTACTAMYWACTACTAACTACAGAATTCTAAAGACAACTTCACCCTTTTTTTTTTTTTTTTCCTACTCTTATGACAACAACAACAATAGCCAATCAAATACCATCAATTAATACCATGCTAAGTAATGTCAATAACAACAACACCCCATCAGCAAATAGTTCACAATCAACTTTAATAAATCAAGAACAACAACAGGCACAACAACAGGCACAACAACAAGCACAACAACTGCAGCATCATCGGCAGCATCAATCAAGGAGTGGTGGAACTACAACCAACAACAACTATTCATCTTCATCTGATCCACCTCGTAAAAGATCCAAAGTATCTCGTGCTTGTGATCCATGTCGAAAGAAAAAGATTAAATGTAATGCTGAATATTCAGAATTGGAAAAAAAAGTGACCAAAATATGTACTAGTTGTGCCAAAAATAAAGAAATTTGTACATTTGATAGAACTCCTTTAAAACGAGGTCCTTCAAAAGGTTATATTCGAGATTTAGAAGAAAAAGCTGGTGATAGAATATCCTCGTTATCTTCTAAATCAAATCAAGCATCAACCAAAGCTAATATACCATTTCCACCTTCTCACCAATATCCACCACCACCACAACAACAACAAAAACAACAATCACCTTCAATTGCAATTATACCGCCAAACCCTTATCCTCCTTCAAATATTCAACAATTACCTTTCCCACAAAATTCAACTACTCATCGAGTAACAGGGTCAATATCAAATACCCCTAATAATAATAATAATAACAATAACATTAACAACGGAAACTCGCCTACAATTAAGTTACCACCAATAGTGAATTACCCTTCGAAAAGTTTACCTTCACCCCTGTTATCAAAATTTAATTCATCAATATCATCATCACAAACATCTAATCCATCGAGTCCTAAATCTCAATTGTCTAATATACCCGGGTTATTAAACAATGATAGCAATACCAATAATAATGTTGGCGGTGGCGGTGGCGGTGGTGGTTCAGAACAAACTAATAGTCCACCAATTCAAGGTCCATTTTGGAAAGTACCTTATGAAATGCCTCAATCTTCATTATCAAGACGTTCATCTATTGGTAGTATAACCAGTACTAATGGTGGTCAACCAAATATTTTGAGACGACCATCAGTTGAATCTATATCATCAGTTTCAACTAATGGATCAAGATTACCTTCCATTAGACCATCAATATCAAATGATTATACCAGTGATGCTGAATCAGAAGATTTTTATTCCGTACAATCATTTCGACCTCGAAGTTTATCAAGAAATTCACAATCTTTATCACCAAGAAATTCAATTAGTTCAATGTCTAGTTTGAATGGTAGAATCAATAGATCGTTAGCTTTCAATTCTTCAAGTGTTACATCACCAATAATGATAGGATCACCATCACAACAAGCACAGGTGCAGCAGCAACAACTGCAACTGCAACTACAACTACAACAACCACCACCACCTCCACCATCTTCAAATATGACAAATTTTATGCCTCCACAAGTTCCAATTTTTGCTCCGTTTGCAACAACAAATCATATTCCATTAAATCCATTAGATTTAAATTTAAAATTATATTATGAAAGATTTCATACGATTTTCCCTATTTTACCATATGATTCAAGAATAATTTATAATATTTTAAATGATAAATCTCAACCACCTTGGGATTGGTTAATTGAAGTATTTAATCATAGTCTTAATAATTTAATTAATTTTCAACAAGTTGAATTACAATCATCAATTGGAATATTTATAAGATTAATTCAATCATATCCATTTCCCAATGAAACTACCACCACTACAATTACTGATAATTCATTGATTTTATTTTTTAGTAGTTTGATAATATTAAGTTATACAAATTTAATTAATGGTGATCAATATAACGCGGGGATTAGTTTCACATCATCAGTATTTAATGATTATAAAATTTGTGAAAGATTTATTGATCAAATAACTAATAATAAAAAAGATAATGATATTAATGTTGATGTTAATGTTGATGTTGATAATATTGTAAATTATTTCACAAAATTATATTATTGTTTGAATTTAATTGATAATTTGAATAGTTTAACTTTGGGAACTAATAAAAATTTACATCTGCAAAGAATTATTAAATTTTTAAATCATCATAAAAAGAAATTTCTTCAAATTAATAACAATAACAATAACAATAATAATAATAATAATTCAATTCTTAATGATTGTGAAATTTTTGATCAATTAGTTGAAATGAGAGATAAATTTATAACTATAGATAATACCAATTACCAAGGCGATGATGATGTGAATGAAATTATTAATATTGATTTAATAAATTTCAATGAATCAAAATCTTCAATTCATAATAATACTAATAGTAATAATAATAATAATGATGATCAATTTTTGAAATATTTCCATCAATTAATTATCGATAAATATAAAATATTCAAAATCATCCTCCAATTTACTAAAACCAATACAAGTACATCATCATCAACAACAACAACGATTAATGGGACGACCATATCTAACATATCTAACAATGGTAATAATAATTCAATTGAAATTAATTCATTTAATCAAGAATTATTTAATTTAATTAAATCATCAAATGATAATATATTAAATTTTGCCAATTATATAAGCACCACCAACAACAACAATAACAATACTTCCCCTAAAACTTCCAATTCAAATTCAAATTCAAATTTTTCATATTTAATAATCAATAATAATCCAATTTTAAATTTATCAATTTGTCAATTATTTAAATCTATAAAATTACATAAATTAATCATTGATAAATTACCCCCTCCAACAACAACAACAAAAACAACAATATCCAATGATCTTGATATTGATATTGATAGATTGAATAATCAATTATCTATATCATTTAATTTATTGAATTTAAATTTACAAAATTTAAAAATTGGTAATATGATTAATCAAATTTTACAAAATAAATTTAATCAATTATATAAATTTCAATTCAATAAAAGCACCGACAACAATGATATTGTTGATGTTGATGTTGATGTTGATGATATAGATATGGATATGGATATTTATAAATTGAATCAATGGTATGATGAATTGAATCATGTTATTGTACCTTTTATAATTCAAGATTTTAAAGACGGTTGGATATGAAAAAAGAAAAGTTAGCATACGAAAAAGT
This sequence comes from Candida albicans SC5314, assembly GCF_000182965.3. Lineage (NCBI taxonomy): Eukaryota > Fungi > Ascomycota > Pichiomycetes > Serinales > Debaryomycetaceae > Candida > Candida albicans. The sequence continues at coordinate 526,992 of NC_032092.1, forward strand.
TTTATTTATATTCTCCCCACCCCCCCCCCCCCCCCCATGTATGTATGTATGAATGTATATATTTTGTATTACTACTAATAATAATAATCGATATCTTTTTTTTAACTTTTTGGTTTTTATTTAGTTTCAGAACTTGTAAGATAAAAATGATATATATATAGATATATATATAAAGGAATGTATTTATATTTTTAATTTCTTAGCTATAGGTTATATTTCTACTTACAGTAATCTAAATATCAAACATCAATATCACCCTAACAATATGCTTGTTTCTACCTCCCCCCCCCCACCAACTGCTTTTCAAATAGTGTCAAAAATTTATTGTAGTTTTAATATCATTCACTTCCCACCCCCACCCCCCCCTTGGTGATGTTGTTGTTGTTGGKTTTTTTTTTTTTTTCTTTCTAATCAATTTTAATTTGACCATAAATTAATCTGACAAATATTAAACTACTAATAAATCCAATTGATCCACAACAAAGGAAAACTAATAATGAAATCACAGCTGAATAACCACTGTATAAAACTAATGAACTAAATCCACCAAATTTTTCACCACCAGTCAAAAAAAATGAATGAATAAATACATAAATTGCACAACCTCCTCCAACAAATAATGATTTCCATTGCCATTTATAATTTTCTGAACATAAAGTATAATAAATCATTAAAATAGTAATTAAACTACTAGTTAAAATCATTAATATGAAACAGAAAAATAAAAATCCAAACATATAAAAAATCTTATTAAACCAAATTGATGAATAAATAAAATACATTTCCACAGCAATTGATCCAAATGGGAAAATTCCCGAAATAAACATTACCGGGATAGTTCTTAAATACCATGGTTGAGTAGGAATTTGTCTTGGAATTTGATTAGTTCTCACTGGTACCGATAATAATGGTCTTTTACTAGCTAAAATTGATCCAATAACACTTAATGGAATCGATATAATGAACCAAATTAAGACAATGGCAAACATTGTCCCCATAGGAATAGCACCAGAAGATTGTACTGAAATTAAAAAGAAATTCAACACAACGAAAACCAGAAACAAAATCCCTGGTACTAAAACTGGTGTCAAAAACATATTCAATTTCCAATTGTCACCACCAAGGAATCGATACAAATATCCCGAAATAAATGAACCAATAATACTACTACCAATATAAATAATAAACATAAAGGTAGATAAAGCCCCTCTATTAGAAGGTGATAATAATCCAAACAAGGCAAAAACAATAGTGGCAAATGTCATGAAAAAAATCTGTACTCCACTCCCCACTAAAACTGATAATAATAATCTTTGCTTTGGTGGTCTAAAAATATCTCCATGAACTAATTTCCAACCACTTTCATCGGAAATATCATCATCTAAATTGACTTCATTATATTTAACAATATCATTCTTCAATGTTTTAATTAAAATATGAGCAATAACTATCCCCAAAATTAAAACAATCAATGAAAAATTTATTAATGAAAACCATTGAATCTTGGGATTATAAACATGTAAATATTTATCCCATCTAGTGGCCCATGCAACATCACTTTCTTGGAAATTAACCGTATAAGTGAATAATACTTCAGTTTCTTTATTCTTACTCAATTGAACTGGTTTCAAATCTAATGAACATAATTGATCCCCATTGACATCTTCTTTCAATTCTGATCTATCCAATGAAGCTGGTGATACCGTAACCCCAACAACTCGATATTCATCCTCTTTTCTTTTATGATATTCAATAGTAATTTCAAAATGATTGTAAAATTCAACTTTATTTTCATTATCAACTTTACCAATACGGAACCCAGATCCATAAAGTTCAGTAGAAGTAGTGGCATCATAAAGTATCATTGAGGCAGGTAATCCATCAACAATCCAATTGTAAGTATAACCAGCTCTAATATTTCTATTGACAAATACTGAATCTGATTTAGAATATTTGGAAGTACATAATGATTGACAAGATTTTGTTTCCAACATTTTGATTTCAAAAGGTGAATTGAAAATTCTATCACCAAAAATAATTGATCCCAATGATTCCAGTTGCTTCTTAGCACCTCCCTTTGGTGTACAGAAATGGAATTTAGGATAATAATAATCATATGAATAAACATAGGTGGCAGTTTTACCTTGTTTAGATGAATGATGGAATGATGGTGTTAAATGATTCACATATAATGGAATTGTATCCCCCTTTTTATAATTGGTTGGTGCAACACCAGGTAAATAAAAAGCATTCGATATACTGACTAAGCATATCAATGCTGTGATTAATGATTGTAGCATTACTCAATGAAACTAAAATGTTAATCTCTAATGATACGATTAATCAAATGATTGGAAAATTTACTAAAGAATTAAAAGAAAAATAACAACAATCAACCAATCAACAAAAAATCCAAAACTTTTTTCTTTTTTGTCTTTGAAAGAAAAAAAAAAAATTACCACGCAAAAAAAATTTTTTGATAAACAAAAAATATTAAGGAGAAAGAAAAAAATTTCAAAACCACCACCACAGCCCATCCATCATCAACAACGACAACAACTGCATTGACCTGTAGGCAAATAAATTTAGAAACAATTCAATAGAAGCATTTAAAAAATGTCTCTCTTTTTGTACTCTAAAATGTTTCAACAATTACTAGCCGTGACTAACACAAAAACAGTAAACAAAACAATTCAGAATTTGCTGTTTCTTCTCTTTTTTATATTCTATTCTATTCTTATCTTCCAAATTCATCTTTGTAAAAATCACAATAAATGGATTTTGTTGATGTATTGAAATGATGGTTGAACTTTTAAATGTGTGTGTGTTGGTGGTGATAATTTTTGATGCGAATTGTGTGCATATTTTTTTTAAGGCGCTGGAACTTCCATGATCTCCGGAGTTTATTGAGTATTACTAGTTCTCAATCCTGCTTTCCCCTTACTACTCAAAAAATTGGCTCGTTTGTTTTGATTCGTGATAGCTCTTATTTCTTTTAGTTTTTGGATTTGTAAATTAGGATCTGACATGTAAGAAGGACGTTTGTCGGAATAATCACAATCTAATTGAAGTCGAATACACTGACTACATGAAGGCTTCTCTTCTGGGCACGCTTTATGTCGGATTCTGCACGTCCAACAACCAGTTTTAGACCTAGCACCTAACTTGCGTTTTTTTTCATGCTGTGACACTGAAACACCAACTGGACGAAATTTTCTTTTATTGTTTCTTGTTACTCGTTTTTCTGGTATATATTCATTATCTGATGAGACTTCTGAACTTGAAGCTCCTATTGACGGGGGCGGTGATAATTTCTTGTTGTTATAATTGGTCGTTTCCTGTTTAGATACAAGTGAATCAGCTTGTAATTTCAATTTTACTATAAAGTTGCCGTCTTGTGAACTTGGGTAACTTTTTGTCTTTGGAGGTTCTATTATTCGACTGTGTTTGTAGTTATCAGAATCGGTATTTGCCAGACTAGCAGATGAAGATACAAAACTATTGTTACAAATTGATAACCTCGACGGTTTACTAGATACATTTACATTCTTATCTGGTGGGTTCAAACTTTGTGGGTCAAGTTTTATTATCAGCAACGATTGAGACTGTTTTGACTTCAACTTTTGATTCAGGATTTCCAGTAGTAGCAGGTTATCATCTGAGTCTCCACATTCTTTAGTGTTATTCTGACATGGTGTTGCAAATAAATTGTAAGCTATAAGAGAACGGGAACAAAGTGATATTCCTGTCATTTTCGAACTACTCGTGCTCTCGTTGGGACTAATTCCGTATAAATTGCGGTAAACCTCTTCAGCTTTTAGTATATCATCTTGATTTTCATAATCAAAAGTTAAAAAATCTTTTTCTATTTCAATACCAGTTTCATTGTTGTCTGCTTTATTTATTGATGGGGGTGAACTTTGTATTACGTGTAAACTATCTGATCGATATAATTGTCCACCTCTTTTGACTTTTGATGGAGTCGGTGGTAATGATCCTGATAATCGAGGTAGACAGTTTTCATTTATTATTCTAATGAAATCTTTTCTTGGTAAAGGTGTACCATCAAAAGTGTTATTACTGCTGTCAATAAATGGATTCGATATTTTATTGGCTTGATTACTGCCAGGGCTTGTTAATTTGACAGGCGGTAAATTCGATGATGAAGATTCTATGCCATATATGCTTTCAGTGACTAAGGAGTTGCCTCTTATTGGACTTGAATGAGCTGTATGATATTGTTTAATTGGTCCACTAGACCCGTATATCGAAAATACCATCTGGTCAGCTTAGTAGTATTTCCTGATTAAGTCTTTTAGATTTGGCTACTCAGTTGTCTTCCCCATAAATTGTTCTATTTTTATTTTTTTTTGCAACACTTTTGGGACAAATAATTAGAATGGAATAATTTGAAGTGAGTGTTTTTAATACAGCTTTAACTAATACATCAAATACTTAACAATCTTGAATATTATTAGACATGTTTATGTTAGGAAGCCAAATTCATATGAATATTTGAAAACTTGGTTTTGAGATGAAACAATATATTTTTCAAAAAAACCTAACATATTCTTCAGTTAGTCTAAACTGTAATGATATAAAAGTTTTCAATACACTAAAAACATTTAAATTTGCTAAGAATAAAACACTATCAAGTATTTATTCTAATAAGATTGTCACTTTCATTATTCTCAATCTCTTTGTTACATTTCTCACTACAAAGTTACCTATTAATTATACAACATTAATTATGCTTGTCGTTGGTATTTCAATGACATCTTGAGCAGAAGGATACACCTCAACCTCAACATCCCCATCTCCCAAATTGACTAATTGTCCAAAATATACTCCGTGGTTGAACAAAAACTGCACATACATTCCAACTTTGAACTCTGCTGATGTGGGGCCCTGGCGGTGGAATTTACAGAATGCTTCTCCAGAATCAAAATCATACTGAACTCCATCAACCAACCCACAAGTTCCATGGAATGCTCGAGTGCATTTCTTATAACTGCATTGGAAACATGCTCCCATCTCACTCTGACGACAAACACCACAGCGTAGTTTCTTCTGGTTCTTGGTAATATCGTCTAGTCCGTGTACTGTGTTAGTTTTAAAGTCGCACTTAAGTTGATGAGGGAACATACTAGCACATATCTTGTGCACTCGACGGGGCCTCTCAGGTGTTGTGCCATACGTATCAGCTTGTAGCAACTCGAATAAAGCGGAATGGGAGTATTTTGTGTGTTGAAGTGTGTTGGGACAAAGAGCACATTCACGAGGGATGTCTGGTTGTTTGTGTGGTCTCTTGGTGGACACACTCTCATGTGTATTTGTAATGTGGACATTGTCTTGTTTTCTCTTGCGACACTTGCGTTGGATCTTCTCTACCTTGACCACTTCTATCGAACCATCAGAGTCAGCTTCAAGTCCGCCATCCCGACCATCTTCCTCTTTCACTGCCTCGTACTTCGTACCGTAATACTTTTCCCATAAATGCTTGATATTTATCCCAACAGAATCACTAATGCACTCACACTTTTTTGTGCGTTTCCCAAACTCAAACCAGTCGTCCAACGCAAAGTTCACCGACTCTGCCAAGTTGTAGTCGTAGTTGAACCCCGCATGGTATCCGTATGGGTATGTGATAATAAACTCACCCTCTCGGTGTATCGTGTGGTTCACTCTAATGCCGTGTTTTTCAAGGTACGCGGGCGACACCATAAATGTCTTGTGTCGGAGGAACTCACTGCACTGTTTGAACTCATCGCGGAATAAATCAACCATCAATGCGTAGAACTCTTCGTGCTGGCTCTGTGGTATCAGGTACCATTGTTTTGGTGCTCCAAAGTGCAAGTAATTTATCAGATACAAGTCCTGGTCTTCCAAATGCCATGCAAACGATGCCTTCCACAACCCCGCGTACAAATATGCCTGGTTCACCCCTGGTAGTTTCTCCTCCATTAGATCGAGCAAGTTCGGTAGGTGTGCCACATTCCACGCCGTTATCGACTTGTCAAACACAGAACCCATGGTGTCTGCTCCGTACATTGGCTCGGAGTACGAGAGCGACCTCCAATAGTTGGTCTCGAGCTCTTTGCACCGATCGTCGGTATACTGACTAGTGTTAATGTTGTAGAATGGAATATCTTTTGAGTGGGTCTCTGTTTCTGATTTACCTCTCTGTTTCCGTCGTGGTGGCTTGCGTGTCTTGGCCATCTCCTTCCATTGGAATATCGAATACTTTTTATATCGCTCGATGTTCTGCAGTTGGTATATCCCTGGTGCATTTGTGTTGATGCTCTGCACTATGGGGTTCTGGATAGACACTTGTTCTAGATTACTCTCGGTGTAGCATTTCTGCACTCGCAGAACCCATTGAGTAGGTGGAATCACCTTTACTATGCCCGACTGCATTCCGTATTTGTTGATTGCCTTGTTGAAGTTGTAAAAGTCTCGGAATTCGTGCATTGTAGGTTGGAACACTGGAACGCCATTGTCGTAGTAGCTGGGCTCTATATGTAGAGTTGTCTTGTGGGGATACACTGATTGCATTGTGAATGTGTTGTTTTGACAAGTAAGGTGGACTGTTTGGTTGCAATGGCGTATAACAAGGGTTCCAGAAAAGTTTATAAGGGTCACAAGTTTGTCAGCCGAGTGCAAACCACGAAAGAAAAAACCGGGACTCGGAAAAACAAAGACACCAATTCTTGAACCGGGTAAATTTGCAGTTGCTAGGAAATTATACCAGGGCTAGTTTAGTCAATTGATGATTGATGGCAATATTGACAACTCTGTTAGTAAATGAAATATGTATAGCTATGAGAGGATTAAAAGTATCTACTGTAGTTTGTTGAGCCATCATCATCCACGGTACTATATCACGCGTTGATTTTATTTCTGTGAGACTGGAAAATTTGACATGCTCTGTCATTTCTCATCCTTACATTACCCACACACATCCATGCCAACACAAAGAACTTCCCGACCAGCTACCCACGAACAGATCTCCAAGTCCAGAGTGGTGAATGCGTCGATCTTGACATTTTTGACCGTGCTCATTTTCCTCATATTGTTGTATCATTTCATATGGGCTGTGCAGGTGATGATGTACCAACCATATGGTAATCTTCTCAATAACATAGTCTACGGACCAGGGACTTTGATTGCCAATGCAGGACTAAGCTCGAAATTGATTAAATACATTAACACAAAGTTGGTCGAAGATAAAATAGAGGCAGACTACAAGAAGTATATATAGGTAAGGGTAAATGATACTAAGTTATGTATTTGTTGTCGTAATGCAGTTTCTGTCACAATATAAACGCAATATATCCAACTCTAGATGATGATTATGAGAGTTTAACCACTGCTTTAATTCCTCTAATCTAATGGGTTCAAATGTCAATATTCGATCATACCAAAACTGATCCTGTTTTATTAGTAACTCAAGTTTGTCGAATACACATTGTTGCAAATCAAATCCTTTTAATGCTAATAAAGATTCTGGGGATATAAAGTCCGATATTCCCTGTAGTATTTCAAGCATTTTATCTTTTCTTTGTACTGGTTTTAATCCCCAATCCTTAAACCTCTCTCGCAATTCGGTTGCCTTAAGTTTTGTGAATTCATCCTCTTCAACCAAAGAAGAATTCAAAAATGTATTACCGGCATTTTCGAATTGCAATTCTGGACTGGATGGTACCTGCATGTGGGAAGTATTACCAGTTTCCTGTTTATTTTTCAAACCAATTTGAAACAAATCTGTACTTTGTTCCTCGGAGTAATCATCATTAGCAGGTTCTTTACATTCTTCCACTTGTCTCGTAATCTCAATTATACTGAAACCAGTATCATCATCCAGGCTTTCTGAATCGGGAATCTCATTATCTAGATCAATGAATTCTCTCTTTATTTCTTCACCAAACTTTTTCACAGTTATGTTATTTTTAGGATCAGTGTAATTTTTCACTCTTAAGGCGGCAGATATTTCCAAAGTTGTTGTTCTCAACCTTTTAGTTGAATGAGGTTTCTTATAAGGCATGGAAGAAACAACGCCTGTAGGCCCAGAATCACTACAAGCATCAAGTGGTGGTGATCCGACTTTCTGAGTTAAAACTTCTGGCAGAAAAGACGTTGTTTGTTTTGGTGTGCCAAACTGTGATACTGCTGTTGAATAAATGGATTCACTATCGGAAAATTCGATATTTATGTGCTTTTTGAGGGGGCTTTCTAGTACCAATTTTATTGGTGAAGGACTGCCAAAAATTCTATCCACGTTATTTTTTATTTTATTCGGTGTGCTTCTCAATGCTATTGGTATGGCGGGTTCATTCGTTGGAAAAATGTGGGGTTTCTTTGTAGGTGTTACAACAGGGGTTATTATTGGTGTCGAATCGCTTTCTACTACTTCTGACTCATATTCTTCATTTTCTGATATTTTGTTATTTTCAAGACATTTAGGCATTGTTAATTCTTGTCTAGTTTGATTTGTAGAAGTACCATTCTCATAAACGGACCGTAGTACCTGCAAACGTGGTCTTTCAATGATTTCAATTTCAGACTCAGAATCCAGTATAGACTCAACGATGTCAGGCTGAGTTGATACAATATTATCTGCTAACATTATAATTGAGGATTCTGATTCATCGGATCTATCTTGATCAGCATTCAATTTATTGGAAGGGACATAAGAAGGGGTACTAAATATTTCTTCCACTTCATGGGCAGCAGTTGATTCCATTTCGCCTATTGTTATTGCCGAGTTTTGATCCGGAATAGTGTTTCCATTATCTGAATCTTTCTGGCTATGACGTTGAAGACTTTTATCTTGCTGATAGGTTTCACAAATCGAAGAATCAATTAGAATGTATTTTTGATCATCTTTTTCGTGATGACATATGTCGCGTTGAGTAGAACAATTTTGTGATAGAGTTAATATCAACCCGTCATTCTGAGTTGGATCGGTGTCGTCTTCAGTAGATGAATTGTCGTCAGAAACCATCTGTTCTTCGTCCAAGGCATACAAGTGTTGAATATCCTCATCGTTTAGTGAAACATCCACATTCAATGCTGCTATTTCCCACATCCCAGTACCACTATTTTCATATTGCTTTATTCTCTTTCTTATACTTTTCAAAGTAGTCTTATTCTTGGTTGGTTTTTGTAAATAGATTTGTTTGATGTAGTTCCACTCGTCCGAACTTATTAGTGATCCTTGGTTGCTTGTACTGGGTTCGGTTGATGTTGATTTGCCTGGTAGAAAATCGTCAATTTTGGCTTGATTATTTGTAAAGTAAGCAAATTTATCTTTTTCAAACGCTTGTCTAACAGCTTCACTCAGGGACTTTGGTTTTTTCACATTTGGCTTACGTGCCATTAGTTTACGTTTCTTGGTGGCTGCCTTTTTCTTAATTTGAACTACTGAAACTGCACCTGAATTTGAATTGTTTGATGAATCGTTATTGACGTGTTTGAAACTTTCTAGTTTTTTGATGGAAGTTTGTAAATATAGTCGTTGGTTTTCTTCTTGTTGTAGTGATTCGTGTATAGATTGCATTTGGGTGGAATGAAAATACAATCCGCCATCATCGTCACCGTACTCAGTTGCCATTTGGAAGGCATATACTACCGTGTATATGATGATCTAGGTGGTAGAAGTATATTTTTTGAGGTTGCGCGTCCCTAAAGTTTTTGTTTACAATTTTCCTCTTGTTAAAGATTTCACTAAATAAAGTATTTTTTTTTTGCAATTTGTGAAACAAAAATCGATGGAACTACCATGATACAGTCAAATGAAAATGGACTAATAAATAAACTACACTTTTAATGTTATAAATGTATTTGCGTAGATACTATTCATAAATCTACAAACCCTACTCAAGTGAGTCCATCTATGAACAATATTTCTCTTTCATTTCAGCTTTTATTTCCCATTTGCTTGACTTTTTGTCGTAAACTGCAATCTCTTGTATTGTATTTTTAATCAATGCCTTAGTAAAATCTTTAAACTCTTTCTTAGATAGTTCCACCAATGTACCAATAGTAAAATCATTATTATTTTCCACAAATTTTATTAAATCAGCCAAAACCAGAGAATCTTTGATAGTTTTCTTTTGAGCAATCAATATATTCGGACTAGAAGATGTACCCACAGTAGGAGTTGTTTTGTTTATTAAAATATTAGCAACAGGTTTCGTTGAATCCTGAGTCGATGAAATTTCCTGAACTTGTGGTTCATTTTGAGTAGCCCAATAATTATGGAAGGGATCTATTGCTCCAGCTATATCTACTAATTTAACAGTAGCAAAACTTTGGAAATCTTGACTGTTTTCTTCATTGTTCCATTTGTTAATCACTGTTAAGGTAATGAATTTCTTTTTATTGCTTTGAGGATCATCTTCCACAAATTCCTCGTCATCTTCATCTCCCATAACTGAATCGTCATCATCTTCGTCATCTTCATTTTCTATATCTTCACCTTCTTCATCCTCCTTATTCCATTCTAAATCTGAATCATAGCCATAATCTAGACCAGTTATCTCATTATCAAGTGGATTTTGAATTATAGCGTCACGGCATTTTTGATGAGCCAACGAACAATAAGTCCCAATATATGGAGGCTTTGAGTTTTCATAAAAACTAATATACTTGATAGGAGGTAGATCTTGAATTAATTGATAAACTTGGTTTTCAGTTGTTGTGGGTGAGTTTAGGGCATTAATGATCTCTTCGGGTGTGATGTCGTTGGTAGTTGAAGGAGAAGATTTTGTGAATTTACTAAGATATGATTTGAAAGACAGCTCTTTCTGCAATTTTCCATTTATAAAGTCGTCAAGAATACTCTTGAATCCCAGGATATCCTGGTTGTCAATACTCATCAAGCTTACATTCTTTTGAACAAAGAATGGTAAAAACTCAGTTTCATAAAACGATTTAGGGGTAGCTTTAGTAGCATCTGTTTCAGATGAGTCCAATGATACTTTTTTCTCTTTACGTTTCTGTCCAATTTGAAAAAAACTAGAGATTTTCATTTGACTTCTTTCTTTGGCTTCTTCGATCTTTCTCTTCTCCTCTTCAAGTCGTTTCTTTTCTGCTTCCTTGGCCAATCTTTGTTCCTCCAACTTTTGTTTCTTTTCTAATCTTAGCCTTTCTTTCTCTTGCTTTTCCTTTTCCTTTTGAAGTCTTTCTTCCTCCTTTTTAAGCTCTTTTGCCCTTCTTTCTTCTTCTTGTTTTTGCTTTTTCAATTCTTTTTCTTCTTCGAGTCGTTTTCTCTTTAATTCCCTTTCTTCTTCTTGCTTTCTTTTCTTCTCAAGCTTTTCTTGTTCTTTACGAAGCTTTTCCTCTTGTTTTTGTTTTTCCTTTTCTGCTTTTTCTAATTCTTTTTTAGACAAGGATTTCTCTTCTGTTGATTTATTCTGATTTACCTCAGCAGAATTCGACTTGGAGTCTGTTTTGTACTTTTTTGTTGGTGATAAATCTTCTTCATTGTTGACTTCCACCGTCAGACTGGCGACTCTTTTAGTACGAATTGGTTCAGTCTGAGTAGTAGATAACTCAGATAAATCAGTGGTTTCATTAGTCAAATCAATAATTTCTAGCTGTGACGCCATATTAGAGTGATTCTCTATAAAGTATGACTTGGATAGTGTTATTTGATTTGTGAAGAAAAAGAAAACAAATGGACTTAAACAGTTTTTTTAAAAATTCTTGAACAATCGAATCGTTACGCGTTTGTTAACAAACAACATATAAGAAAAAAAATATACACACACAACACACGCGAATCCCACTAATTCTTACAAGGAAGATGAAAACCCCACCAATTCTACTAAAGCCAATATTGTTATAATTTTTATAAAGTTTATTAAATAAAAATACATGGAGACTTATAAATGTATTCTAATAATCCTAATTAACGAATAATAATAGCAAAAAAAATACCGAACTGAAAATGATGATGAAGATGAATAATTAAATAAATAAAAGAAAATAAAAAGAAAATAAAATCTCACAATGAATGAATCAATGCAATCATGAGTAGTTTGGTATATCTAAATGGAAAAATGGAGTATTTGTACCAGTAGCAGCGTAATACGGTTCATCAACGTGATCTTCCAAATCTTTGTATCCAGCAGCAATATTGACATAGTTATTAGTAGAAAGCAAACCATCTTCATATGTACCAAATCCGGCATTCAACAAACCTCTTCTAATCCAAGGACTTAAAATACCTGAGAAATGGAATTCAACTTCACGATCAGCATAAGCATTTAAAGCTTTTCTTAAATCAACTAATGCCTGTATAGCAGTTACATCAATAGAAGCAACAGTGGAAAAATCGAAATGCACTATACGCAAAATAGGACGGTTATCTTCAACTTTTTCTTCGACTTTTTCTTTCTTGGACCATGGCAAGTTCCATCTCAATGGGCCTGGATCATTCCAAGGTCTTGACCCAATTTTAGAATAGTCAAACGGTTTCCCTCTTCTGGTTAATCTTTTTGCTTCATCAGAAACTTTATCAACTTGTCTAGATGCATTAGGATATGTAAAGGTTTCAACAGGTTTGAATACCAAAACACCTGGAGGTGGAGGTTGAACTTTGATACCAGCATTGATATTCTCGTTATTTAATGGCACCCAACGTGTATGGAATTTCACTTGTGGATTATTTCTCTGTAAAGCAGAAGTAGTCACACCTTCAACTGGTTTTATATCTTCTTTAGCTTTCAATTTACCAGCTTCATCAGTTGACTTGTAGTTAGTACCTTCAGATAAAACTTGATGAATTTCCAAATCACTAGAGTAGCTAGTACCATCAGATGCAGAAGCATTGTGTTCATCATGAGAGCCTGTTTGTTCAATGATTGGGTTAACAACTTCGGCAATTTGGATTTTACCCAAGAATTGACCATGTGGAATAGCAACTCTCACCAACAATACAACAACAGAAGCAGCAATAGCAAAGTAAATACCAGCTTCAATGGTAACGAAAACAGTCAAGATAACAGCAATTAAAAAGATACCACAGTCGATTGGACTCATCTTCCAGAATGACCAAGTGATTTTGTAATTTGCAATCAAATCTGAAACAGCATGAATAATAACTGCAGATAAAGTTGCTTTAGGAATGTAGTAGAAAGCCTTTGTTAAAGCATACAAAGCCAACAAAACGACAGCACCAGTGAAAATACCTGCCAATGGAGTTCTAACACCACATTTTGCTTTCAATGCAGATCTTGAGAAGGAACCAGTAGCTGGGTAAGCGTTGAAGAAAGTACCAATTAAGTTATTGACACCAATAGCAATAACTTCTTGATCTGGAACCACTTTATAATCATTAATTCTACCGAATGACTTGGATATAGCAATATGTTCTAACAACAAAATGACAGTAGAGACGGGAATTTCAGAGGCCATAGCACTGATTATACCATCAGGAATGGACATAACACCAACGTGACGCAACCCACTTGGAACATCACCAATAGTCTTGATTGGTGGTTTGAATTTGGAGGAAGGACCATTGAATGCAACTTTCTTAGGATGGACAATACCCCAAGATATAGCTGTAGCAACAATAATAACAATAGCGTTTCTTAATTGTTGGAAATAGAAAAAGTACATCTTGTGTCTTGGGTATCTTTTTTGAGCATAATCAGTCAGGAATTTCCACAAGTATAAAATGAATAATGGAATCAACCCAAAGGCAGCGTCAACAGTGGAGTCTGGCAAGTGTTTCAATGTGTTGACAACAACAAGATATGTACTATCTCTTGTGTTAACTTTACTGTTATAACCCATTAACCCTGGAACTTGACCAGTGATAATGTTAAATGCAGAACCAGTCATGAACCCCATGACCGCTGGGATAGAAATAAATTCTAAAATGAATCCTAAACGTAACAAACCAATACCAAGAGCGATACCACCACAAATCAATGACAAAAATGTGGCAATTTCAGGAGCAGCATACTTGTCACCAAACTTATCTTGTACATGAGCAATGACCTTAGACACTTGCAAGGACATAACAGCGACAGGACCGATGGAAACATCTTTTGAGGTGGCGAAAAATGAATAAATGAAAACACCGACAAAGGAAGAATATAAACCATATTGAGCTTCTAACCCAGCTAATTGGGCATATGACATAGATTGAGGCACTAAAACAACTCCCACAGTAATACCAGCAACCAAGTCACCATATAACCATCTAATATTGTAATGCAAAATCCATTTAAGAATTGGAAACAATGAAATAAGATAATCAGCTATCATTTTTAGTGGGTTAGCAAAGATATATTGAAACCATTCTTTTACAGTAACTTCTCTTTCATCGTATGCTGGAACAAAAACATTGCTATTGTAATTGGTATTATTTATACTGTTTGAATCGAATTCATGTGATTTGACTTTATGATGTTCTTCCCCTCCATATAAATGAGGAACTTCAGATACAAATCCTTCGTTCGATGTTATGGATTTGACCACTTCAAGCACGCCTGTCATTATGTATCAATATTCTAAAGAAATAAGGTAAAATGCAAATAAAAATGAAAATGAAAAAGTATCTATTTATTGACAGCAGACAAGCAGTTGAAGCTTAATTTATACTTCAAATGAAAACAACTAATGCAAATTTAAAAAGAAAAACAACCGTCTAATGGTAATAATAATAATAATAATAATAAAATCCTTCAATCAACCGCCTGGGTAATGTTTGTATCTAACTTAGATTGAAGTATTTGCAACTAAGAATTCGATCACTCTTCGAATGTATAAAAGAAAATGAAAGTTAAAAAAAAAGTCACCTTATATTTGATGTAACCAAATAAGTTTGAGAATATTATCTGGTTTATATATTGAAATTATATTGAAGTAATAATTCTTATAGATATATATTATTTCTTTTTTGTTAGTATCTTAAAATACAACAGTAATTGAGTGAAATCTATTGTGATAAACTGTGAATTAAAAAAATTTAGAAAAAAAATTGAATGAACTATTCTAATAAAGTGTAAATTAAGAGTAATTGCTTGGTTAATTTATAAATTAGTGTGGTGTTGCAGTTTCAAGATGGAAAAATCCACAATGACCTCTTGTCACGTGCGAGCTAAAGATTTAAATTAATTGATTTTTTTTAATTATTCATTCGGTAACTTCCATAACAATAACAAGCTGTCGCAAGCATGTGGGATTATTTAATACATTGTAGTGTAGATGAGCGGCCATTGTTCATGTTTTTGTATTGCCGTTACTTGCAAAGGGGGCCTTCCAGCTACATTTACAATTGAATCAACAATGGGTTATGGATGTTTTTTTCCTTTTTTTTTTTTGGTTGCAGTCAACATCTCAACAACAATTGCCTTTTACGAGTGACATTCTATTAAACTTAGAAAGTATTCATGACCTGCTAATGCCAAAATCTAAAAGCTTTTTTTTTTCCTTTCTCTAAACACATCTTGGCATGTGGGGGGGTACCACATCTATTAACAATTCTAATTTATTGACGTTTCCTTATCTGTTGAGGTGGCGATTTTTAGTAAATCCTTTTTTATTTTTGATCTCGCCGTTAAATTTAAAATTAATGCACATAAGTTGACACAGTTATTTTCGCAGCCAATTCTTTTCTTTCACGTGACCTGATGTCATCTTTCCTGAATTTCATTGGTTTAATCTAACACTCAAAAGATTTGTTATCTCTTTCAAAGAGAAAGAAAAACTAAACGCAACTCGGCTAAAAATTCATGCTTCCCCCAAAAAAGGAAAACAAAAATCAAGAGCACACACAACCCTTGCATGATCTGTTAATTTTCAAAATTCGTGATTTCAATGATATTGTTACAAAAAGCCGTATAACACTAAGAGTTGAACAATAAAAAGGATTTTTCGAATTTGCAACAGCCGTTTTATTCTTGAATCTAATGAAATGGTTACAAAGAACGTAGAAAGAGATCCATGTAAGATTATGCACACTATTATTATTTTGTTTCTTTTTTTTTTCTTTACTGATATTCCAGAAAATCTTTTCTATTAAAAAATCTTGTTTTTTTTTGTAAAGTCTAGTGACCAAATTCAAGAGAATAAGAACTGAAAAGATATTGCAACGGTGTATTAAGTCCCATTTACTTCTATTATGCTTAATATACTCGATGTTCAGAAAACTGTACGAGACTGGCAAAGGTAGTTTGGATTTTAGGCATGTTGCAGTTTTTGTATTCCCCCCAATAAATTATTCTGTGGATGTATTACTATACAAAATATGACGTGATATCAAAATAGATGTAGCCACAATGATGAGGGGAGTTGCCACAAATATTTGGTGATTGATTGGCCTAATCAATGTAGCCTATTACCGTTTTGTACTACTGATGCATTTAATTATTTCTGGAAATGGATATTGAAGAGTCGTAATTTGGATTACATTGTCTTTGTTCATAATCAATATACTTGCACTTGCATCAATACGAAAAAGTATTACGATTCAACACTGACATTATAGTATTGTTGTTTGTTGGTTGCGTGAAAACTTGGTCAGTTAGTTAATCTCCACAATTTCGAATTTGATCTAGTTTTCTGTGCATATAAGAAAAAAAAATATTCTCCAAACTGTATCTCAAAATCATCTAAATATATATTTTTTAACTACTGTCGTACACATCATTTTTAATTTAATCAGACCTAATGTTTTTTGGCAAGCTCTGCATTTTCTAATTCAATTTTATCAACCATATCTCTAAATTTTCTTTGACTATAACATTGTTCCAAGAAAACCTTATATTTGACATTCAATAATCTACGTTCAGGATTGTCATCGGGATGAGGATTGATAACTTTACCAGGACCAGTCATTTTCTTCATGACTTTCCACAATGCAGCACCAGGAGCATTGGATTTGGTGGAAGAAGTTAATGGTTTCAAATTCAAGCTTGCCAACTTTTGAGAAAGTCCTTTTTGGGTTTGTTGTTTAGAACCGAATGATAATGTGGCGTCGTCATCAGACTCATCATCACTCTTAATAGCATTGTTATGGTGTTCACCTGCTCCACTTTTTTGATGAGCTGCCTGGTTAAAGTAATCAGTTTCTTCGTTCATTGGAGTCAATTGGGCTTGTCCTTGATGAGATTCAGCATAAGCTAACATACTCAAATTAGTGGTTGAGGTAGCAGATGGTGCAGTGTATGGAGAAGTCGAACCTCTATCTTTCAAGTTGGTGTGAGAACCTTTACCAAAAAGTGACGATCTTCTTGATTTTGCTTTATCTCTGCAATGCTCAGCGACTGCTTCTTCAGCGGCAACAGCTCCCAATAATGAAGCACCGAAAACAACTGCTGCATCAATGTATCTTGGAATAATAACTGGTAAACCGGTACAGTCAGCTAATAATCTCATCAACAAACCATTTCTACTTTGTCCACCACTCATGAAGATACATGAAATCTTATGGCCTGATTTTTCCATTTCTTCAATAATTTGTCTGGTCTGTTGGGCAATAAATTCACAAGCACCGAAATATTGAATTGCCAAATCATGTAATGAGTTATCCATTGATTGTCCAATAATACTTCCTCTCATTCTTGGATCAGCAATTGGAGATCTGTTACCATGGAAATCTCCATAGAAAAACATGTGTCTGGCTAAAGACACAGGAGATCTTTCATTGTTGTCCTTGACCAAATCTTCCAATAATGAATTCAAATACTCGAATTTGGAAATATTGGATTGCTCTGCATTTCTAATCAATGCATGGTTAGCTGGATGTGTAGCCAACACATGTGCAAGCAATTGACCGGTAATCGATTGACCACCTTCTGCCAACCAATATCCTTCAGCCATCACATTTTTATATGGACCCCAAACACCTTGAACAAAACAAGGTTCTTTAGTCATGGCAAGATGACAAGTGGAAGTCCCGGCAACAGCAGCCAATCTTCCACAAGCGGTTCCAATTGATCCATCAGAATGAGCATCTTCATCTTGTAATGCAGGAACATCGGCTTTAGCGGCAACTGTACCAACCCATCCGGCATAAGCATCAATGACAGGAGAACCGACAACACACTCTGTGGTTAAACCCAAGTCTTCAGCAGCTTCAGGTGTCAAATTTCCAACAGGATCACCAGCAGTCAAATATTTACCATTTTTCCCTGGAATACCACCTAATCTTCTAAAGTTGTCTTCAACCAACTCAGGCATATCAATTGACAGTAAGAATTCTTCCGACCAACCAGTTTCACTATCTTCAACACCAATTGGTACGAACCCTTGTTTACAAACCACAGAACAGTAACTTCTGGTCTCGGTACCAGTTGCTTTGTGAACCAAATAATCAGGCAAATCATAGAATTTACAATCTTTGATTCCACCAGGCTTGTGATGTTTCAACCATTTCATTTTAGGCAATTCCATTTCAATTGACATTTGTCCACCGACATATTTCAAACATTTGTCGTTAGTGGCATTAATTGCATTGGTTTCATCGACAGCACGGTGGTCCATCCATAAAATAATATTATCTTTATCATTCTTAAAGTTAGGACCAACAGAAACGGGTTGATCTGTCAGTTCCGAAATTGCAACTAAAGAACATGTGGCATCAAAACCTATACCAAAGACATCTTCTGGTTGTACTCCGGAATCTCTAAGACAAGATCTAACACAATAACAAATGGCTTCCCAAATTTCAGTAGAATTTTGAGTGATATAATTAGCTTCTAATTCTTGACGTTTGATTGGACGTTCTGCTAATCCCAAAATAATACCATTTGTGTCAATTAAACAAGCACGGGCTGAACCAGTACCAACATCAACTCCAATGTAGTAAACATCAGGCTCTGCTGGTGGTAATTGACGAAAGAATGAGGATTGTCTTCTATTGGCAAGACTTAAATTTGACTTATTTTGAACCATTGTTGTTTTTGTTGAAATGGAAACTTAATAAGTAAAAAAGTATTCAAATGAATTGTCAAAAGAAAAGGGAGAAGAGTATAATTGAAAAATAAATACTGGTCATCAATCCAAAGTATTTATATTCCTTGTTTGATTAAAAAGTGTATTAGACAATAAAACAATTATTATCCTTCAAAATGATATCATACTGATGTTTATGTGCAGGACAATTGCTATTTAAATGATAGAAAACTTTCACAACATTGCTGTTCACTTTCAGTATAATTTCTAACCCTTTACTAATTTTTTCCTTAATTGCTTTCCCTAACTGCGTCCCCACATAATCTCGATTTTGGTGTTACTAGTAGGAAATATTGATCTACATTTGGTCCGTTTTCAAAAAATTTCACCCCCCTCCCCCCCTTCTTTAATCGTTACTAATAATTGACTAATTTGTAATATGTTCAGAATTGAGAGTATAACTCTAATCTATATTTCAAATTGCATAGTATTTGGTTGCTATGGTCTGGGGTTCGGTTGATTGATTGCGTCTGGCTTTTATTTATCTCGGGGAAATAGAAGGAGTCTAGATTTAGTTTTCGGAGAGATCTAATTTTTTTAATAAACAATGGTGTGTGCCGATGTATTTACATTCATTGACGATTAATCGTTGTTCCTGTTTTTTTTAACGAGAATTATTGATTAGGTTACTATCGTGTAATCAGTAACAAGAAGTTTATAATTTTACGACAACAATTGAACGAAAATGAAATGAAAAAAGAATTGACATTAGATCAACTAACAACCCTTTATTACAAAAAAAAAAGGAGAAATACCCTACAGTTATCCTTTTTTTAATTACTCATTGGTAATCAATCAAATTAGTTAATAATATACACCTTCTAATTTACATCTGTACTTTTTCCTTCCACAACTTTTAAGTAAAATTATATGCTAAAAGAATTGAACTGAACAAATAAGAAAAAAAAGTAACCAAAGCAAAACAAAACAAAACAAAACAGTACAAACAGTAAAAACAAAAATTCTATAAATGAAACAAACGACTTGTCGCCCGATAATAATAATAATAATTCATATCATCATTGCATGATGTGCAATGTCAAACCATAAATAGCATACAGTTTTAAAAACAATCAATTTCTCAAAGATGGATACTTTTCAACCGCTTCCACTAAGAAATCAAATTGTTCAGTGTTTTCAATTGCCGATTTAACATGTGAAGCAGTAATTCTTTTGACGCCTTGTTTTTTAGCTTCTAATAATGACACTTCAACCAAATTAGCCATAAATATTTCTAATGCTCTTCCAACTATAACTGGTGTAGCTTGAGCAACTTTACCTATTTCTTCATCACTTTGCATAATTTTCTTAATTCTTGCAGCCGGGAAATGGGTTTTTATTTTTTCAAAACTTGTCAATATATGTTCTTGAGTTACTGAATCAGGTAAATCTTCTGTAGTAGAAGTTTTCAATTCCAGTGAGCTTGCATGTTGTGGTTCTGGTTGTTGTGGTGGAGATGGGGATGGTAGGTATTCATCATCATCATGGTTTATTAAATCCTGTAAATTTGACATTCTTGTTTTTATGATTTTATCCAAAAAGACACGAACATGCCATACATAAAAAAAGAAGAAGAAAATAAGCCCTGTTAAAAAAAAATTTGTCGTGTTCAAACTAATTATGTTTTGGCCTTTTGTACACGTAAACAATTTTAAGAACTCAAAAAAATTTTTTCCAATATAAAAAAAAAATTAAAAGTGAGAAAATTTTGGCCGTATTTATAGATCGTCCATTTTTTTCTCTTCTGCTTACTACCACTGCCAGAAGAAAAAAAAAATAATATACAATAGAGCAATGCGATGAGTATAGTCGTGTATTAGTAGACAATTTCAAAAAGTGTCATCAACTACAACAACATAGTAATAATATATAGACACGTATTTCTATTTATATATTAACATTTATTAACATTTTGTATGTTTTTTCTTTTAATTCTCCTGTTCAATCTCTAGTCCGGCTAGGATTCCAACGTTTATAGATCACTTCAGAAATTTTGTATTTACTAAGTAACTCTTTCAACAATAAACCATGGTCAATATCTTCTTCATTCTGCTTTTGCAAGATCTGATCAAATTCTTCTTGAGTTGGATATTCTATATAACATAGAACAAATGCTTTCTTCACACTTCCTATGACTCTGGCTTTAGCAGCAATTTGAAACCAATCGTATTTAGAATCCTTTGTCATGACCAATACACAAAATTCTGCATGTGTGAAAGGAGGACCACGCTTGTATAGTAAGAAATCTGTACCAAATTTGATACCTGAACGAACACACCAACCATTAGTTCGGAAGTAATGATACGCAATGTATTCAATGATGAATTGATTGTTGGAAGTAGGAATGGGTGAAAAACTATGATGTGAACAACATTTATAAAATAAATCTAAAAGTGAATCAACATTAACGATATCAATTCTCTGCAAGGCAAACTTCAAAAAGAAAGTTTCAACTTCTTGCAATTGTAAAAACTCCAAGGGCAACAATTCTCCATTTTCAGTGATAATGTCCTCATCTTCATCTCTAATATGGATCTCCTTTACTTCACCATTTTCCTGTTTATCAAATCGAACTTGAATCTTCCGTAATTCAGTCAATTGAATCTCCAACTTGTTCATTTCTTCCACTTCCTCATCAGTAATTATACCTTGTCTCTTCTTCAATTCCAATTCTTGAAATCTAGCACGTTCCAACTTGAAAAACTTTCGTTCTTCACGTCTCTTTTTGGTGATATCCTCCATCGCCAAATCTTTACCATTGTTGGAATTATCTAAATTCAACCTTGTGATGGTACGTTTTTCCCATGTTGGCTCAGATCTGGATAGTATTCCTTTCCCAAAGAAACCTTGTCTCCATAATTTTAACATGGATTCACGATCAATGACTTTAAAAATTTGATTCTCATAAATCACAGAGAGAGGTGGATTGTGTAATTCGGGCACTTGATAAACTATATTTATTTGACAATACCTTATTATATACCAAATCCATGAAATTGGATTATGGGGATACAAATTGGGTAGTGAAACATTATACTTGCTAGAAGTTAACGTTATTGGTAATGGTTGACTATATATTTTATTTAAAAATTTGTTGTTTTTTTTACCCATTAAAAATTTCGTTGTTACTGGTTTCAAATGTTAGTAAACTTATTTAGTGTTTTTTTTGTTGATTATGAAATTGATTCAATTCTTTATAAATATATTTATATATAAATCAGATACCGTTGTAGTCTATTGAGAAATCATTGTGCTAACATTAGGTGTTTAAACCTTAAAGACACACTTTTATCATCACTTAAGAATAAATATTTCTTCAAATCGATGTCATAAACAGGATGAGTTGTTGAAATAACATACTATTGATTATACCATAGTTGGTTAAATTAAAGAAGAATAGAAAAAGAAGAACTGAAAAAACATATAAAATTTTTTTTTTTCATACATTTTTTTTTTCTTAAAGAAGCCCATCTCTCGCGCAACAGAGATATTGAAGGGAAAGAAAATATTAGTAGTGTACCAGAGGC
Organism: Candida albicans SC5314; assembly: GCF_000182965.3. Lineage (NCBI taxonomy): Eukaryota > Fungi > Ascomycota > Pichiomycetes > Serinales > Debaryomycetaceae > Candida > Candida albicans. The sequence continues at coordinate 549,494 of NC_032092.1, forward strand.
CTAAATTTGAAAACTAGAGGAATGGGAGACACACCTAGTCAAACAATAAACATACTAAATCCCCCTTATTTCAAGCACTAAGCAATAAAACAAAGATAGGCTGTCAGTTTTTTTGGACAATATCAGTTACTAATTACTTTTTTTTACCCTGGGCAGACAACACTCACTAAATAAACTATTGATTCTTTTATAATTTAGGGCTATTTGTTCAGTTTTGGACTAAGATGCACGAAGGTCAAAGTAGGTTTGTGTAAGCTTGGATGAATATCTCTAAAATAGAGAACTATGATATGTAATATACAGGTTATAGCATTGCGAGATTGTTCTCAAACTGGTATGATTTACTCAAGATAGTAAGGGAAGGCTGTCATCGCTTTTGACAGGAGAATTTCATATGAAATACAAATACTGTTCGAATTAGGGTATGTAACATGGCTAATTATGAACAGCCCGCATTGCATAATGGTAGATAATGTTACTGAGGAGAATAATACACTAATCTATTTCCTTGTTAGGAAGTATGTGGACTTATCAGTTCGTCCACTGTAGAAGGGATTTCCTACTATATAAAGAGTAGAATCCTCTAAATTAAATTGTATGTATTTTCTATATCAAGCGAAGTTCAAATTATACTCATTAACACATTTTGTTGCAGGTTATCGCTCAAGACTTTTCATATAAAATCCAGACGAATTTCCTCTTGAAGTAGTAATTTGATAATATTTTTAATCTTCACCGAATACTTATATACAGTAAACCCAATATCAGAATGTCTTCGATATTTCCCAAATTATCATTTCAAGAATGGTATCAAGTATTGTATGGATTATGGCCAAGTAACCCTCAATTTACTGAAAAAGATATTTCTTCAAATACTTTGAAAGACAAGGTGGTTGTGATTACTGGAGGTAATAGTGGAATTGGTTATGAAACAGCTAAAGTATTAGCTGGTAATACTGAAGCACGAATTTATATATGGGCTAGGAATAGACAAAAGTCTATTGAGGCTATAGAAAAGATCAAATTAGAAGTGGCTGAGAAACACCTGAAAGATGTTGGAGATAGATTGCAATTTATTCAAATTGATTTAAGTGATTTAAACTCAATTGAGCCAGCCGTCAAAGAGTTTTTGCAACGTGAACAACGATTGGACATCATTTATCATAATGCTGGTGTTATGGAATCTCCACTGGATCAGAAAACTAAACAGGATTATCAAATGGAGTTAGGAGTGAATTGCATTGGTCCTCAGTTATTGCAAACACTACTTGATCCATTATTCATAAAGACTGCAGAAAAGAATCCACCAAACTTATCAAGAATTGTTTGGGTTAGTTCTACTGCTCATATGTTTTCACCAATTGGAGGAATGTATTTGCGAGACCCAGAGTTCAAATCTATAGATGTAGAGTTGAAGACAAAGTACGATCAAAGTAAAGCAATTAATTTGATACAGGCAAGACAATGGAATATTCATCACCCAGGTGCAAACGCAATTAGTCTTTCATTATGTCCAGGATATTTAAAAACAGGAATTCAACGACACGTCACAGGGTTGACAAAATTGGCATATAATTTGTTTTTCCATGACCAGAAAATGGGTGTCTATACTTTACTTTTTGCGGGACTATCTCCAGAAATTACAACTAAAAATAAAGGCGACCACGTTATATCGTTTGGGAAATTGGGATTGATTCGACCAGACTTGAAAGATGATGAGAATGGGAAGAAAGTTTGGGATTATTTGCAGGATAAAATTAAACTGTATGTAAGATAATGGTATACATTTCTCTTTAAATTAATATACAATAAAGTATATAACTTGGATTGTTGGTTTAATAGTGGTAGAATCGATACTTGACTTGTTGTCAACGAGTTTCAGAAACTAATGTGGAGTAATCTTTGGAGTATTTAGGTGCGCACATATTAAAAAAAATATTTTCGTATCTTATGACCACATTATTTACAAAAGTAATAAAGAAAGAAAGAAACAATTAACAGTTCCCCTCAATCTGTCAACACATAGTATCACAAATTAATACATGTCAAATAATCAAGTTTTTGAATGCCAAAAGTGTGATACTCCATTAAATTTAGATCAAAGTTTATTGAATCTAAATGAATCACAATTAAAATTACTTGTTAGTCAAAAGAAACATAAACTATTTAGAAAGGCAAATTCACAAATCTTGAAAGATTTGGATCCACAAGACTATATCCCACAAGATCGACTCGAAATGTATCAAGGAATCACCAATCAAGAACCCATAAACCACCGAAACTATTTTGAAAGTGAGGATGATGAAGATGATGAATATGAAGATGAAGAACAGAATAATCAACAACAAAAACTACATGACTCTGGTTTCACTTCTGACTCCAATTCCTATTTAGTACTCAATGAATCAGATGAATTTAAAGAAAATATAAAGAACAGTCACGATGGAGATGACACTGAAGATCGATCCACTGATGAGAGAAATGATTTTCGAATGTCTACTCGAATAAAAACATTAAATAAAATATTTGCAATATTATCCAATAATCAAGAAATTGATCATCCATTATCAGAAGATTGTGCCAAATTATTAATTGAAAACTATCAATTGAAATTTGATCAGAGTCAAAAGGAAAAAGAAACTTATTTATCATTTTTAAGGAAATTAAAAGATAAAGATAGTCAATTGAATTTATATAATGAAGATGATGAAAATAACGAAATAGTGAATCCTGATTTGTTACATCAAGATTTGGATCAAAAATTATATCAATCAATTCAAGAATTCCAAAAGTTGAGTGTTCAGGAAAAAGAGAATTTGAAAGAGTTGAAAAAATTAGAACAAACTAAGACAGAATTGGAAACCCAACTTTCTAATTATGAACAAGAACTTAATAATCTTAGGGAAAATGGGTTAAATTCGATTTTAAAATTGAAGAACAAATTACAATTGGAATTGAATGAGAAAAACAAGAAATTGGAACAATCTAAAGCAGCTTATGATGTTCAATTAGATCATATTGATAAATTACGGAATCTTAATATATACACTCGAATATTCCATATCTCATGTGATAGTCAAGATAAATTTGCTACAATAAATGGCTTTAGATTGGGTCACAAAATAATATGGCCAGAAATCAATGCCGCATTAGGTCAAATAGTATTATTATTGGTATTCCTTATAAAGCGATTGAAATTAGATTTGAAAAATTATAAATTAGTACCTATGGGATCTCAATCTCAGATAATAAAATTCAGTGCCAAGGATGCAGTAGATGGAACTACCAAATCAAAAACTATATTAAATTTGTATTCATCCGATGAGTTCTCATTAGGGAAACTATTCAATTTTAATAAATTAGATGTGGCTATGATAGCACTTTTAGATATTGTTTCACTTATAGAAGCCAAAGTATTATCTATTGATCAAGAAATCGAATTACCTTATAAAATAAAAAATGATACAATAGGTGGTAAAAGCATCAGAGTCACATCAAACTCGGAATGGACTTCAAGTTGTAAATTTTTATTGACAAATTTGAATTGGATTCTAACTTTTGTTAGTGCTCATACAAATAGTGAAGAAACTTTATAAAAACAAACTGGAAACATCTAATATCATTTACCCTTGCTTATATATACTTCTTGTAGTCTGCCTCTATTTTATCTTCGACCAACTTTGTGTTAATGTATTTAATCAATTTCGAGCTTAGTCCTGCATTGGCAATCAAAGTCCCTGGTCCGTAGACTATGTTATTGAGAAGATTACCATATGGTTGGTACATCATCACCTGCACAGCCCATATGAAATGATACAACAATATGAGGAAAATGAGCACGGTCAAAAATGTCAAGATCGACGCATTCACCACTCTGGACTTGGAGATCTGTTCGTGGGTAGCTGGTCGGGAAGTTCTTTGTGTTGGCATGGATGTGTGTGGGTAATGTAAGGATGAGAAATGACAGAGCATGTCAAATTTTCCAGTCTCACAGAAATAAAATCAACGCGTGATATAGTACCGTGGATGATGATGGCTCAACAAACTACAGTAGATACTTTTAATCCTCTCATAGCTATACATATTTCATTTACTAACAGAGTTGTCAATATTGCCATCAATCATCAATTGACTAAACTAGCCCTGGTATAATTTCCTAGCAACTGCAAGTTTACCCGGTCTAAAAATTGGTGTCTTTTTTTTTCCGAGTCCCGGTTTTTAGCTTTCTTCGTGGTTTGCACTCGGCTGACAAACTTGTGACCCTTATAAACTTTTCTGGAACCCTTGTTATACGCCATTGCAACCAAACAGTCCACCTTACTTGTCAAAACAACACATTCACAATGCAATCAGTGTATCCCCACAAGACAACTCTACATATAGAGCCCAGCTACTACGACAATGGCGTTCCAGTGTTCCAACCTACAATGCACGAATTCCGAGACTTTTACAACTTCAACAAGGCAATCAACAAATACGGAATGCAGTCGGGCATAGTAAAGGTGATTCCACCTACTCAATGGGTTCTGCGAGTGCAGAAATGCTACACCGAGAGTAATCTAGAACAAGTGTCTATCCAGAACCCCATAGTGCAGAGCATCAACACAAATGCACCAGGGATATACCAACTGCAGAACATCGAGCGATATAAAAAGTATTCGATATTCCAATGGAAGGAGATGGCCAAGACACGCAAGCCACCACGACGGAAACAGAGAGGTAAATCAGAAACAGAGACCCACTCAAAAGATATTCCATTCTACAACATTAACACTAGTCAGTATACCGACGATCGGTGCAAAGAGCTCGAGACCAACTATTGGAGGTCGCTCTCGTACTCCGAGCCAATGTACGGAGCAGACACCATGGGTTCTGTGTTTGACAAGTCGATAACGGCGTGGAATGTGGCACACCTACCGAACTTGCTCGATCTAATGGAGGAGAAACTACCAGGGGTGAACCAGGCATATTTGTACGCGGGGTTGTGGAAGGCATCGTTTGCATGGCATTTGGAAGACCAGGACTTGTATCTGATAAATTACTTGCACTTTGGAGCACCAAAACAATGGTACCTGATACCACAGAGCCAGCACGAAGAGTTCTACGCATTGATGGTTGATTTATTCCGCGATGAGTTCAAACAGTGCAGTGAGTTCCTCCGACACAAGACATTTATGGTGTCGCCCGCGTACCTTGAAAAACACGGCATTAGAGTGAACCACACGATACACCGAGAGGGTGAGTTTATTATCACATACCCATACGGATACCATGCGGGGTTCAACTACGACTACAACTTGGCAGAGTCGGTGAACTTTGCGTTGGACGACTGGTTTGAGTTTGGGAAACGCACAAAAAAGTGTGAGTGCATTAGTGATTCTGTTGGGATAAATATCAAGCATTTATGGGAAAAGTATTACGGTACGAAGTACGAGGCAGTGAAAGAGGAAGATGGTCGGGATGGCGGACTTGAAGCTGACTCTGATGGTTCGATAGAAGTGGTCAAGGTAGAGAAGATCCAACGCAAGTGTCGCAAGAGAAAACAAGACAATGTCCACATTACAAATACACATGAGAGTGTGTCCACCAAGAGACCACACAAACAACCAGACATCCCTCGTGAATGTGCTCTTTGTCCCAACACACTCCAACAAACAAAATACTCCCATTCCGCTTTATTCGAGTTGCTACAAGCTGATACGTATGGCACAACACCTGAGAGGCCCCGTCGAGTGCACAAGATATGTGCTAGTATGTTCCCTCATCAACTTAAGTGCGACTTCAAAACCAACACAGTACACGGGCTAGACGATATTACCAAGAACCAGAAGAAACTACGCTGTGGTGTTTGTCGTCAGAGTGAGATGGGAGCATGTTTCCAATGCAGTTATAAGAAATGCACTCGAGCATTTCATGGAAGTTGTGGGTTGGTTGATGGAGTTCAGTATGATTTTGATTCTGGAGAAGCATTCTGTAAATTCCACCGCCAGGGCCCCACATCAGCAGAGTTCAAAGTTGGAATGTATGTGCAGTTTTTGTTCAACCACGGAGTATATTTTGGACAATTAGTCAATTTGGGAGATGGGGATGTTGAGGTTGAGGTGTATCCTTCTGCTCAAGATGTCATTGAAATACCAACGACAAGCATAATTAATGTTGTATAATTAATAGGTAACTGTGTAGAGAGAAAAGTATGGCAATAAATGAGTTGTATGTTTTGATATTGACGCGAATTTGTGGCAAGTTTATACACAGATTTTTTCTCTTTGCCTCTTTAAATAATTTTGTTTCAAGTTTTATTTGATCTTGTAATTATTGTTTCTTCAATGTCATGGTACCACCCAGGAGGAAAAAACCAAAGTATGAACCAGTGGAGATAAACTCATCTTTTGATGAAATATCATCGGATTCACAAGACTCTTCGTCTTTTGAGCATTGGTCGATCCAACCAAGTCCAGTCAAAAAATCACAAACCACAATTAATAACAATCAACAATGGATAGATAAATATCGACCGAAAACCACTAGTGAAATCTGTATTAATCCGACAAAATTAAAACAAGTAAAAGAATCGATGATGAAAATGATCAATAAAACTTCAAACACCAGAGTATTGGTGCTATCTGGACCTAGTGGCTCCTCAAAGTCTACCACTGTAAAACTACTAGCTGAAGAATTGATAACTGTACGTGATGCCTTTGATTCCGTGGTGGTTGAATATGATGAACTGGAAGATTTTTTGAAATTTTTACAAGATTGTCGATATAAATCCAAGAATGTGATATTAGTGGAAGAATTACCAAATATATATCATTTGGAAACTTTAAAGAAATTTCGAGATGCCATAAGGGATTGGATATATCAAGATGATAATGGATTTTCATTACCACCTTTGATTATATGTCTAAGTGAGATTGAATATGATTCCAATGATCTCAGGATTAGTTATAGCATTGAAAATAATTTAACGGTGGATACATTATTGGGTAAAGAAATTACGGGATTAACTCAAGTGGAAAATATTAAGTTCAACAGTATTGCCAACCGATTTTTGAAACCAACGATAAATAAGATAATTAAACAAGAAGGAATTTTAAAAATTGTTAATCAACAAATTTTGATGAGATTTTTGGATGAGATTTTTCAAATTGGAGATATTCGTTCCATTATATTTAACCTTGAAATGTGGATTAAAAATGTTAAACAATCTTTGACTAATAGAATCTCAATCGATTCATTTATGCGAGAAAATTCAATTAACTTGTTTCATGCCATAGGGAAGATAATATATTCAAGTTCTAAAGTGAATAAAAATCGACTGAAAATTGGTAATAACGATGACGATAGTGACCCATTAGATAAGGACGATATAGACTATCAATCAATTGAACAAGTACTACAACTGTTTCCTGAGAAAAATATGGATTTGTTGAACTTGTCACTACTAGAGAATTATCACATTTATCAAGATTCTAATTATGATTTGAAATTGGCAAGTAATATAGTTGATGATTTGAGTGTTAATGACATTATCAAACTTGGTGATACTGGTATAAGATCTACTAGGATAAATCTAAGCAAAGCGCAAAAACTTTCAACTAGTCGATCTACATCTATGCCTCCATCCAAATTGAAAATGAAGTTTCCTCGACATTTAAAAATGATCAAAATGATGAATAAAACTAAAAATCAAATCAGTTCGTATCGTCGATATCTCAATCCACAAACATCATTTCAAGATTTAAATTTGATTGATGGATATTATATGCCAATAATTTATAACTCTCAGAGAAAGACAAGGTACAGATATAATCGACTAGGTGGTAAATTTCAAGAAGTTTATGCAGATGATACAATACCGATTGATGAAGGAGAGGTAACTTATGAATATGATCAATTTGAAATTGACATTAAGAATAAAATAAATCTAGATCTGGATATGAAATATTCGGAAGTGATCGATGAAGACATGGATAATATGAGTGATCCAATTGAATCAGATGATGATCTTGAAGATATTGGAGATATAGGGGATAATGAATCTGATGCGTTTCTGAGTGATTCCGAATTAGAATTACTTTTAACACAAGGTAAAGTCTGAATATAAACTAAATAGATTTAAATAAATACACTTGTATGTACTATGTATTATATGTATTAACACAAGTCTTTCGTTTCTCAGAAAGCTAAAAAAAAAAAGAATGACAAAAGTAAATTATACAAATAATATCTCCAAGGACATTTAATAAATCAAGCTTCTAAAGCATGTTCGAAGAATTTCTCATCATCTTCAATACTTTCTTTGATGATATCCAATCCACCTTGGAATTCACCATTAATGTATAATTGAGGGAAAGTTGGCCAATCACTGAATTTTTTTAAACCTTGTCTTACTGAATCATCTTTTAAAATATCGAAAAATCCAAATCTAACTTGATGTTCTCTTAAAATTGCCACTAATTGACGAGAAAATCCACATTGTGGTGAAGATGGTGAACCTTTCATAAACAACATGATTGGAGCAGCTTTAGTTAATTTATTTAATCGTTCATTTAATGCTTCCTCTGATTCCTCCACTTCAGGAGCATTAGTGGTGGTATTATTACTATTGGTATTGGCAGTTGTGCTGTTGATTGATGCCTGGACGTTATCGTTATTACTGGTAGTAGTGCTGTTGGTGTTATTGGAAAATTGGTTTAATGCTTGAATAAATTCTTTAGGATCAGCTCCTGATAATTCTTTCAATATGGTTTGATTACGAATCAATATGAAATAAGGAACTGCACTAACTTCAAAGATTTCACTGATTTCCGGTAACTCATCAGCATTTATACTTAAAAAGATTATTGAATTATCTGATTCTTTGGAATCAGCTAAGGTTTTGAATACTTGATTCATGGTTTTACAAGGTCCTGCCCATGGTGTATGGAAATAAAGTGCAATCAACTTGGATGGATCGGCTTTGGTTAATTCAGTGAACTGTTGTTCTGACTCGATTTCAATAACTCCCATTATTGATTTTGATCTATGAATATAAATTTTGTTTATTCGTTAGTGGGTATTTAATATTTGAAGCCACACAACTAATTCGATTGATGAGATAGATAATCACCCAAGCTTTTGTTGGCTGGGTTTTTTTTGCCTAAACATAAAAATTTTTTGATGGAAAAAAAAAAAAGAATGGCTTTACAGAATGTCACGTGATGTGTAGTAAGAGACAAACCAAACTTTATTAGTCTGTTAATCGCTACCAACTTGGACACCGTAGATAAATATAAATCCTATTCATGAGTTTACCAAAAAAAATGCAATCTATATTGAGAATGTACAACTATATGCTAACCAAATATTACTACTATTACTACTAAGACAATCTAGGAGACATTGGACCTCCATTACCTACATAAGTCCGGTTATCATCGATTTCTGAAGATGAATTACCTTCTCTTGCATCTTTAATCCATTGACTTTCATAATCGTTGGCTTTATTATTATTGACATTACCATGGTATTGGACATAACGAGGATACATATCAGGATGTTTGAATCTGTATTTTCTTAAAGCACTAGGTAACAAGTCCATTGACCACATGACCAACAATAATCCATACCAGAATGAAATTAACCATTCAAAAATAGCTGATTTGGAATTTTGATCGTTTTTCATATATACCCCAAAACAAATGGCAAATGCCACTGCGGCAAATAACCATACTAATTTCAACATGAATGAAACAAAATATAAATTGGCAAATTTCGAAGTGCCAAATACCACTTGATCATGAACTGGATCTAATTTAGAAGGATTGGTACCAAATATAAATGAAATGGTGAAATCACAAACACAAGCTAAAAAGCAAAAGGCAATAAACACACCCACCATTGAAATGTGTACGGGATGGAAATTCTTGGTATTGAATATGGCAACAAACACAATTCCCAATTGTCCAATAGCAGCACAAATTATACTAGCAATGGCTAAACGAGGTTGATGTTTCGAAATATATGGTTGAATTTTACCAGACTTATAACGTAAATAAAATCCCATTATTAATGTTCCAACAAAGAAAATTGCCTGGAAACCAGAACAGGAGATGAATAATGGTTGAAGATTAGTGGCACCGATATCGGAAATGTATACTGGGTTTTGGTATTCTCCGTTCATAAATGAATAGATTGGTCGGCCTTGGGCACCCCAACATGACAACATGGCGATTAACATCCCCCACCATACTATTAGTGCTATTATTGGAATGAGATAGTAGTGTATCACTTGGAAACGAATAAGTGGTTTTGATGACATATTTGTAGTTTAGGGAGTTGTTTATAATGTAAAGTGAGGAATGGTTTACTTGCAACTATTTCACTTAATAGAAGGGAAAAAAAAATTAAACAGAAAATTCTTGAAGATGGGTCTCGATGGAGAAAGGATTGATCTATAAAGAAGTTGAAATATTTTGGTACCTTTTCACTTTTAATATATAAATAAATTCAAAAAGACAATAAGTTTTGTAAAAAGAACAAGAAGAGTTTTATCATTAGATATTATTTTTTTTTGGGGAAGATGGTTTGATAACTTCATGAAAAGCCCTGTTTGTTTTGTTCTACTTTGACTTAGCCTTGTATTAGTTTGCCAGGTTTTTTAAAGATCATCGAAATATTGCAATCCATTGGAAATTTAGCAAGCCAAAGCAGGCAAAGCAAAGCAATTAAGGAAAATCTCATTTCGGATGTAAAGCAAAAAAAGGTAAAATACGGAAATAAACACAATAGAATTTGTGGCGATGCGCGAAATCTCTTCATTAAAATTTTTCACTTTGTTGCTCTGAATTTCATTCAAATACACAGCAAATTCTCTATTGTAATCCTTAGTCATTCATTACTTTTTTTGGGGGGTGTACCTGCTGCTGCTCCTACTTGATCTTATACAAATATATATGTAGTGTCCTATAATTCGATATGAAAATAGGAAAACACCTTTTTAGCCAGCCACGATAAACACGTAACAAGGCGAAATCGTATTGTGATTTTGACAAAATCTTTGTCGGCTTATAAAAGAAAATTCTAATACTATTGTACGGTTATTCAGTTCCGACTAAGCGAAGCCGGTGTGGTAGCATAACTATGTCAGGTTCATCGTCAACAATAGACAACAAACAATAACCGGTACTTGTCACACGACACGCAAATTTCACCATAATCTTTATTGTCTATTTTGTGTGCACCTTTGAAAAGAATTAGCTTTTTGAACACATTACACTCCATGACATCACCGCCACTGGCACACAATTGTTTCAATCACATTCGTTTTAAACGTTTTTTTTCAGTAGAATATAGTAAGTTAGTTAGTAAGATCAGACCAAATTATAACTAGACGAGGCAGTGATGGAAGATCTAACTGTGAAAAATAGACTTTGAATCTAGACTGGTTGATCGATGACAATGGGCTAAGCAGAAAGAAGGTGTTGTATATGTTGAGGATAATGGTGGCGTTAACAGTGGCTATAATTCCATAAGCTGATGATAATTTAACTTTTTGGTGACTTGAACTTTATTAGACGTTGTAATTTGGATAGTATCCAGTAAGCTCAGTTGTTGTCTCGTCTGGGAAGTTATTTTAGAAAAGTTTGAGTTTAAAGTTAGTAAATTAGGAATGTTATGGTACTCGTCATGGCTGTGGACAAATAGTACAATATTACATTAAATTTTTCGGTTGCAAACATATTGACATCATTTTAAGACATACTTCCGTGAAAAAACTAACGTCGCTGATCGTTTTTAAGAATTTAGTGAAAAAGCCATCTCAATGAGTAAGATGCAAACAGCTGATATAGGTGATTGCAAATAATTCTTGGGATGTTCAGTCGAATAATGTTTATAACTGAAAAAAATACTGCTTTTGTAAGAAAGACACATTTGTGTTTGAATAGATGAAATTGATAATTGATTTTCTTTCAATTTTAGTGTAACTCTGGAAACAAAAAAAAACTGCTGTCGGAAAATAAGAAATTCCAATAGTTTTGAACTTTGCTTATTGGTAAACGTTTGGTTATTGCTAAACCGATTCCAGAAAATAAACTGAAACAAATTAAAACAAACTTCTGGCGAGCAAGGTTATGGGTTTGTTGCCCCTACACATGAAACTAACTATTCTATACTATAGAGAATCCAGAATTAGCATGGAATTTCAAAACTAACTTATCAAATGAAAAAAGAATTGGGGGGATTGTTGTTCCACGTTTCCTGATAAGATAAAAAAGGAGAAGACTACGATGGTTACTATTTTGTGTTATCTACTTTGCTTAGAAGATGAAGGAGGACAAAAACTAATAGATTTAGAATTCCAGTAACTGATACCCAAGTAAGCAAGCAAGCAAGCAAACAAGTAACAAAATGCTGATTTTTAGAGAGAACTTGAAACTTGAAACTAAATCAATAACAACAATCGGCAAAAAAAAAGGAATGATGATAAAGTGATTAAAAAAGTTCTTTTGTTCTTTGAGGAATGATTTTTTTAGTAAGTACATAAATTAAAGTCTTTTTTTAGTTTATACATTAAAATGAATCTGTTGAACCACCAATTTTTGGTCATTGTAGGACAAATCTAAAGCAACATGCTCCTAAACACAAAATAGAAAGAGATGAATTTTACAAAAAAATTCTAATATAAGCTATGTACAGGCACTTTCAGCCAAAAATAAGCAAACTGTTTAATATTCTTCACGGTAAATACATAATGCTTTATAACAGTACCTCGTTTTGTTTTCTGTTAATTGCAATTTGCTACACAGCTTATTCTCAAGAAAATACAAAAACAAAGTAGGCGGGATGGATGGAGTTAGTGTTGTCTATTGTTGAACCGTTGAAAGTCCTGTATAGATCCCCATACAGACTTTTCCTTTTTTTTTGCAGTCATGATAATAATTATCTCTTAATACGAAAACTACATTTATTTGAATTTATCAAACCAAAAGAGAATGGCACCAAAATCATCGAATGCTCAGTATCAACAAACTCATAATCGTCCTCTTTCTCGGTTGTTTGACATTGTTACCACTAGATGTTAACTAAGATTGCACTTAAATATACAATAACACTTCAACTTCCCTAAAAAAGCTCGTATGAATGGGAAACCAGTAGGAACGTTTGCCAACACGTAACAACTAGCCAATTAAAAGCACAATATTGTAAAACCATGATTTAAATTTTCAAGCATCGTCTAAAAAACAGAAGAAGCAAATTAGTAAATCCATGGAGGGCAGGTCTAACAGAGAAAGACAGCAAGCCTGGAGAAAAAGAAAAGAAGAAGAGAAACACGAGATAGTGATAATTGCTTCAAATTACAAGAAAATTGTTATACATCTTGCAGGCTTATCAATTGTTGAATTGGATAAAGAAAGAGCTGAAAATAATGAGATAGATGTTTGACGAAGGATAGGTACATATAGCAATTTCAACAATTGTCAATTTAGTAGGAGTACGTTGTATAATGTTGTGTCGTGTCAGAAACCAAAAGAAGATATTTTGACAGACATTAAACTTTTTTATTACGGTTATTATTGACGATTAAATCTCTCATTTTGGTTTGTGTCGCATTTGTTTTTTTCACAGCTGACGACACAGACACGGAATTTTTTATACTAATTCAGGAACTTTTAGCTATTACTAATCGTCATTCATCTTGTCTCATTGGGTGTTTAGCCACTATATTTCAATGATTGTGTTCATTCAATATGGTGATGTTGATGATGATGGCACCACTATCACCATTACTACAATCGCCCAGAAATAATAAATACCTCTTAATCCATATTGCTGGTTGATGAATAACCAGTGTGAATCATTAACATTGTCTCTTAGAGCGGTTGAAAATAATAATAATGAATGGGTTGTCATTTGCAACCTCTTGAAAAGAAAAACTATACCCAAACAAAACAAAACAGAAATAACAATAGAATTGAATATTTTTAGGTGTTTTTCATTTTACACCCCCTTACCAACCCACTCCAGTATCTCATCTCAACTTATTTAGTTCCAACTACCACCCCCAGTTTAGCAAATTAATGATCCATAGATTTTGAATTCTGTACAGTAACAACGACAGCAAACAGGGAAGACAAAGGAACAATGTGAACTATGCATTGCATTTGATAATTAACAATAAGAGTTTTTAAACTGACACAAATCAAAAAAAACTGTTTTAACAATTGGCATTGTCATTGTTGTTGTTGCCTTAGTTATTTTTGACGATGATTTTATAAAAATTCTTACTCAAAAACTAGATTATCAAGATAAAAAAAAAAACATTAGATGTGGGCCGGTAAAAGTTGATCGGAAAGAATGGATACTTGCTTACTTACTTGCTAGTTCCGTTAATAGTTGACTAATATGTATGCTTTGTAATCTTCGGTAATGACAAAAAAGAAATGGAGATAATCATCAAAAAATTTGTCAATGGTTTTGTAACAGCAAATAAGTTGATTTTGCATCTCTAATTCCTCTCTCTCAAACCTCAAACAAAGAGAATTGATTCCAATGGCTATTTCTTACAACCTGTAAGATCTATAATAATACTACACTGCCACTACAACTATATTGCCTTTGACAAACTATATGTAACACCTAATAATATAGTTGTTTGTGATATATCAGACTCTCCACTTATCAAATCTAGACTAGTTTAGTAGCAACCAATCAAAGATCTGATTTGTTATGATTTCTTTTTTTCAGTTTAATAATATCATTTCTATCTGAACCATTATGCTAATTCCGATATCCTAGGGTAATTGTAATTCAACACACACGCAAACAAGTACACACATTCAAACTGAGACCAAAAAAAACACTAATATTATAACACCGGCTACCACTAACACTAGCTTTTCGTGGGAAAGAATAATAATTATAGTTACTCTCATGCATTGAATAATAATAATACTAATGGTAATTTGGTCGACTCACTCTCATTATTTTTTCATTGGTAGCGCGTATTTCAATAAATAGGAGAAGAAAACTACAGCAGAGCAAATGATTTTTACAAGAAATACACTACCACAACTAAAGTGTATTTAGCAATTAATTAACTAAAGAAACATACATCCGTCTGGAATGTATAACTTTGGAACTAAATCAAAGAATCTCCGTCTAGACATTACTTAAATTGAAAATAGGGTGTATGAAAAAAAAAATGACTACAAAGTATTATTATTATTGAGGACAACAATAGATGCAAAAACTAAAGAAATACGCTTAAAAATGCAGACAACTTTTTTCTTTGCTTAAAAATAATTGCAAAAAAGTTTTCATTATTTTTGATGAATAATTAGTGAGTCTTTTGATAATTAGATAATACATTTAGATAATATTTTTTTTATTAGTTTATATCAAACTTAGAGAAAATAATTAGTATTAGCAAAGAATAGTTACATTATACAATATCCATTCACACACTGATTCGTGTAAATGAGTTCAGTATGATTGGACAAGTATTCATTTCCAACAATTCTGTGTTTATATTTTTACCCAGAAAGGGTAGTCCAAATTGTAAATTGATTGCTAATAACTTGGCTTTTAAGAAACCATCACATGGTGAATATAATAATAACACATAGAAACAACACTTAATTCTTATTGCAAAATTCCAATAGTGAGTGGTTTAAATCCTACCTAATTACATATGCAGAAACAAGAGAAAAACTAACAACAACAACATGGTGGTCCTCATCATTTCTAATAATATGGTTTTAGTTTTGATTCTCTATTTTTTCTCATCATATCATCTCCATCATTAAAACTACTACCACTGCTACTATGAAATTACTAGATATGAAACAGGACTAAAAAAACTTTAAACAAACAAATCCAAGAAGATGAGATGTTGTGACATGTAACAACAAGAACCCAAATAACCAACTAACTAACTATATTATATTATATACAATGGTGAGTTAATTCATTGTTTTCTCTTTTTAAGTAGAATCGAACTGTAGTATTAAATTAACTAGTTTGGAGATGGCGATATTTTTTGAAAGTGTAGTTGAATTAGTTGGGTTGGGAGGTTATAGTGGTTGCATATTGGAATCATTTTTCCAATGGATATTTTTTTTTTCATTTCATTACTTTAATTATTTACAATTTTTAAAAAAACCCTAAAATGTAGAGTAAAGTAAACTTCTCTAAACAATCAAACATACACTTAGTTTAAGTCTAGTCCACTCTCTCTTTTTTTTTCTTGTATTATTTCAGTTACATGTAAATAATCACATTTAAAAAAAAAATATAATAATAATAAAAAACACTAAAAAAGTTCCATTATTATTGTTGGTGTTGCATTATTGAAAACCCAAACACACTTTGTAGTAGTCAATTGATTTGTTAGTTAGGGTTTATTAAGCATCATGTGATTAAAAAAAAAGACTAAAAAACAAGCAATATAGAATACAATAATTAACAGAGTTTTGGATTGTAAAAAGCACTTTAGATATAGTTTAGTTTACCAAGAGGCGGCAAAAATTACTAACAAATGCATAACTCCCTCAATAATAATAATAATTTTATGTGTTGGATTGGGATGGATGGGGTGTGAGATAGAGGCGGGCAGTGGGTGGGGAGGGCGTTAAGAACAAACTCTAGAAAAAGAAAAACCTTCATTTAGGAATCAATTGACAACGATTATTGTTGTAAAGTCACACACACATATTCATAAAATTACTGATAGTGATGGTAGTTGATAACACAACAACAACTCAAATACACGAGAAGTTGACAATGTAAGGAATGAGAGTATGTGAGTGGTGAGTTGCGGTTGCGGATAATCAATTGCGCCTTATTTTGTACCAAACATTCTCAAAAAGCGTATATCACAACAATTAATTCTTGGAGGTTTCACTTTATCCTGTGACTGACTGAATAAATGTTTATTATTCACTACGTCAATGTAATATGTGAAGCATGTTTTAGAGTTTTTCATTTGCTTATTCTTTCTCCGTCATATATCCATAACCATCCACCTCCTCCTCCCACCCCCAAAGCCAAAAATAAAAAGCAAACGAGTGGAGAAAAAAAGAAAACCTTTGCTGTAAGTGCGACAAATAATACTGTATCGTAAAAATTGTTGCCTTTTTGTCAGGCTAAATTGTGTGTCGGTGTTTCTCATAACCATAACCATAACTAATTCTTTCTTCCTACCAAGAAAAAAAGAAAAGTAAAGGAGAACAAGTAGTATTCTTACTTGATCCACTTGTTGAAAGGTTTAGCTTATAATTGCGTTGAGTTAAATGAGAAATGGGCCGATATGTAGAGTTATCATTATGGCTTTTTGCCTTGTTTTCTAGTTTTAGTTTTGTCGATCATTTTGTTTTTTGGGTTTTGAAGATAAAAATGCAATGACTGCAAAAAAAAATTGGGCTCCCCCCAAAGTTGCCATATTTTTTTTTTCTTGTTCTCTCTCTCTTTGTCGTCTATTTTTAATTTCTGTATTTCCCACCACCAAGAATTTGCAAAATTCAAAGCCCTGCAAAAAAAAAGATGTAAATATAATACTGAGATAGGTTACAGAACCAGATATTAGCTGTAGGCGGAAAGAGAATGTGTGTTCAGCTTGCCTCATCAATCTCATTTTATTAAGGTTTAATAGCATGTATTAGACATTACTTGTAAATGACGGGTATTATACACACAAATTTTTATCTAAAATGGGGGATTTCAAATGTAACAGTATTACAATAACGATTATAATGTGTTTTTACTATACAAATTTTTGTTGCATTTCAATTTGCATTCATTTGATTTGATTTGATTTTGGGGGAGACACTTTTTTTTGTTGTACCGGAAATAATCATTCAGAATTAAACGGAAATATTTCCCATCCCATATAGTATATGCAGCCAGGCTTATTGTAATTGGTTTTTTAGTTTTTTTAGTTTTTAGTTTTCTCGAGCGTTACTAGTACTTACTAGCTACCTATTATTATTGTCTATAGGATCTTTTTAATGTGGAATTTTTTATTTGATGATCAATGGTTGTGAAACTATTATAGATATAATAGAATTCAAATTTAGACAAACTTTTACTTTTTGGGTGTAACTATTTTTATTTTTGTTTCATTTTTTTATTTTTGATTTTCTGGATGGAATTATCAATTAATTTTTTTTTTAGTTCAATATTCTGTTTTTTAAAAAAGGGGGTTAAGAGCACCACTTACCTGCATCACTAACAATTACAGCAACAACAACAACAACAACAACAACAACAAGGTGAAGTTTGATAGTTTGTTAGTGGAAATGAAAAAAAGCAGAAAAGTTACTTTTTTTTTTATTTTTTTTTGAGTTATTTTTAACTTTTCTTCTTCACTCTATTCCACTTTTCAACAGAAGCACCTTGAAAAAAAAAAACCTCCTTAGTTTCATGCATCCCCCTAAAAATTGTAAAATTGAATAGAATAGTATCTCTCTCCTTCCTTTTACTTTTGCATGATTGTTTTGAAATTTCTGTCTGTCTTGATTTTTTATTCGGTTATTATTATTGCAATTCCTTTTTTTAAATCTTGATTTCTTAGTGACCTATCCATCATCATCATCATTCACACACATAATCTATCTATCTATGTTTTCAATTTAAGTTTTCTTACTTTGTGGTTTGTAAAGAATTTATATTTAGGATAAGAGATTTTCAATTCAAATGACGAAAGCATACACCAAGTAAGTGAGACAAAGAAATTAATAAGAGAGAATTTAACAGGCGGTGCTTGATGAAATTAAAAACAACAAACAACCAATTGTTGCCAAAAAAAACTAAAAAAAAATGGAAAGTGTAGTCTAGTTTAGTCTAGAGTATGGTAGAGAGAGAATTACAATTCCTATTGTTGTTGTTGTAAATCCAATAATAATGTATGGTTTGCAAATGACAATAAAGAAAAATGATTCAATTACGAACTTTTGAGAATTTTTGATTTCATAATCAATTGATCAATCACACACAGTACACTCGCTCTTTCTTTCATCATCGACTGTTTTCTATTTGCTTTACTAAAATAGAATCTAAAAATTACAACTAAAATTTTAGAACTACTACTAATCTTCAACAAGTTACTACAATATAATATCTTCTTTGTTGTTTGGATTAGGTAATAATAATGTAAGGAAATAAAAAAAAAGAAATCCTAACCAACTAAAAGAAACTAGACGATAGCCATAAGGGCTCACACTAGTTGCTTTAAGGTTTGAGGCGGAAATGGATCAACCATCAACCGTCATTCATTCATTCATCATTCCATATTAATTCTAAGATGAGATTTTTGGCAGATTTTGGCATAAAACCAGAAAAAAAAATGATTTAATTTATTTGATCAGAAACAATACCAAAAGCAAGCAAGTAGGCAAGTCTAAAGTAATTTTTTTTTTCAATTATCCCAATCAATCTATTATGTAAATCAAGACTTTGAAAAATTATCTACACTATTGTAAAACTGTGTGTAAGTTGTCTATGAACATGCACACTCACACCTACCCACATACTCTCACACACACGATCTACAAGAGTGTAAAGTAGTAAAGTAAGTAATTGTATGTACTTCTTTCAATCAGACAAAGAAGAAGAAATAATGACGACTTTCAGACAATAATATAATTTTGTAACAATAAGTACACGACACACACATAACAAATAAGAATAAGAATGATGCAAAAAAAAAAATAATGTACAATCAAACCCAAATATTTCAAAACTCAAGTACAAGCCAACCTCATAATTTTATTATTATTATTAGTTGTTGTAGTAGTTTGGGATTGAAAGTGAAATGGGGTTTGATTTACAGATATTTTCTCTAACATTTTTTTTTAAACTCAAATACAATTCTCCTTATTATTATTTTGTTTCATTTCACCTTTTGAAAAATGGTTGGTAGTCTTTACGTGTCACTTGGTGCTAGCCTGCATACAGAAGCATGTAAGTGCTATTATTAATGTTAGACACATATAGATTGGTTAAGAAGAGTAAACGATTGATTGAATACTACCAACAATAGTAATAATAATAATAATGATCTAACTATTCGGAATAGAGAAATTACATGACGATAAGTCACATTTGAAGATATTGTTTCTTTTCTTTATTATCCGTTAGAATCAAATTAATGATGATATATATCTTGATTTCAGTATGTATGTTAAGTATTGTGTTGTCGTTGGTTTTTGTGTTACTTTGTGTGCAAACTGAAATTTTGTATGCCCATCATCATCATCGATCATCGTTGTTAGTCTTGTTTCTCTTCTTTTCTCCTTTTCTTACTTCCTTCTAGACCTGTAACATGTACAATGAATTAAATTAATCAATTAAGTAATATTTCAATTTTGCAATCTATTTTCTTTCTTTTCTGTTTTAGTTTCAAAGCATGTAAAATTAATTTCTGTTTCAATATAGTATTGATACTACTACTGCTGCTACTACTTGTTACTAATTTATTTATTGACTGAACTACTATTACTTTTTGGTGAAAATTTCAATCTTAATCTAAAGTCAAAAAAAAAAATAATGAAATTCCTTCTTAAAAGTTCTTCATAACCCAAAAAGAAAAAAACAAACTTAAAACCAACCAACTTTACAACTTAATTAAAATGCTTCTTATTATTATATCAAGGAAGAAAATTTCTTACGCGCGCTTATTTTAAAAATTGAAAAACCTAAAAATTATTATTGCTTGTGTTTCATATAACACAGTGTTTTGAAGTTATTATGCTGCTGCTGCTGCTTCTGCTGTGCCCATCCTGCGCTCATACTCTAAATCCTATACTACTTTAACACACACTACAACATCTGATAACCAAATTGTTGTAGAAAGTGGGTGTTGCTGTTGTTGCTGTTGTACAAACTTGAATTCTTTCTCTTACTATTTTTTAACTTGTTGTACATTTGTTTAGGGGTGTGATTTCCATATTTAGTTCGTTCTTCTATTCTTCTTCTTTCTATTCTGCCTCTATTCGTTTCACTTTTGTAAATGCTTGCTCTCTTCTTTTTTTTTTGCAGTAAATTAAATAATAATTAGTTGTTGTTGTAATTTAAAATTTTTATTTTTGTATCGATCACTAACTAACTAAAAAATTTATTATTAGTAAAATTTTAATCACTCTTTGCTATATATTGTATTTTAATTGTCGATTGTTGAAAGTGATGTTTCAATGCGGGTGTTGTTACGAATATTTTGTGTATTTATTATGTAGTATTATTTAGTTTGTAAGTTTGTAAGTTTTTCTTCTTGTCTTGCCTTGTCTTGTCTTTTCTTGCTATTGTTTCCCTCCCCCCTATTATATATGTTTATGCACCTACTCTGCATAAATAGTATTCTTACATATTATTTTTGTATCTGTACAATATACTAACAACCACAAAGTACTAACAAAAAAACCTGACATTTTTTCTTCTATTTAATCCATCCGACAGACACAGTAAAACATTTTTTTTTTAAGCAAGAACTAAAAATTTTTTTTTGGTTTTTTTAGGAGAAGCATATTCTTACTTACTGTACTGTACTTTACTTTACTTAACACTAAACTGAATATGAGATTGAGAAATGAGTATGAACAGAGAAAGGGAGGGAGGATTTAGTTTTTTTATTTTTTTTTTGTTTTCATTTTGTGATTTCATTTGATTGTCTTAACTTCTTTTATGTACATTTGATGATTGTAATTTCGGTTTTAATACTCTCTTGTTGTTTTATGTTTTTTAGTGTTCCTTTCCTTTCTTTTTTTGCTTTTGCTTTTACATTTGCTTTCACTTTTGGAATATGTATTATGTATATTTGTATGTGTGATATATTAATACTTTGTACAATTTTCATTTATTAAAAACATTTCTTTTTTAACCAAAATTAAAAATAAAAAGAGAATGTGCATTTAAAATTGTTCTTGTTCTTGTTCTTGTTCTTGTTCTACTTTTTTCTTTTTTGGCTGTTAAAAATATCTTTTCCCTCTTTGAACCTTGCCCTATTTTTGTATGCAAAATTTATACATCTATAATACCATAATAATCAGATGTATGAAATATATAAACTACTTGATTTCTTCTACAAATTTTATACATCCTAATAACAGATATCTTATATATATATAACTAATTAACAATCATTTCAAATATTCCGATTAAGTTTTATATTTGCCATTCCTTTTTTTGTTATCTTCAATTTAATTTGCTGAACCTAGAAACAACTTTCTGCTACTTACTTACATATAAGTTGCCTACTATTATATCTAATCAAAACCGCTTTTATACGTGCACACTTTTTTTTTACAGCCAAAAAAAACCAAAACCAAAACCAAAACCAAACACTCAATAATATGGAACAATTTTATATTAGTAGCTATATCAAATTCATATGGGTCATAATATCCCACAACTCAACCTCCACTTCCACTTCTACCCAACAATCATTTAAATCTTTCCAACAATTTAATACTAAATATGGGGAATTCCTTCAAAAATTGATTCTTGATTCTCAATTATCTGCAACTAATTTAATGATTAGTTTATATTATTTATATAAACATTATCACACAAATAATGTGTTATTGCACGACTACTGCTTTGATGTTTTAGATGAAGAAGATGAAGAAGAAGAAGATAATGAATTATTCAACTCCATGCTAATATATAATGTCATAATATCATTGGTATTATCTAATAAATCCTTTGATGATCAATCGTTTACTTTAAAAACTTGGTTAATTATTATTGACAGCACATTAAACACTACCACTATCACTAACAACAAACCATTGATTAATATTGATTTGAAATTATTGAATTATTTAGAAAATTATTTCTTATCATCATTGAATTTCAAATTATCATTTCTTGATATTGCCATTAATCCTAAATTTTGGAAAATTTTATCAAATTCTAAAATTTTTAGTATTAATCAAACAATATTGAATAAATTCAAACAATTGGTAATGATTACCAATCCTACAAACATCCCCACTACAACTAATACTACAACTAACCAAGTAACCAACGTTATTAATAATATTAATCTTGTGTTTTCACCATTACCATCAACACCAATTTCATCATCTATGACAATGTTAGCTACAACTTATAATGGAATTAACAACAATTATAAAGTTGTTGCCAATTCTAACAATACTACTATTACTCCATTCACTAATTATTCATTAACACCAGCAGTAGTACATGTTAGAGATCATATACAAGGTCATGGTCATAGTCATACACATTCTCATGCAAGAAGTATTAGTAGCAATAATAACAACAACAATAATTTCTCATCACCATTGAATAATATTTCTACTTTTTCATCACCTTTAAACCATCCATCAACTCCATCAACTCCTTATTATGATGACAATTATCATGTATGTTTGAAAAGAAGAAGAGTCATGGGAGCTGGTAGTAGTGGCCAAGTTCAACCACATTATTATTTACCACCACACCCACAACCACAACAACCAATGGTGTTATTGCCATCACAAGAATTTACTTTTTCTCAACCAATGCAATATCAATATCCACCATTACCATTACCACAACCACAGCAACAACATTTAGATCCAATGCCAGTTCAAGCACCAGTATCAATGCAATCTATTTCATCTATTTCTTCATTTACACAGAATAGTGGTAGTAGTAATTCTAATAATAGTCTTATTAATGGTATGTCTATTGGAATGAATTCTACTAGTGTTGTCACTACTGCAGCTTCTACTGTTGCTACTGCTGATGTTCAACAACAACAACAACAACATCAACAACCAATGATGATGCCATATTATCCATTGCAACCACAAGCTAACTCACAACAATTTAATTTATTTTAAAACCAAAAAAGGACATATATATATATATATAGAGTAACATGAACATTTACAAATTGAAATTTGGATATTATAATAATAGTACTATTTAGTATAGTATGGATATATAGAGAATACTTTTTTTTTATTAATGAAGATATGAATAATGATATTTTAGATACACTTGTAGTCTTGGAATCGAGTTTCAAGTAGGTTGTAACTCTAGAAACATATATCTATTTAGTAAAGAAAAAACGATAAAGTATACTTTCCATGATTTTTGCTATGGATATTACCACCCATTACCATCGCAAATTGAGAATTTTTTTTGGCTGCAATTTGTGTGTTGTATGTTTAAAAAAATCTCTTTTTCTTAGTAAGTTTCAAAGGCTTATCATTGTTACAAAATTTTAACTTACACACACATCATCATTTACACATTTCATACACAATCTCTCTCTCAATCATTGGTCATCAGCTCATACACATACACACCCACGTGTATCTAGTTTAATAATAATAGTGCTTATTTTATAACAATCAAATTATGGGAATAAACATGACGATGAGTTTTTTATTTTTTTTCAATGGGTACAAAATTAAAACAACAAAATCTATATAATACTCAAACAACAATACTGATTTGTTCCAAATTAACGATAATAATAAAATGAATGAATATATAGGAATGTGTGTGTGTAAATGTGTATAATGTGGGTTTAAGTTAATACATAAGACGAGATGAGATCACGCACTTACACACAAAACAAAAAAGTCATATTCAAAGAGTAACAATATCAAAAAAACCGTTATTTTCTCTTGGTTTAATAATAATGATGCTATTGTTTATTATATTTGATTGTTGATTACGAGAAGTTCAGTTGGCTAGTTGGTTGTGTTGGTAGTTGATTTCCTTTGTTCTCATAAAATATAAGAAACTCCCTTTATATATATTATTATTACAAAATCGTATTATTGTTTATTCAACTGGCATGTTATACCGATATTACTCTCTTTCTTCCTCTCTTTTTTTTTTTTTCCAATATTCTATTGTTCGTACTGTTGTTGTTGCAACAATCACCGACTTGACAACGTTACATAGATCACACTACGAGAAATACTGTACTTTTCTCTCTCTCAAAAAACAATATAAAACATCTACATGAATAAACCTTATATACATATACGGTAATAACACATATGACTCTGTTTCGTTTCAGAATATGGTTATATAGTGGTTGTGGTACTGGTGTTGTTGATAATTTGCGGTATCTCCGCCCTAGTAATATAGTTTTGTATTGTCATATACTTTGATTTACAAATTCTTTTTCTCAATCTTATTATTGGTTAGTCATATCTTTATTACCTTGATAACTTGGGATGAAGAGATAGACGAGTTGAAAAATTGATCATAATTACCAATTGATTTTTCTTTCCTGTCGAGACAAAAGCTCAATTTGAATTAAGAAAAATCCTTAGAATAAAATTCATGGAACAACTCGTTTAGTTCTAGACTATAATCCCTTAAATAGCGGAAAACCAGACCTGGCCAGGCCACCCCAGGCCTAGCCATGGCTATGTTTGTAATATGTTAATATGTACAGCAGTATTTTTGAAATCCACTTGTCAACCAACCAACCAACCAAAAACACCTTTCATTCTCTTAAGATTTACAAAATGCCGCTAACACACCTTGAACCTGTTACAATCCTGACTATCCAACTAACAACAATAAATAATATTAAATGTTAAGGAAATTGCTCATCTTTTGAAAAGTAGCGCTTCTTGTCTTGTTGTCTTGTTTTTTAACGTCATTCAAAATACATATACATACTTATGCATATTGTACCTGCTATTTATGTCTGATTTTAAAATAAAATTGATCAATCGTATTGTTTGAATTTGTTATTTTCTTCACGACACACACACACAATCGCACCAGACAATTTCTAGCTACTTATTTTTTTTTGTCACATTTTGTTGAAAGTCTGCATACACAAAAAATGACTATCTGATTTTAAATATTTTGTGTTATTCCGATTTAAAATTCTTTTCCTCTTTTCCTCTTTTTGCTTTTTGCATTTCTTTGAGTAAGATTGAATAGGCAGAAAGAAAAAAAGAGGCACAGTGCTTATTGAATGGTATGTTTTATGTTAGTGTGATTGTTTCATTCGCTCATATCCGAAACACACAAAAAAAAAAGGACCTACGCACCCACCCACCGGCTATTTATTCTTTCTTTTCTTATACCCCCTATTAATTTTGTATTTCCGTTTAACTACACACATTCGTACTAGGATTTTTGTGTCTGTTGGCGTTCGTCACATATACGTACTAGTAATACAACAAGTGTTTGGTTAGTTTCTCTTTTGTCATGTGACCACACACCTAGTAATAACTTATCAGATTCCGTCTTTACAATTTGGTTAGCATTAATTCGGTTCGATATATAACGGTAAAAGAGGCTTTGGTTAATGGTTATCATACACAATAACAACAACAGCACACCAATACGTTTGCTTTTTCGTCTTGTTTCGTTTCATTTCGTTTCGTCGTTTGTTGTTGAACACTACTAGACAATAATTTGATTTGGAATTGCTTACAATAATGTTATGAGCAACAACAGCTGGAAATACCAAATTCACGCTTACGTAAACTTTAATTTATTTTTTTTTAGGCGCTCATTTAGATTCTACTCTCTCTTCTGAGGCGTTTGGGTGGGTGTATGGAAATTATTAACCCATTCACCCACTAACTAACTATTTGGTTTTTCAATTTGATTGCTTTTAGGTAATTTCAAAAATTCTGGTTCGATTTGTGATTTGCAGCTAAGACAAAAACAAAGAAGTATAAAAAAGAGAGTTTTCACTAATTTATGCTTATCACCTTAAAACTTCAGGTCCAGCTAACTTAAATAATGGCTCAAAAACAAAAACAAAAAAAAAAAAAAATGAATCACACCAAGGCTCCTAACAAATCATATGATGGTAATGATTTGCCATTTTATTATCTCAATTGTTTTCAGTTAAACTCTTAGTCTGTGATACTTTTTTGTTTATTGGCTATACTTTTTAGTTTCTTGTTGTTGTTGTTGTTGTTGTCTAATGGTCATGGATTTCACAACTTGTATGTATGTAACGCAAATAACTAACTAACTAACGTACAAGCTCTTTTTCTTGTTGTCTGTAAGACGACGGATTTGACTTTCTTTGTTCCATTTTTTTTAATTCTGGGGTAACCAAAAAAAAAACAAAAACAACGAAATAAGCAACCAAAAAGTTATTAGAGAGTTTACATGTATGAGTTCTTGTTGTTGTCAAGTGATCAACTTGACTAAAAACTCAAGAAATAAAACCAGATATCACATATTCAACAAACAATAGCTATTAATCAATATTTGACACTTACAATAATTGCTATGAATGAATACCCTTTTTTGATATGACATGAAAAAAAAGAATTAACAATAGGTCCTTTTCCTTTTCTCTTATCAAATTTGTGCGTTGCCTTTCTGCTAAGTGTGTGTTTACTTTCTTGGTTAGGCGAAGTTAATTTTAAGGTATATTACTTTCAATGCCAGGCGAATAAACGGCAACAATCAAGCTTCATAAGTTTGTTTTGTTTGTGAGTGTTCATAATTTCTTATCTCCTCCTTCTTGGTGTAGTAGTTCTTGTTATTGGATTTTTACCAAACGCTGTTGCAATTTATTCTTCGCTAACTCTATCCTCGTCCTTCACTACTTCCCCTAACCTATTGTTATTTTGGTTATTGTACTTTCAATCAATTTAACTCAATTTTAAAAATTATAACAGTAGGTGACATCACTACTACTACTTTTTAGTGCGTAGAAAATATAGTGTCGATTCACACGACTTGTGAAAATAGCTCTTCAACTATAATTTGTAATTCTGCGATGAGTTAGATCACTGAGTCACAAACATCTGCAAATCACTATACAACTTTATTCATACCTAGACTATTTCTTTTGAATTCGGTATTTTAATATGGCGGTGTTATGTGGAATATGCCAAGTAGAACAATCAAAATATAAATGTCCTAAATGTTCAATTGCTTATTGTTCATTAACTTGTTATAAATCAGAAATCCATACTCATGATTATCTCCCGACAGTAACCGACACAACATCTCAACCACCACAACAGCAACAGCAAACCACTACTACCACTACTACCACCCCTGGGGATGACAGATTTCTGAAATTATTACAAGATGATCAAATTAAATATTTATTAAATCAACCAAGTTTACAATTTCATTTACTTTCAATCATCAAAATTTTAATTGATCCCACTTTTACTCCTAAAAATAGTAATATTGAACAAAAATTAGATATTGCAAATTTAAAACTCAATGATTTAAGAATTGGTGGAATTGAACAAAATGAATTAGTTGAAGAATTTGTTCAAAGATGTCTTGAATTGATGAATTGAGGAGCAAGAGGGGGGGATATATTTCGATTTATCAAGTGAATGTAATTGGTTGTGCATTTACTTACAGTTCATGTGGTCTATTAATTGGGGTTCTCGTATCGAACACAATCTTAGATGGACTATGAAAGAATTATAGAGAAGTGAGTAACTGGTTCACAGTACAGAAACAGGTACAAAACACAAACTGACACGTTCAGTTTCAATGTAATTGAAAAGCTTACCTTTATACACAGTGATTAGTTCTTGGTTCAAGTTAATCAAGCCTACTACATGAGTTTTATTAACTAGCAATACTTGTGAAGTACATATATTTCAGCAAAGACAACATCACCATTTAAATGCAAAACAACTCCCCCCCTCCTTAAACTTTACCACCCCAAATATTCTTCTTTTGTCCATTTAAATCTTTATCAACTTTTAATTTAAAAAGAAATCCCCCTAAATCACCATCTAAATTTATAGCATCAATTGTAGCTTTTTCATCATCCAATTTCAAATGTCCTGTAGTTACAAACATTTCATTATTTTTAATCCCACTACCAATTGTAACACAAGTTGGTCTTTTGGCAGCAATTTTAATTCGTTCAATTTCTTTCCCTTGATTATCAACGTGTAAAATTGTCCCGGTACTGAAAACACAAGTATAAATTTCACCATTATTAGTCATTACTAAACCATCAGGTTCAGGTTGTTCAACATCAGGATAAAATTGTTTTAAATCAATAAATACTGATTTATTTGTTAATTTATTAGTAGTTTTATCATAATCATATTTCCAAATTTTAAATGTTAATGAATCAGTCCAATAAAATTCATCACCTTGATTATTAAAACATAATCCATTCAGAATTAAACTATTTTCAATCATTACATCACAGGTTAATTT
Organism: Candida albicans SC5314; assembly: GCF_000182965.3. NCBI lineage: Eukaryota > Fungi > Ascomycota > Pichiomycetes > Serinales > Debaryomycetaceae > Candida > Candida albicans. The sequence goes on from NC_032092.1 coordinate 578,636, forward strand.
GTTGGATTCTTTGCTAAACCCAATTCGATATAATTTACCTTCGGGTTGAATACCTTCTTTAGCACCAATAGGGAAATCATTCATTACGCCAATCCATAAATTCCCCCATGGATCAATAATCCCATCATTTGATCTTAATCGTAATTTTTCATCAGGATTAGTGGTATGAGGATATTTGAAAAAATATTCAATGGTGGAACTCGAGAAATCTCCATAAGCAAGACCATATTTACTACAAATGATAAGTTTATTAGGATCATTGGTTAAACAAATAGCACCAATTGATTCATTTGATGAATCCCATTTCAAAGTTTCATGAGAAGAAGAACTAGTGTTGGTATTGATGTTGGTATTATCTAGAAATACTCGATGAACTTCACCTTGAATTATATCGACCCATAATAAGGTGTTATTTCTTTCATCGTATGTTACTCCTTCAGTTAATCTTCCACGATATCCTTTAGGGAAAATATTATCCTTGGTGATTGTTAATGACATGATTGAATTTATAAAGAGGATTGACAGGGGTGTAAAAAAAATGTACTCGAGAGAGAAAAAAAAATAATTCGATCAAAGTTTAATTTATATACAAACTAGAAAAGTGGGGGTGGGGAAGAAGAAGAAGAAGATGGAGAGTCAAACTCCGAGAACAAAAACAAAAGATATGTATTAATACTTCATCGATTGTTACTTTGTTATTATCTCATTATCTTATATTCTATAAATCAATCTATAAAATCATTATTTATATGCTTATTTTTCTTTGGCTTGTAATTTATCCCATTCTCTAGCTAGTTCAACCATAGCTTCAGTATCCATTGTTGCACCAACAACTTCAATCGGTACTTGAGATTCACTAAATTCTTTAGCAAAATTTTGATTCTCCACTAATCTTAATTCGTGGTGGTTGTCATGTTTATCCTTTTTGTCTAACAATTCTACCCATGTGAATAAACAAGAATCGGATTTTCTAGAAAATGGATTAATGTCTATTATGTAAATATCATTCTTGGACACATACACATCGACAATATATTTGCTTAGTTGAGTATCGGATTTTAATTTAGGTATCACATGATCTTCAACAAATTGTGTAATCTTTTCATTCAATTCCAGTTTTAATCCTTGTAAAAATTCATATTTATTATTATCTCGTTGTGATATACCAATAATTCGATGATCTTTAACAAATACTCTAAACTCATATGCCGGATTTATCTCTTGCCATTTCGTTAACACCAACTCGTAATCAACTTTTTCAGGAATCGTCTTCTTTTTCTGCACTTCCAGAAATGGATTATCCAAATCATCACCAATATGATCTGAAGAATTTAATAACAAATATACATCACTAACATTTTGACATTTAATCGTGTTTCCTGGCATAATCCATTTTGCATCTTTAGGACTCGACCAATTTAATTTAGTGAATACAGCTCCACCCATTTCTTGGATCGAGGCATCAATTTTATCTTGTATATCTTGGAACTGACTAAAGACATTGTCATTATGCTCAGCATCCTGTTGTTGGTCCTCCTCATCATCCCAATCACTATATTCATTATCGCTATCTGCTTCTAATACTGTTATTTTCTTATTGTTGGTATTTGAAGGCAAACGAATACTCTCACTAGCCAAATAATCTAAAAAGGTGGAAGGCAAAGGTTTGATAATTTTAGATGGGAATGTTTTACCAGGAAACAATTTCGACCAGTTGGAATATGAACATTGTAACACTTCTTCACTGGTTAAGTCTATAGTTTCAAATGTAGTATAATCTCTTTCTGTCATTTGGACGGTGAAACAATCGTATTGATTAGTAATGAATAGATTGCAAAAAAATAGAAAGTTCTCCAAAAAAAAAATCCTTCTTGAATATTCTTTTGTTGTCTCTGTCGCCTTTAATTCTTTCGTACACGCAGACACGAAAATTTGGAAATTTGAAGGAAGGAAAAAAAATTTTTTAGAGACCATATTTCAACAGATTACTGTCAACAAGTTTCTTCCATTAACAATTCCAAACATCAAATCACCCTAGAAGTAATGGCATCAGTTGCAAGACCAGCAGTAGCACCTTCCAATGCTACTTTTAAAGATAAAGAAAAACCACAAGAAGTTCGTAAAGCCAACATTCTTGCTGCTAGAGCTGTATCAGATGCAATTCGTACATCCTTGGGACCTAAAGGGATGGACAAAATGATCAGAACCAAAAATGGAGAAATCATTATATCAAACGATGGAGCAACCATTTTGAAGCATATGGCGGTTTTACATCCTGCTGCTAGAATGTTAGTCGATGTAAGTCATGCCCAGGATGTTGAAGCCGGAGATGGTACCACCACCGTTGCCATCTTGACAGGTGCATTTTTGGGTGCAGCAGAACGATTATTAAGTAAAGGAATCCATCCAACTTTAATTGCTGAATCTTTCCAAAGAGCAGCTCAACGTTCAGTTGAAATTTTGTTAGATATGTCATATAAAATAAGTTTGGATAACCGTGAACAATTGATCCGTGCTGCCACTACTTCATTAAGTTCAAAAATTGTCTCACAACACTCACAATTATTGGCTCCTTTAGCTGTTGATTCTGTATTAAAAGTTATAAATGAAGAAGAAATTAGTAGTGGCCCTGATGAAACTATTACGAAGAAAAATGTCGATTTAAATGATATTAGATTGATTAAAAAAGTCGGCGGTACCATCGATGATACTCATTTAGTTAATGGGATCGTATTGACTCAAAATGTCGTTAAACACGCTGGAGGACCTGTACGTGTGGAAAAAGCCAAAATTGGATTGATTCAATTTCAAATATCTCCTCCTAAACCAGATATGGAAAATAATGTTGTGGTTAATGATTATCGACAAATGGATAAAATTTTAAAAGAAGAGAGAGCTTATTTATTGAATATTTGTAAAAAAATTAAAAAGGCCAAATGTAATGTGTTGTTGATCCAAAAATCCATCCTTAGAGATGCTGTCAATGATTTAGCATTACATTTCTTGTCAAAATTAAACATTATGGTTATTAAAGATATTGAAAGAGACGAAGTAGAATTTTTGTCAAAAGCCATTGGATGTAAACCAATTGCTGACATTGATAACTTTACTGAAGATAGATTAGGTACTGCTGACTTAATTGAAGAACTTGATAGTTCAGGTTCTAAAATTGTTGAAATCACTGGTGTGACTTCCAAAAATATTAAACCAACAGTTTCTGTCATTATAAGAGGGGCCAATAACTTGGTTCTTGATGAAACTGAAAGATCTTTACACGATGCCTTGTGTGTTATTAGATGTTTGGTCAAACAACAGGCTTTAATTGCTGGTGGTGGTGCTCCAGAAATCGAAGTTTCTAGACAATTGATGAAAGAAGCCAATAAATTATCCGGGGTGGAACAATTTGTTTATAAAGAATTTGCTCAAGCTCTAGAAGTTATCCCAACAACACTTGCTGAAAATGCTGGGTTGAATCCAATAAATGTTGTTACAGATTTGAGAAATAGACACGAAAATGGCGAAAAAGATGCGGGTATTTCTGTCAGAAGATCTGGCGCCTCAAACACTTATGATGAACATGTATTGCAACCAGTATTGGTAAGTACAAGTGCCATCGTATTGGCATCTGAATGTGTCAAATCAATATTGAGAATCGATGATATCCAATTTAGTCGTTAAGTTTAAATAATATACATCCATCTATATATATATATATATATATTTACAAAGTGAATCTTGGATAAATATCATACACTATCTTTACTCTTTTACACCAATTTAACTGATCTTGATAACCCTTTCTTAATACCTGTCTTTTCACCTTCATATGGACCTCTATTATTAGCATCATAAACTTGTCTAACAGATTTAAGTTTCTTTTGTGCCTTTTCGTATTGTTTTCTCTTTTTAACTCTGGAGTTTCTATATTCCTTCTTTCTGTGAGGCGTAAGACCTTTGTTCTTAAGAATTTGATAATTAATTGCTCTTTTACCATCTTGACCAACAGCTTCTTGTAATTCTGCCAATTTACCTTCCTTAGCAGCTTTAACTGCAGCTTCATGAGCTGATTTTCTGGATTGTTTCTTATTTAATTTATGTTGTTTTATTGATTCGTAATAATCATCACCTTGTTCAAATCCTTCATCATCATTGACACCGTCATTGTCATTGTCATTATCCGATATATTTTCATCATCTTGTTTTTGTAATCCTCGTTTTCTTGCTTCTTCAAGTAGACGCTGTTGTCTTTCAAACAATCTTTCTTTATATGGAACATCTATATCACCAGAATATGATTGGTCTTTTTTAGCTGCAGCTTTATCAATTTTGGAAGTGTAGAATCTTAATGTCTTTTTACGACGTTGTTTATCCTCCATATCAATATCTTCGATATCAGCTTCTGTGAAATCATCACCGTGTTTTTTGGAAACATGCTTGATAATTCTTTCTGAATTAGCATCAATGTCAAGATCATCTGATTGATCTTCGTCTTCGTCTTGAGAAACTTCTTCTTCTGATATCTCTTCATCTTCAGATTGTTCTTCTTTGGCGTCAACAAAATTGTCTTCGTCATCAATATCACTAGAAGAAACAACATCGGAAACATGTACTTTAACATCATCCAATTTAATATCATCAGGTAATTCATTTGCTTGTCTCCAAATCTCTCTAGAACTCAATATAGTTTCCATGATTGGATTATCTTTCATTGATACAAACGATTCTTCATTGTTCAAATTATCAACAAATATGGCAAAATATGACGATATAGCTCCCAAATATGCTGATAATGCTACAATCTTTGTCTCTATGCATTTGTTTTTATCCTCTAATTTTTGTAAATCTTCTAATTTAACTTTCAAACTGTTCAATTCTTTTAATAATGGAATAAATTCAGGGAATGATTGTTGAAGTAATTTCAATTTATCACTATCTTCCAAATTCGCAATAGAACTATTGCTTTCAATGATAAGTTGTTGTTGTTGCTGCTGCTGGGTTGATGACAGTGTGTCTTTATTGTCATATGAATCGGCCTTTTTCTGCCAATCTTCCATCATCTCATCATCCAAATAATCATCCATTGCTAATTCTTGTAAATGTTTCTTCTGTTGTCTCAATGCTTCTTCTGTCATTTGTTTAGCATCTTCATCATCACTTACATCATCTCCTCCATAATAATTCTGTCTTCCTCCCCATCCTTTTTCTTCTTCTTCTTCTTCTTCTTCCCCTTCTTCCTCCTCCTCCTCCTCTTCTTCGTCTTCTTGATCTTCTTCGTCACCCTCACTATCTTCTTCTACCTGCATGACTTCCTCTTCAGAATCATCTTCCTCCGATTGATCATCACGTCCATATTCTCCAGCTTCATCTAATAATATCTTTTCTCTATTGGCATTAAATGAGTCAACTTCATCAAGTTCAATCTCTTCTTCATTCACAGTTTTATTTCTATTTCTTCTAGCCATAGTTGGTTGTATAATTATTGTAGAATTCGATGTATCAAATCAAATCTCATCTCATTATAAGAAAAAAATTTATAGACACATTCTTTTTTTTCTTCTGCCTTCATGTTTCGATTCTGTGTCAACTGTAATAATTTTTCAAACCTCTGTGTGTGTGATGAGACGGGCTTAATAATATCAATTTTTTTTTCCTTCCTCTCTCTATAGAAGTAAACTCTTCCATCCCACTCCTACTTAACACTATCAGCATCGATTCTTCTCCGTTCTAAAAAATATTTATAAAAGATGTCTAATCGATTGGAATCATTAAATCCTAGAAAGCCAGTATCTTCATCTTCATCTTCTGGATCGAAATCAGCGGCAAAATTTAAACCAAAAGTAGTTCAAAGAAAGTCCAAAGAAGAACGTGCTAAAGTTGCACCTACAATCAAACAAGAACCTCAACCAAGACAACCATTACCCAATAGTAGGGGCCGTGGTGGCGCCAGAGGAAGAGGAGGACGTAATAATTATGCTGGTACTCATATGGTTTCAAATGGCTTTTTATCTGCAGGTGCCGTTTCCATAGGAAACTCAAGTGGATCAAAATTGGGTTTAACAAGTGATATGATATACAATAGTAATGGTGATTTATCATCTTCATCAACTCCAGATTTTATAGCCAATTTCAAATCAAAACAAAAGGGATCTACTCCTGGGGGTCAATCTGATGAAGAGGATGAAGACGACGATCCAACAAAAATTAATATGACTCAGAAATATCGATTCAATGAAGAGGATACCGTGTTATTCCCAGTACGTCCATTTAGAGACGATGGAATCACTAGAGCAGAAAATGAAATTGCCACGCCTGATGTTGAAATCAAACAAGAGCCAAATGATAGCACGGCAGAAAGTACACCAATGCCTATTTCATTGACTCAAAGTCGAGAAACAACAGTTAAAAGTGAATTAATTGAAGAAAAAATCGAACAAATTAAAGAAACAAAGTCGAAACTCGAAAAGAAAATTGCTCAAGGTGGTGATTCATTTGTTTCAGAAGAAACTGATAAAGTCATTTCTGATCACCAACAGATATTAGATATTTTAACTGGGAAATTTGATAAGTTATCCACCAAAACAGAAGATTCACATCAAAAACAACAAACACAAAAAGATGACGTCGATGACATTGACGTTGAACTAGAAAATGATAAGACTGAAATAAACTTTGATGATCAGTACGTGTTATTTCAACTTCCAAAGCATTTACCTACTTATACTCAACCACCAAGTGCCGTGAAGTTGGAACCCGGTGTTGAATCAGTTGAAGTAGACGAGCCTGCAACTGAAGAAAAAGAAATTTCAAAACTTGCTACAAATAATTCAAAGCTACGTGGGAAAATAGGAAAGATCAACATTCATCAATCAGGCAAGATCACAATAGATTTGGGTAATGATATTAGATTAAATGTGACTAAAGGTGCACCAACTGATTTCTTGCAAGAATTGGCTCTTATTGAAATAAACCCTCCGCCAAAACCAGAAGACAATGAAGAAGAGGATGTTCAAATGGTGGATGATGATGGTAGATCTATAACAGGAAAAGTTGTCCGTTTAGGAACAGTTAACGATAAAATCATTGCTACACCTTGTATACAGTAAATAGTAGTGTCACACAGCCTAGTAAATAAGCCTAAGTGTACATCGCACTAACCAATGTAATTGAAATAACATCGTGTTGTTCATCATTTTCCTTATCTCAAGAATACACTCTATTGCTCAGATATGAGCTACTTCAACCTTTAGTTGATTTTTCACTTTTGATTCCCTGATTTCTCTTGTAAAACCTCTTTAAGTTAACTCTACTTTCTTTCCATTAATTAAGCCTATCTAACAAGTATATAATATAAAATATAAATTACTTCTGTCTACTATTTATATTGTCAATCTCTCAAGAAATCTGGAAATAGATCAGTTGTGTAAACATTGTTTCCGATTTCACTTGTGTTGATTTCCTTTTGTCCATTTTGTGTACTTAGTTAATTATGTCGTAAATAATATAGGTTAAAGTTAAGTTGTTATATTATTTAACTGTCACATTCAGTCTGTCTGAGCGACATTCCTTGTATGTTGATCTGACTGTGTGACAAGTAGAAGTATTTTAACAAATTGCATTTATGTATTTTAGGAAAAGAAAAGAAAAAAAAAAAACTTGGCTATATATTTGCAACCAAAAATCATAGTCAATATGAATGAAGATACTACACAACTGTCTATCCAAGATGAAACATTTCTTGACACAGCATGTCAACGAATATTATCGCTAGATATCAAAGGTTCTTTATTCGGCGCTTCATGTCTCAATGTTGAGACAAAAATACTCCAAATCTATGAAGACAGCCAAATAAATCATCCTGAGGTTTATATTGAATCATTAGTGGATGAATTTAACCCTACTATTGTTTTTATAAGCTCTAGAACGACGACCACTGTTGTCTCGCTTCTTGAAGACATAAAAGATGTATATCAATTTAAGTTTTATATTAAAATTGTTGCAGATTTCACTAAATTTGATACTAAAAGATTGGTTGAATCATTTTATAATCTCGAAAATAATAACACTGTACACATGTTTTCCACTTCTGCATTGAAATCCTTAAACCTTCGAATTGCGGTATGTATTTATTCAAGTCGATCTAGTGGGTTTTTGCAACGACTAACATTTCCACATATCTCAGTTAGGCACAATTAATGCTTTATGGTTGGGAATAGCTGAGTTCGTCGACCTTTCATGTTGTGGTATTGCAGATTTAGTTGATAGTTTAGAATTTTGCTCTTTCAAAAATGTTATGTTTATTGATGTTGATCTGCTTTATGCCCTCCAGATACTACCAGAAACTCGAAAATCACCCAATATAAATTCAAAATCTCAAAAGTTATCCCTTTATGACTTGCTAAACAACACCGTAACCACTGAAGGGGCCAAGTTATTAAAAGATTGAGTCAGAAAACCACTAACCAATATTGATAAGCTTCTTGAGAGACAAAACACTGTCAAAATACTCAGTCAGTCAGAATTACACGAGATCAGATCAAATATTAGAAAAGGTTTGAAATATACTAAAAATAGCAAGTCAATAGTCAATGGGTTAGAGGCTGGTAAGCTGAATTGGCAAGTGTGGAAAAACCTTGTTTTGTTTTTACAAAATGTCATGTACCTACTGAAGCAAATCAGACTTGGTTTTCTGGAAGAAAATTTGCCTACAGAGCTAGCCCTATTTTATAACCAAGAATTGATGATTGCCTTTAATGAACTAGAAAAATTGATTCTTCTGTATGCTGAGCCCATAACATCTGAAGAAGACAATAAGTTGAGAATCATCAATGGTGTTGATGATACCCTTGATGAATTGAGAATTCAATATAACAACCTTGAAGAAGTTCTTCAAGAAACTACCAGAATTATAGCTGCAAATTTCTTAGAAGAGGTGTTCAATACCGTTTATATACCACAGCTAGGGTTCTTGGTGTCTCGAGAAGCTGATGTCCAAACTGCTGATTCCACTTTCATGCCCAATGAATGGCAAGAAGTGTTTAGAACAAGCACCAACATTTACTACAAAACTGACGAGGTTTGGCAATTGGATGAGCAGTATGGCGATATTTACACCTCAATAAATGATCGTGAAATAGAAATCATTCAGAGCATGTTGGCCAAAGTATCAGAATTCAACACTGTAATCATCCAAGTGGGAGAAGCGGCAGTAGAATTGGATTGTTTATGCAGTCTATCAGAAGTGTCCCAATTTAGGAACTATTCGTTTCCTTGTATAACTGATACCAATGAATTGGAAATAGTTCAAGGCAGACACCCTCTTGTGGAAACGTTTCTGAACATGTTTGTTCCAAACGATACAATATTTGACTCAGAAGAGAAAATAATGGTCGTTACAGGAGCAAATTTATCTGGGAAGTCGGTATATCTTAATCAGACTGCGTTGATAGTAGTGATGGCACAAATTGGATGCGCAATACCAGCAGAGAATGCCACTCTTGGAATTGCTGATAAAATACTCACTAGAATTCTGTCTCGAGAATCGTTAGATAAACAACAAAGCACTTTTGCAATCGATGTTTATCAGCTCTCAAAATGCATTTCCTTAGCTACAGACCGGTCGTTGGTTATTGTTGATGAGTTTGGAAAAGGTAGTGATCCAATTGATTCTACATCAATGTTTGGAGGTACGCTAAGCTATTTCAAAAAGAAAAGTCTAGATTGTCCCCGTTGCATTTTTTCTACCCATTTCCTAGATTTATTCAAAGATAAGGAATTTTGTAATATGTACCAATCACCAAAAATAAAAATGATGTCAACTGAGATTTTGCTTGAAAAAACTACAAATAGTATGCTAGACAATGTTACATATCTTTACAAGGTGAAACCAGGACTTGCAACAAAGAGTTTTGGGATATATTGTGCAAAACTTTGTGGAATTTCAGAGAAAGTTATCCAAAGAGCAGAGTACATTGCTCAAATGCTAGATAACGGAGATGACGTGGCTTATGAATTGACAAAATTATCTGAAGAGGAAGAACAAAACTATTCAGTTGCAAAAACAGTGGTTACAAAATTTTTAGAAATTGAATTTGAAGACGCGGAATTGTCTATAAATGACTCTATACGCTATATGGCCAAATTTGATGAAATATTTCAAAGCTAATTACCAATCAATCTAGCTGTCAAAGATTCCAAATCTTCTAATGTTTCAGGTTCATCATATTCAACAAAACCATCATTTGTGTTCTTGCTCTTGTCATCGTCACCACCTTCAAACCATTTAGGTTTCTTAGATACTGGCTCTTCAACATCAGAACCGTTATCGTATTGCAAGTCTCTATCCAAATCAGGTGCACCTAATGTCACTACCGTTTGTTCATTGTCGAAATCTTCTTCTTCCTCCTCTCTCATTCTTCTTTCGATTTCTTTTCTTTTTCTCTTCTTTTCTTGTCTCTTTTGTCTTTCAACCTCTTTATCGGTGATATCTGATATTTTCATAGTCTCCCTTTCTTTATTTACAAATTCTTCCTTTTGTTTCTTAGCATCACCGGCTTTAATAAAATCATCTTCGTCTTCTAATTCATAAATGGCGTGTGCAACACCATCATCATCAAATTTCAATTTTGTAGGATTACCTTTAGATGCAAGCGTAGCCTTTCTTGAAAGAGCTTTCTTGGCTTGTCTTTTGGATACCGGTATTGTCAAATCTGGGAGTTCTTCTTCTTTCAATTCATGGTCTTTTCTTTTCACTGTCATGAAATCTTCATCTTCACTTTCTCCATCGCTATTTACTTTGTTGCCAGTCATATTCAAATAATGGTCAGACAAAATCGTTTGATTCTTTCTTTCAAACATTCTATCATACTTGGTTCTAACTTTTTCGTTCCCGGTTTGAACTTCGCCATCAGCGTCTGTTTTTGCTAATGCTATCAATTTTCTTGATGCGTTCTTCTTTTCTTTGTTCGATTCACCACCTTTAATTTTGATCTTTGGTGCACCAGGTAATCCCAAAGAAGCAGCGTAAGATTCTGCTGGTAGCTCCTCAACTTTGAAAACATCTTTATCTTTTTGTATATGTACAGATTTGAAGTAAGCAATAAAAGCTCTCTGACCCAAATTCTTCATAACAGGATCTTTAAAACACAACGACTGCAATTGTGGTCTTATTGATTTCTTTGATTTTTGTTTAATGTTCATCAATTTTGGTTCAATCTTATGGATCTTTAATCTTTTTAACATACCTTCTTCTTCCAGGGGTAATAACATCAACAAAGATTTCCCTTTTCTACCAAAACGCGCAGAACGACCAACTCGATGCACATATGTCGCAGCATCTTCCGGACAATCAACCTGAACAACCCAATCAATGGCAGGGAAATCTAACCCTCTCGCCACTATATCGGTTGCAAACAAACATGCATGCTGAGCTTGAGAAAATTTCATAGTTGTTTCCAAACGTGATGTCTGTTTATGACGGCCATATAATTTCATTAATGATATACCTGGTTGCAACGTACGAAATGTTTCATAAGTATACTGGACTTGCTTGGAGGATGAGAAAAACACCAAGATTTTGCTTTTTAAATGTGACTTGATAAATGACCACAAAACATCCAATTTTTCATCTAATGGCACTTTCACGTAATATTGTTCTAATGACTCTGGAGTGGCTGATACTTCTTGATCTGATGACACACCAATCTTGTTTGGGTTAGTCAACGACAATCTTGCCAAATCATTAACACTCTCGGATTGAGTTGCCGAAAACAACAATGTTTGTCTTGTGGTAGGTAAATGACCTAAAATATTGTCAATTTGTTTTTTAAACCCCATATCTAGGCATCGATCTGCTTCATCTAAAACTAATACTTGTAAATTTGAAGTTTCCATTCCAACAGCTTCGTTCAAATGTTGTGAAATTCTTCCCGGAGTACCTACCAAAATGTTCATTCTCGAAACTCTTTCTTTTTCAAACTGTACATCTTTCCCACCAGTCACCAAACCTGCGGAGAAGGTATTATATTTACCAATCTTAGTCAAGACTTCAAAAATCTGCACTGCCAATTCTCTTGTTGGAGAAACAATTAATGCTGCTAACCCGTCATACTCGGTAATTTTGTTTCGTATTAATGATTCTATCACTGGAATTAAGAATGCCAATGTTTTACCGGATCCAGTTCGTGCTGTTCCCATTAAATCCTCACCCTTCAAAGCTATTGGGATTGTTTTCTTTTGAATGTCAGTTAAAGATACAAAAGTGGCTTCTTTTAATCCTTTCAAAGTATTCTCAGTAATAGGGAGATCACTGAATTGAGATACGGATGCTTCATCTGTTTTTGGGTCATAATTGTTAATTCTTTCTTGCAATTTTGCCAACTCTTCTTCTTCTTTCAAACGATTGATTTTTCTGGTAGATTTATTGAACACTTTCTTTCCTTTTTTAAGATTCTTGGCCATTATTCTTGATGGTTGTATTGAAATAAGTAAAGGTAAAAATGGAAGGAAGACTATTCTAGAAAAATAAAAAAAAATTCCTACAATCTCATCTCTGCTTATACTTTTGAAAAATGGTAGGGAAAAAAAATAAACCTATATGCAGTTTCGATTCAGCACATACGAGAAATATCAATCACTGAGACTATACAACCACTGTCTTCTCCTTTAATGATAATATCTATGTGGTCAACTTACAATCTTTATTTCTTATATAATTTATTTTCATTTTCTCAAACTAATTACAGTTGTTGACGTTAAAAGTTCAAGATCTTTGAATACTGTAAACAAAGATCTCCATATTTATCTAAATTCTTCTTATCCAATACATCACAACAAAGGTTTCCTTCGGGGAACCCATACTTTTCGACAATTTTGTTGAAATGCTCCTTGAAGCTATTATGATTATTAGTATCACATAAACTATTGCTCATCTCAATTTGTATCAACAATCCACGAAAATTACCATGCAAAAATACGTTTGACGTTCTAATACACAAATTTCCATTTTCCAATTCATATATTTGACCTCCATCTCCTTTAATCAATTGTCGTTGTGTCCACAAACTTTGCAATTTGGCACCTATAAAGTTATCAAATTTGTCATTTAACCCTGTAGTAGCACCTCTGCGCAAGTGATCATTTGGTATACTCAAATCACTTGGATGCCCTAACTCGCTCAATTCTTCTTCAATGGAGTTGGTAAATACACCCGCTGATTTACCATTGATTAATGTGATTGTGGAATCACGTAAATAGGATGGTGACAACGTGAAAAGAAATTTCGATTCTGGCGCTTGTTCATGAGTATCCACTAGTTCCTGAGGAATCGAATATTGATTATTTCTGAAAATTTTAAAGTTGAAATTCCATTTTCCTTTGGCAGTAGGCAATTCATTTGATATTTGATCGTGGAATTGAGTTATTGTCTCTAGGTTTGCTTTTTGAACTAATAGAACTCTGACAAAAAAAAAAGAATGTTGATATTAGTTAGTATACAATCATGTTTGCTTTTCAAAACTATAATGTATCACATACGCTGTTACCATAATCTAATGATTTGAAAAGTATATACAAAGTGTTGCGAGGTCTGTTAAGAAGTATTCACCCTTGTTTTCAACATCAATGTTGTTACTTAAACTAGAAACCAAAAATTGTTTGACACTGCACGACACATATTATCTCTTCTGAGCATCGAAAAAGTGACAAAAAAAAAATTATTCACTTAACTATCTTTACAGTGAAGTTAGTTTGTATTCAATATTCGAAACTAGTTGAAAGTCCAATTAACTACGATGACAAGCCTGGAAATAACTCAGGAGGCTATATTTATTGGTGTCAATAAGCAAAATTTTGTTTCAGATTATAACCCTACTAATAACATTATTGCATTTGGTGCTGCAAATATAGTTGCACTTTGGAACCCCTTGAGCAAAAGTCATAATGGAGTGTACCATACCTTGAAGAAACACGAGAGTGAAGTTACAGGTGTAAAATTTATTCCAAATAGTCCTTATTTGGTATCTATTGGGGAAGATCATATTGTAAATGTATGGAGAGAAAACGGGAAACTGTACGAGTTTGTTCAATCTTTGCAAGATCATACTCATTCAGTTACTTGTATTGCTGTTATAAATGAGAATATCTTTATAACAGGTGGATCTGATCACAATATTATTATTTGGGTATTCAATGAAGCAAAGCAAGAGTTTGAATACGGGAATAAGTTCCAAGTAAAATCAAATTATTTCCCATTAGCTTTAGCACTTCAAGATATTGACACTGACAACTACTTAGTTGCTGTTGGTGGTACCAATAACAATATATACATCTACACTTTTGAATTTAAAGATGGGAAAGTTTCTGCATTAGAGAAAAAGGCTGAATTAACAGGTCATGAAGATTGGGTCAAATGCCTTCAATTTGTCACTGAAGAACCACATAAAAACTATATACTAGCAAGTGGGTCACAAGATAGATATGTTCGTTTATGGAGATTGAAATTGAATGATTTGATTGATGATTCCGATGAGGATCCAACAAAATTGGTGTTATTGTCAAATAAGCAATATAAGTTTGAATTGGCAAATGGATCAAGGGCGGCATTCAGTTTTGAAGCTTTGATTATGGGACACGATGATTGGATAAGTGGGTTACAATGGCATCCTTCCTGTAAAGTTGTGGGACAAGATCACAAATTGCAGTTGTTGACCTGTACGGCAGACACTGCTTTAATGATCTGGGAAATGGATGTTGATTCAGGGATCTGGGTCTGTGTTAGTAGATTGGGTGAAATGTCTGTAAAAGGTGCATCCACTGCTACTGGTGCCTCCGGTGGATTTTGGTCCTGTTTGTGGTTTATTGATCCTTCTACTAAAGAACACTATGTTTTGGCAAGCGGTAAAACTGGGTCCTTTAGAGTTTATAAATCTGATGAAAATGGGCAATCGTTTGAAAGTGTTCTAGGTATAACTGGGGCAGTGAAAGATGTTAATGACATAAAGTGGTCAGTTAATGGTGATTATTTCACTGCTACTTCTTTGGATCAGACAACAAGACTCTATGCACCATGGAAAAGAGAAGGCATTGAATCCTGGCACGAGTTTGCAAGACCTCAAATTCACGGATATGATATGATATGTTATGACAACATCTCACCAACAAAGTTTGTATCTGGAGGAGATGAAAAAATATTGCGTGTATTTGAGATGACAAAATCCATTAGTAAGTTGTTACAGAATTTATGTGGCACACAGATAGTAGAGGAGAACGAGCAACTACCAATAACAGCTTCATTACCTGTTTTGGGATTATCGAACAAAGCAGAAAATCAGATAGAGCAAGGAGATCAACAAGATGTTGATAATGAAGATAACACACCAGAAGCTGCTGAGGATGTTTTGGCTTCACTTGATCTGCCACCAGTTGAGGAGTACTTACAAAGATATACGTTGTTCCCTGAATTGGAGAAATTGTATGGTCATGGTTACGAGATTAGTTGTTGTGCTACATCTCCAGATGGTAAGTTGATTGCATCGGCATGTAGGTCAAACAATGCCAAACACGCCGTGATCAGAGTATTTAATGTTGCTCAAGATTATCAACAAAGTCAGCAAGTTTTACTGGGACATAATTTGACAATCTCAAGTCTTGAATTTTCCCCAGATGGTAAATATTTGTTGGCGGTTTCCAGAGACAGACAGTTTAGTTTATGGGAGGTGATTAACGAACAATCTGGCAGTTTCAAACTAGTAGAATTGAATCCAAAGGCACATGCAAGAATATTATGGGATTGTTCATGGTTCCCAGTTGGCGATTCTTTTACCACTGTATCCAGAGATAAACAAATAAAGTTGTGGAAAGTTTCTAACGACAAGGTTGAAATGGTGGTTTCTACTAAATTAAATGATGCTATCACCTCTGTATCAGTTTACAAGGGTGGTCTCTTTAACAACCAGGCCATTGTTGCGGTCGGACTAGAAGATGGAGGAATTTCCATTTTTGCTGTTGATGTTGCAAATCCTGAATTTAGACTAATTTCAATAGTTGATAAAGAACTTACTCCTTCCAATAGAATTGAAAAATTGAGCTTTAGCAACAAACTTCATAATGGGAAATTGCTTTTGGGTGTTGGGAGCAAAGATACTTCTGCTCGTTTATATAGCATTGATCTGACCATTTTTACATAGATATCTTTTTTTTTGAAATGAATAGAACTTGTATTTATATTTTAATTGAATTTGAGAGATTTTGTAGTTGGTTATGGCGTGGTGCTGGTAGTTCAAAGACCAAGATAAATGGCTACATCACACTTTTGTTCAAACGACACTACCTTGGTTCACTCATACGAAAAACTAAGCGAACGGACTTTCTTTTTTTGCCCTGACAATGTTGATATTTTCCCGCTTTTTTTAACCCTTTGCCCACACACACAGATTTACCAAACATTTTGCTTTGTTTCACCTGATTGTTTTGTCTTCTTTTTTTTAGAACCCAAGTTGTTTTTTTTTGATATACAATAGATAAATAATTCAGTACCAAAAATGTCAGATACTAGTCCTAAGGGAATATTACGTAATAAGCCAGAAGGTTATGTTGAGGAAACTGAATTCCCTGATAAGTTAGATCGAAACGAGGTGATCAAAAACACCAGATTGAATGCCCAATTGGCATCAGAAAGTTCTAAAGGTGATGAAATCAGAGCAAAGATTGCTGAGAAAAAGAAAGAACAAGGTTTGAATTCTGCAGAACTACCTGAACATTTGAAATGGGATGAAATAAATTTATATAAAAATGAACAAGAGAAGACTGCTACTATGAAAATCGATGAACCCAAAACACCATATGAAGGAGGATTTAACCCTGAAGGAGAGTATTATAGGGATGATGATGACAACGAAGGTAATGGAAATGGTGAAGTGGATGATATTCCTGCTTTTGAATTAGGGGAAGGAGAATTTGACAAATTACCCCATGAAACTCTGGGTTCTCTCCATGGTAGTCGAGTGATTAAGGATACTAATCAGCAGGAAAAAGGTGAAGACAAAGAAGAAGATTCTGGAGAAAGAGAGTTGACAGCAGAAGAGAAACATAAAAGGTTTGAAGAGATGAGAAAACAACATTATCATATGAAAGCGTTACCATTGAAACAAAAAATAGAAATACCGGACGAAGACGATGAAGAATAGATTGGGGAAAACAAAACAGCAAATTAGTGATTTAATGCTTATAAGTGCTAGCTTTATTTTCTTAAACCATCGTTTTTTCTTGCTGTTTAGTCTTGTTTGAGTTCAGCTTCTGTATAATTGTTTTTGATAGTTTACATTCTATATATATTATTTTCCTACAAAAAAAAATCTAGTTAAAATATTTCAAATAGGAAGCATCTAAAGAACCAGCTCCAACCAATTCCTTTGCAACTTCAACAAAAGTAGATTTCACTGAAGCAGCATCAGCATCTTTAACTTTATCAGCAACTTCACCTAATTTGACATCGTCGAATTTTTCGATTAACAAATCGACATCAGCATCAATGTCGGCAGATTTAGCTGAGTCACCAAAGTAATTATTGTCTTTAACAGCAGCTCTGATGTTTCTCTTGTTTTTCTTTTTAGCAGCTTTAGCAGCTTCTTTAGCTTTTTTAGAGTTGGCTTTCAAAGCGGCGGCTTCTTCGGCGGCTTTCTTAGCAGCGGCCTCTTCAGCAGCCTTTTTGGCAGCGGCCTCTTCAGCAGCTTTTCTTGATCCAGATTCTTTTTCCCATTTCTTAGCAGCCTTTTCTTTCTTGGCTTTTTCTTTGAACAATTTAATTCTTGGATCTTCAGCATGAGCTCTTTCGACCAATTCGATAATTCTCTTGTTATCTTCTTGCTTCAATTTCTTTCTGTTGGCAATATTCTTACGTTCAATATAACGTTTGTGATCTCTGTTGGCAGTGTCATCTGGAACATCTTCATCTTTGAATTCAAAAGTCTTCCAAGAGTCAAATCTTCCCCAGAAACTGTAGAAAGCATCAACTTCTTCTTTGGTGCTTTCTAAATTTCCCAACAATGGAACTGGTTGTTTAGTAGAAAATCTTGCTTCACTTTCAAATACTGGACCCCAAGCTTCAAAGAAATCGTATTTGGATTTTGGAGCTGGTGGTTTTGGATCATTTTCAACATCAATAGAATCGTATTGTCTTCTCTTGACTGGGTCCAACATAACTTCAAAGGCTTTTTGAATAATTTTGAAAAATCCATCGTTTTCTAATCCACCACTAGCGGATTTTTTATCTGGATGATGTTTCAAAACTTGTTTTCTGTGGGCTCTTCTGATTTGATCTTCAGTGGCTTTACTTCTCAAATGAGATAAACCTAAAACAGCATATAAATTGGCAGTCTTCCATTCTCTTGGGTCGTGTTCTAATAACTCTTCACTTTGTTCTTCATCTCCCAAATCCTCATCTTCGTTGACTTCGATTTGTTTAACATTCTTTTCAGCTTCCAATTTTTCAAATTCAGACCAAGTGTGTCCACGCAAAGTTCTTGAGGCGTGGGCTAAGAAGTAACGACCAACTGGTTCAATTGGACGACGCACTGGGGCAGAGTATTTGGAGACGGCTTTAAATCCGTCAGTAGTTCCTGATGGTAATACAATAGACATGTTCTTTATTGGTATGAAATTAATTGTAGGAGGATTTAAGATGGTTGAGAAAAAAAAATTTTCTTTTTTGCTTCTTCATCTTCTCGTTTTTTGTTTGTGCAAAAATTGAGTGATTGCGTTTCTCTCTCTCCTAACATGAATTGTTCTGGAACATAACTAAGATAAGCATCTATTCATAAAAAAGACTCTATACACTTGTCTAGTTTAGTTTTATTCCTTTATGGCAGACATATCTAATACTTCTATAGACCCTTCTCCTTTAGCGACTTTGTTGCTTCCATCTGTATTTTCAATTAATGTGACCAAGACTCTATAATTTATAGGATCTATAATACCAACAATCTCATATTGTTTCCCATTGTTATCTTCCTCCACAATTTGATCAATAACAGGTTTTATTTCATCTTGAAAAGTCTTTAAGTATGCTTTTTTAGATAACGTAATTCTCACTTTCATTTGAGCTCTGGCAATAGGTATGATTTGTTTTTCAACTAATAATTTGATGGCATCCAATGCTTGAATTTTGGTTGGTTTAGTAGGATTCAAATGAAATTTGACTTCATTCAATACCTTTTCAATCATGCTTGGAGGATATCTCTTTTTAGATCTTGGATTTATACATTTAGTGGAAATTATATTTAAGAATTCATTTTGCTTTTGTTGTAAATTTGCATTTCTTTCCTTTTCATTCAACTGAATTTCTCCTTTGTTTAAGATTTCAGCTATAATTTCATCTTGATTAGTGGTGCCAAAACATTTTTGTAAATCGTCATTATTAGCAACTTGACCTTTGGAAACATTTATGAAAACTTGTGGGATTTGTAACACTTCGTCAATATCCTTTTCCACTTTCAGTCTCCAATCTTGAACTTTATTTTGATAACATGCAATCTCAAATCTTTTCTTTCCCTTTTTCATTCGGACTAAGGAAACATTTGTAAGTCTGATCTGACTATTTGGTTGATTAATCACCGCCATATCTTGAAGTAATGTGCTAATGGAGGATGTGATAATGCGTTTATAGCAAGACGATGAAGATGAGCAATAATTTTTTCTATTGTGTGAGAGCTTGAAGTGTAAAGCGAAAACAAGTTTTTGAAATCATCAACAGACTTTATTAGGTGTTGCAAAGGAAGAAAAATAGAGTTTAATTACAGACCAAGAATGATATCTTTATCTACAAGTTGGACCCAAAGCTATAACATCTTTTTTTAATTGTATATTGTAAATTGTTTATGAATAAAAAAAACAAGGGTGTTGAGTTTGAATATGTAAGTTAAAACACTGTGGAAAACAACCTATTCCTTGTATTTCCCCAATCACTAGTTTTGAAAGTCATTCCATCTTTCAATAATCTTTTCTATATTCTTATTATATTATAACAATTCGCTTATTCGTCATCTTCTTCTTCACCTTCACCTTCAAGGAATTTTCCTTTGACGTTTTTCCATAATTTAGCTTTGTTGTGTTCCTCCCACCATTTGTTCACTGCAACATCGAAAAAACCTTGGAAAGCAAAAGCACCGCCAAAGATAGTGGCAACGTAGATTGAGTTTCTTTCAAGTAAACGACCAAGGACTGTCAACATCTTTGTATTATTAGTTATTGTAGAATTGATTGAAATCTCTATTCAACTGTTAGTTTCTAACTTTTTTTTTTAAGTTCTCACTTTCCTTTTTCATTCTCAGGTCAAATTATTTTTCACTGCGAATTGATTGGTTGCAGTTATATGCAGGATATTTTAGAACTCACTGCAAAACTGGACCATACCATACAGTAGAATAAATCGTTCAATGGTGATTACAATTAATTAGAGACGGACACAGTTTACTTACATAAGATAAATTTTGAAAACCAAAAAGCAAATACGGAACTCAAATTAAAGCTATTCTATGTGCAAAGAAAAATCAAACTAAAAACTGAAACTAAAAAATGAAAAATTAAAAATGAAAAATTTACCCAAATATATATGTAACCAACGTATAATCATTTTCCTCAATTAAACAAATAAGAAACCAATCAATGCAACAAAGCCAAAAAGGGAGGTAGTTTTAGCGACACTAACGGCTCCGTTATTTTCAGTAGTCAGAACAGAAGGTTTTTCTGAAGCAGAGGAAGATGGAGCGGCATCACCAGTTGAGATAAACACAGTGGAGGCAGTACTTGAAGCAGCTGAAGCTGGAGCAGAGTTTGCAGACCCACTAGTAGTACCAGCTGCAGTGGAAACAGATGCAGATGTAGGAACAGAAACTCCCGAAGAACTGGTAACGGTAGTCTTATCACCTCCTTTAGTGCCAATGAAGACAATCACAGAAGCACTTGGAACTGCATTGGATTTTTCGCTGGATGAAGAAGAGCTTGAAGAGGAGGAGGAAGATGATGATGATGATGATGAAGTGGTAGATGAAGGTGAGCTGGATGAAGAACTGGATGATGCGGAAGATGTGCTTGATGAATCTGAAGAAGAGGCGGATGGACTGGATGAACTATCATTGGAGTCAACAGATTGTCCACTTTCCAATTTCTTGATATCATCTTGTGCTTGGTCGTATCTTCCATTAACTTTACCACCATCGGCTTTGATGGATTCCCAAGAACCAGATTGATCAGAATAACTGTATTGTTTGCCTGAAGAATAATCAGCAACCAAAACAGACTTAATACCCATAGTGAATGGAGCTTGAGAGTAATCAGTGATACCACCAGCCCAGTCAATGGTACCTGGTTGATTAGATGGATCACCACCAGCCCAAATACCAGCATAAATGGCCATTGGTGATTGTGGGAAACCTTGTGCATTATCCTTTGGAATGGTTCTGATAACACTACCGTCAACGGACCAAGTAACTGCATCTTTGGTCCAATCAATAACATAAGTATGGTAATCTTTCAATGGGTTGGCGATATCATGATATCCACCACGATCATAAGTAGCAGTATTACCTTTAATGAAATAATTGGATTGCCATTGGTATGGATCACCACCAAACATTTCAATATCTATTTCATCCAAATCATCTGATTGCAAGTAAAAGGACGACACTATACCTTTACCTTCTGCCCCCTTTAAAACAACTTCAACACGACCAAACATGATGTAGAAATTGGATTTGAAGGAAGGATTATCAAATCTCTTTTTCATAGTCAAAGATAAACCATTAGAACCAGAGTCAATAGTACCTTGCTTCTTTAAACTTTCGAAATGAGGACCCAAGCCATTGTCAAATTTTTCTAAAAATGATGATCCCAAAGCAGGAACTGGAGAACAATCACTTGACTTTAATGGGTTACATGTGTCAGCATTAGCATTAGCAGCAAATAACAAAGTAGATGCTATAGTAGCGAGTGTAGTGAACTTCATAATTAATATATGATGTGTGTCGTTTTTCTATTATTATTATTTATTTATTTTTTTGCAACTAAAAGAATACAACCAACAAGGAAGAAAAAAACTTTATGTGAAAATTAAAACTTGATTTGGTTGTTTATATAAAATGAAATCAATAGAGAAGAAAGAAGGAACTGAACAAGATCAAGAAACTGAAAAGATGGATCTACTTAGTATATATATATACTTTTTTTCAATTTTGATTTGTTAGTGGTGGTAGTAGTCACTTCAATAAAATTTTATCGGATATTTGAAAGGGGGGAGAGAATGTTTGTGCGTGTTTATGTATGTGCGGTTTTGTTTAAAGCGAGGCATTGCAAGTAGATTTCATTATGTTTCTAAAAACAAAACAAAATAAATAAAATAAAATTATCGTCACACAAGTATTAAAATTACACAATATTTTGTATAATTGTAATAGAGAGTGTGTATATTATAGAAGAAGAGTTAACTAATTAACTAACAAATGAATATTAATAAATACAAAAACAGTTAAAATACTTTGTGTTACACCAAAAAAATCGGTTTATATTTAGAAACAATACAAACAAAAACAAAGAGAAAGAGAAAAAAAAACGGACCGACACCATGTAGAACAATGGGGGCACAATTGAAGAGAATAAAATTAAAGAGAAACCAAGAAATACAAAGGACAAATACAAAAAGATTATTGGTGGTCACACACTGTGTTGTGAAGTCATAGAATACACTCAATTGTTATTCTTGGGGATCGCATCATTTGCTGATGGAGATCAAGAAAAACAATTGAAAAAATGGCTGGATCAATATTGATGAATTGTATTTATGTGTAATTATTTGTGACGGGTTGATAAGGAGGATGGGGCTAATGCTAGGTGAGTAACCAATTTGCAGATGTCAGAAGACTATTAAATGTTGGACCACTTTACAACGGAGGCTGGATGAGTGGCCCTGTTGAGTAGTTTTGATACGAATATTATTTTTTTTAGTCGTTGCTGCTTGGTTGATAATCATTATCTCTGTTTTAATCTTTGCTGGTCATTATGGACGAATCGGGAAAGAGTTCCAGTGTAAAAAAATAATATTTTCTCGTTTAATTTTTTGCACAATTTGTCCCTCATTCTTCCCGTCGTCCCCTTGATCCGTATCCCCAAATCAGCCAATGGCTTAGTAAGTTGATTTGTTGTAATCGTCGTCATTGATTTGATATAGTAATAGATTGCCAAAACATCAAGTATTAGGTTAGAATTTCCAACAATAAACATGCTTATTAGACGGTTTTTTTTTAACTCTTTTTTTTTGGTGCTGTTATTGTTAGTTTTAGACTATTGTCAACAAGAGGCTAACAATAGTAAAAGAAAGAAAAACACGAAGAAAGCAATTGATGCGTAGTCCATAATGTGGACTTATCATCCTTTACACTCTTAGTATACATACCATTAACACAGTGACGATAGTTTATCTATCTTGAGTTTTTCAGAAAAGTACTGCGCCAAACTTTTGATTTGTTATTCGCGTTATCGTTAGTATTTTCTTATGCAGTTCTTTAAGATTAATAATAACCAATCTGTGGTTACTCTTTCTGGTAAAATTATTGGCAGACTAACGTTATGACATAAAGCTGCATATTTTAAGGTTAGATGTGAATGAGTGAAGCAAACATTCTTTCAATGAATTATTCTGGATTTGAATAAGTGGTGCTATATTAGCTATTGGTAATACATTTTATACACCTTTCAAGGTTCTGTTTGGTTGCATAAAAAATCTAGAGTAGAGACAGGTTTGCATATTATTTATGAGGAATTGATCAGAAAAACACCAAGAAGTATATGCTTTATTTTTGCACAAATTTTGGACAAAATATTTATTGTAGGTATCTTTTCCAATTGATTCAGAAACTCAGTTATTTAATTAACATAAATAACATACGCGACTTCTGCTATTGCGGGAATATTGTAGGAGATATGGACACCAGTAAAAGTTATTTGGTAACGAAAACTGGTTCAATTAACAGATACCAATCAAGATTCGTATGTGAAGACATTCAACAAATTCATAAGAATTGCACAGCCTATATACTATAGAAGTAGAATTCACATTGCCATGAATGCTATTATCACTGTCAATATATTTTGAGTTTTTCTTATCTAAGAGTACCGACGAAATTCAAGCCGAGTTATACATGCCAATATTTACGAATAATTACTATAGTGACGGATATATAGAACTGAAAAAAAAAAGATTAGCTTCCAAAGGCTGCAACGACAGATTTCGAATATTTGGTGGCGGCACTCATCAGTGTGACCTCAACCGAGACACCCCCCGAACTATTCACCCATCCACGACCAACACACAAAATGCTATTTTAGTGAGAAGGCAAAAAAAGAACAAAAAGAAGAAACGAGAAGAATTAATTAATTTCATTTGAATAAGAACAAAAAATAAAACTTCTTATCACTTATCCAAAACAACATCTCACATCAGATACACTTAACATCCTTAGCACCTTCTTTATCACTATTCAATATACCTTAGATAAATAAACAAACAAACAAACAGGCATTTATAGTTTATATTCAAATATGTTTCTATCAGTATTATTTATGGCTCCATTCACTAGGGCCCATCCAACTATCTTTACGCAATACAATGGAGGACTCGATGACCAACAACCAGTTATCAAGCCACCATTTAGACATTCAAATGGACAAGAAACCTCAGACGATGATTTAGTCACATTTTTAATCATATCTTCCATAACGTTTGCGTCATTAGTGGTGGTTATACTATTATCATTAGTAATCTTTTGGGTTGTAAAGCGATCACGACAGCTATCTCAGGACGAACTTGACAGGGAGGAGGAAAACCAAGCGTATTTGGAATTGAATTCTGATGAACAAGAACTATATTTTCAATCCAAAGAGTTTTTAACAAATAGTCCGTACTTGGTGGGTGATTTAACCTTGAGTCAAGAATTATCGATACAGGAAAAAGGTATAACGGCATTTGAATTCCAAAAAGATGTGGTTTTGACAAATAACGATTTGATGATTCTCAACAAATATGAGTTGAATTTTTTTCAAAACTTTGAATGTTCAACTCAAACGAATTTACCGATTCCAATGAAAAATGAGGTGTATTATTTCGAATCTAAAATATACTCGTTACCTAACCCTGATGAAACAATAATATCTATTGGTTTAAGTATCAAGCCATACCCATGGTTCAGATTACCTGGAAGACACCCACACTCTATTTGTTACGACTCGAATGGCTATCGAAGACATAATCAACCATTCCCATTCACTAACGACCCGCCATTTCCCAAATTGGTCGAAGGCGATGTAATCGGGGTTGGTTATAGAACCCGTTCGGGAACAGTGTTTTTCACACGTAATGGTAAGAAGATAAGTGAATCCAAATTGGGTGGGCATGTCAAGAATTTCAAAATTTCCAACAAGGGTCAACTCTTTCCCACCATAGGTGCCAACAATGTTTGTTCTGTACATGTTAATTTGGGACAAATGGGATTTGTATTTATTGAAGGGAACGTCAAACATTGGGGTTATGCACCACTAGAGGGAAATGGACCAGCTCCTCCTGTCTACAATAAATACAATTCTGATATTTTGCTAGAAAGATCAGAGATAGACGATGATGATTTGAGTGAAAGAGAAAATGATTTCCCACCAGATTTTTGGGCTATTAATGGAAGCGAAAATGAAGCTGCTCGTACTGTGTCTCCTCATGCTTTAGATCAAGATAAATTCAGTTACAATGCATATTCAGAGGTCAACTCGAACGATGAGAGAATCACATTGGCTAGTTTGGTTCCTCCTGTCAAGCCACCATCCTATAATGAAGAGTTGGAAGAAGGTAACTCGAGCAGTACAATTAATCCTATGTTACCTGAAGAACAAAAGCAAACCGAAGAAGATAAAAAGAGTAATGACAGGCATAGTTCTGAGGGTGTTGCCGATGCTGAAGACAACCAAAATATAGATGCAGAGGTTGTGGAAAATGATGAAGTTATAAACGACGCTACCCAAGCAGAACCATTTGATATAACAGCTGAGAATTCTAACACTGTGGAGGCAGACAGTATAAATATCAATCAAACTGCAGATGTAGATAATGACACTCCTGAGTAATAATAAACGTGTGTTTTATGTGTTTCCACCCCTCTTTTTTCTCTAGCTACGATATTTGTTAGGTTGTAATAGCCAACTTTCTCCACCTATAACAGGATTTACCAACCACAGTACTTCAACTAGTGCAATTTGCCATGGCTGTAGTTATTTGGTGATCGTTAATTTTTTTTTGCTTTCAAACTTTTTTTTGTGGTTGTTGGTACGATGACCCCAACTTTCGTTCTCCGTTTCCCCAGTTTATTGGTGGTAAAGGCATTCCTGTTTTAAAGAGGTGAAAAATTGGTATGGACATAAAACTCCGACATGGAAACGAGTGCGAATGCCACCATATTTTTTGGGTTTTGCAACTCTCTCTTTTCTGGATTCGGCGTTTTTGTTCGTTTTATTGCCTTAACAAACACTGGAATGTGGAGGTTTGACACCTAAATTCAAAAAAGAAAAATAAAGCCAGAGGGGATACTACTACCTTTTATATATGTTTACTGGAAGGGAGTTATCTACTTGTGGGGAAATCAATATTCTCAAAATGCCTTATATAAATTGAAGTCAATTTCTTATCAATCCAATTAAATTCGATTTTTTGGTTTTGGTTCTTTTTCTCTACGCCATAAATCATTATCAATCAACTTTATTAACTTTATATTCCAAAAATGATTCAAAAATTTACATGTGTGCCTGCTACTGACTATGATGTCATTGTTGTTTCCAATGGGACCGAAAGTCAAATCAAATCTAGAGTAACTACCGCTAAAACGGCCAGAATAACGTATTTACACGATCTACCATCCTTGAGTTCATATCTTTCTGAAGTGCCCAACTTTACTGGGAAGATTATATTTATGTTTTTTGACGGGGTTCAATATATTCAAGATTTCATTTGTGATGCTATAGACCTTTATGGTAAAACCCCGTTTTCTTTAATTCAAAACGCTTACTTTTATTTTGATAAACTCGATCCCGTGAACTTGGACCTTCAGTTTAATACTGTTGCTGTCATAGTCCATGATGTGTTGAAAAAATCAAATTATATGTTAGATAGAATTCGTGGTGTTTATATCGATGATCTACTGTTGGTTGGTGATAGAAGCATTCCGATGAAAAGATTGATCTGCAATTTCCCAAATGTGGAAAAGTTTGTTTTACAAAGTAATGCCAAAATCACATTTTGAAAATAAACAGCCTGTCGTTCGATTATCTTTTTTTAGATAGTGTTTTTGGTTTATAGTTAATTAATATTAAGTTAGAATCACCTTGTAAGAGACTGTTAGAGTTTCTGTAAACCGCTTTACTGGTCACGTGATGTTGGACTTTTTTTTTTGACGATATTTTCATTCAATCCTGTAGGTAACTAGAAGTGTCAATTATGTATGATTCAATTAGCTCTTATCAAAGTAAAAGCTATTCAAATTTTTATATCGGAGCTAAATCTTTTTGATTAGTCTACGTATTGGTCATCTGAAAAATCAAATGAAATACGAGTGGTCGAGGCGTAGTAGAACAAATTATGCCATGATAAAACAGGGAGAGAGAGCAAAGGAGTAGGGGAAAAAAAAAAACAGTTGGTGGTTGGGCCAACACTTCCTTACGTAATACGTTTCTATTTGAGATTTTGTTTCTTTCGGATTCCCCGAAAATTTCATCGTTAAAAACACTTCCACAACTATACCACTTCTTTTTCCCATCATCAATTGCTACCAACAAAAACAATGGAAAAAATTGACATTAATACAAATTCAAACAAAATCCAACAAGCATACGATAAAGTTGTTAGAGGAGACCCAAATGCAACATTCGTCGTTTATTCTGTTGACAAAAACGCCACTATGGACGTCACTGAAACAGGGGACGGATCATTAGAGGATTTTGTTGAACATTTTACTGATGGACAAGTTCAATTTGGTTTAGCCAGGGTTACTGTTCCAGGATCTGACGTTTCCAAAAACATCTTGTTAGGATGGTGTCCTGACAGTGCTCCAGCAAAATTGAGATTGTCATTTGCCAATAATTTTGCTGATGTGTCCAGAGTATTGAGCGGATACCATGTGCAAATTACTGCAAGGGATCAAGATGATTTAGACGTGAATGAATTCTTGAATAGAGTTGGTGCTGCTGCTGGTGCAAGATATTCCACTCAAACTTCCGGACTCAAAAAACCATCCCCTGCTGCACCTAAACCTACTTCAAAACCTGTTGTTGCTAAATCTAGTTCTGCTTCAAAACCTTCATTTGTACCCAAATCTACTGGGAAGCCTGTTGCTCCAGCTAAGCCAAAACCAAAGAACATCACCAAGGATGCTGGTTGGGGTGATGCTGAAGACGTTGAGGAAAGAGACTTTGACAAGAAACCTTTGGATAACGTTCCATCGGCATATAAACCAACAAAGGTTAACATTGACGAATTGAGAAAACAAAAATCAGATACAACTAGCTCAACTCCTAAAACATTCAAATCTGAACCACAAGAAGAAAAGAATGACGATGATGGGCAATCCAAACCTTTATCGGAAAGGATGAAAGCCTATGATCAACCATCAAGTAGTGATGGAAGATTGACTTCTTTACCAAAACCAAAGATTGGACATTCTGTTGCCGATAAATATAAAGCTAGTGCATCTGGGAATGGTGCTGCTCCTGCGTTTGGTGCTAAACCAGCATTTGGTACACAATCAGTTGATTCAAGAAAGGATAAATTGGTAGGTGGTTTGTCGAGAGATTTTGGTGCTGAAAATGGAAAAACTCCGGCACAAATTTGGGCTGAAAAAAGGGGAAAATACAAAACAGTGGCCTCTGATGAGAAAGAAACTAACTCAAGTGAAAAAGTTGATGAGCCAGAGGAACATCATGCTGCCGACTTGGCCAAAAAATTTGAAGAAAAGGCAAATATTGCTGGCGATACTCCTTCCTTGCCAACTAGAAACTTACCACCAGCACCACCAGCACGAGAAACCGCAATTCCATCTAACGAAAAAGACAAAGAAGAAAAGGAAGAGGAAGAACAAGCTCCAGCACCATCTTTGCCTACTAGAAACTTACCACCACCGTCACAAAGACAACCTGAGCCCGAACCAGAACCAGAAGAAGAGGAGGAAGAAGAAGAAGAAGAGGCTCCTGCTCCAAGCTTACCAGCAAGAAATCTCCCACCAGCACCAAAAGCAGAAGCAGAAGAATCAAAAAAACAGTCAACCACAGCCACCGCAGAGTATGATTACGAAAAGGACGAAGATAATGAAATTGGATTCTCCGAAGGTGACTTGATTATTGATATTGAATTTGTGGATGACGATTGGTGGCAAGGTAAACATGCTAAAACTGGTGAAGTTGGTTTGTTTCCTGCCACTTATGTGTCATTAAATGAAAAAGCTGCTGACAAAGAAGAGGAAGCCCCAGCTCCAGCTCCAGCGCCATCATTACCTTCTAGAGAAGAAACACAAGCAGCACCAGCATTACCAAGTAGATCAGAGCAAAAACCAGAATCAAAAACTGCTACAGCTGAATACGATTACGAAAAGGACGAAGACAATGAAATTGGTTTTTCAGAAGGTGATTTGATTGTTGAAATCGAATTTGTTGACGATGATTGGTGGCAAGGAAAACATTCCAAGACAGGAGAAGTCGGATTGTTCCCTGCTAACTATGTTGTCTTGAATGAGTAGATTTAGTATAAACAATATTCGTTTTTTTTTTATATGAATCTATAATATAAATACAA
Organism: Candida albicans SC5314; assembly: GCF_000182965.3. NCBI lineage: Eukaryota > Fungi > Ascomycota > Pichiomycetes > Serinales > Debaryomycetaceae > Candida > Candida albicans. The sequence continues at coordinate 608,496 of NC_032092.1, forward strand.
AGAAAAGATAAATTGGTGCTATAGCCAGCTTTCAGGGATTACTGTTTTAAATTAGCTTTCATTTTATTCGATCTCTACACCAATGTTGTCACGACTTACTTTATTACATAAAGATATATCATTTGTGAATACATCTATACGTTTCTATAAACATGCAACTCATGAACTTGACTTTACCAAAGCATAAACTAAACACCACATCATAATGAAGCCAGGTATATTACTAAAAACCCCACTTATAAACACCTCTTGCAAAGGATTCTTGAAATATTTTGATGGCCTGCCTTCGCCACATATTATGTAAAATAATAAATTAGTGACTGTTATTCCTATCAAATAAAATATAAATCCATTCATAGATTCTAATGTCAATATTCCTGAACCAACTCCCAATGCTAATGATGCAACATCATGTACATGTTGTAATTTCTGTTTGTTGGCCTCGATGCTGGGTTGATAGTAAAACTTCTGTGTGGCAACGGTCATATTCTGGACTTTTTGTAGTATCAATTATTTTAATCAGGATAAATATGTTCTTATCTAAATCAAATATTAACTAATGGTAATCTCCTAAATGTTTTGTTGAAAGATAGATTAATTGATTCACCAATTGTAGGAGTGTTTCCAAATTGATTTTTTGGTTCTGAACGGGAAAACAAAAAAGGTACAAAAGGAGAAACCAGAAAAATAAAAATACAGTCGTGACAATTCCAAAAATTTTTTTTTTTTTACTTTGTTTTGTTTCCAGTTTTAGCCACCATAAATTTGTACTTTTTCCGATTCCAATTGACAAATCACTCAAGAGATACCAAGAATACTAGAAATAAATAGGTAAAGAATCAACATTCTCAAAGTGCTCGAATATTTGAAATTATGGAAACCGATGAAGAGAATAAGTTGTTAAAAAAGTTTCTTTTACAACTTCCTATCAAGGCAGATTTCGATTTCAATAAAAATGTCAAAAAAGAGATTCGTAAAGCTTTATTTATGTCGATTTCTAGCAATGGTGAATATTTGAATTGGCTATTCCCTAGTGCATTTTTAGATAACCAATCTTATCAAAGAGACGACATGATCAAGAAAGTAGAAGATGATTATGAATGGACATTTAATAATTATTATAAAGCACTATTATCGAAACGAGACCCAAAACATGATACTCACAGTCATCGTGCTTACCATAAAAACCTGCCTTGTGGAAGAATTTTTCGGAAAGGAGAACCCATACATCGATGTTTGACTTGTGGATTTGATGATACTTGTGCCTTATGTTCACATTGCTTTCAACCAGAGTATCATGAAGGACATAAGGTGCATATTGGTATCTGTCAGCGTGAAAATGGTGGTGTCTGTGATTGTGGAGATCCTGAAGCATGGACTCAAGAGTTATTTTGCCCTTATGCCGTTGATGAAGATTCAACTCCTGTACATGATAAAGAAATACCAGAAAAATTGGCTGCATCAATTTTGACTACAATAGCAATTATTTTAGACTACATGATTGACGTCATAATACACAGTGATTTACAATTCAAAAACCCCGAGGAAACAACTGTACATGCCATTGAATTAAATACTGCAAACAGCACTTTGGATCCAAGAAAATATGGTTGTCACGATAATGAGTTTGTTGATGCTACCAACAATCAATACTATTTAATGTTATATAATGATCAAGTTAGATATTATCGGGATGCAGTACAAAGGGTTCATTTGGCTAGCAAAAAAGTCAAAGATTTTGCAATTATGGTGACAGATAAAGTGCAAAAATTTGGAAAGGCAAAAGTGATAAGCTCACGAAACATTCCACTTTTATTGGAGAGGCAGAAAATATTAAGTGCCACAGGACTAGCGACATGTATAAGAAGCCATAGAGATATATTTAGGGAAGACATGTGTGATGAACTTGTATCGTGGCTTAATGATTTTTCTGAAAGTGAACTTTTCAAAACAAACGCAGCTGTGAAGGATTTATTTTGTCGAGCTTTTTGTGAAAAGTGGGAGAACGGACTTTTAGGGGTAAGCGAAATTGAGACTAATTATAGTTACAAGGTAGGTACTTTGGACTCCTCTCTTCGAATTCCCAAAATTCCCTCCAGGGAACAAAATACTGATGGTCATTGGTATTACTCTCCCTCTAAATGGAAGTTGTGTGACGAACTTTGTCAAGAATGCAATTATAATATCAATACTTCAGAATTTCAGAAGAACGTTAGTCACCATGGATCCAGACTTCAATATTTGGTGTATTTGGATATCCGTCTTTGGAAAGATACTCGTGCATTATTACATGACATGTATTCCACGTCTTTGATTATCAATTTGCGTTATAAGAATATTATATGCTACCAGTACGTGGATATCTATCCAACAATTGTGGATATGTATCTTACCATGGATAGGGAGCCTGAACTCAGTATCATGCCAACTTTGTCAACACAATTATTCACGTGCCCCACAAACTCGGCAGAAATAATCAAACATGGAGATTTAACACAAATACTTTCTTCAGTTTATGGTTTCTTGACAGCAGAGCGTGTAACAGCTCCTGGTGACATAGATAGGACACATCAAGTATCTATCAAAAGCTTAAAAAATCGACGTTGGGGGCAAATATTTTTCGATCTCAGTTACATCTTAACTAGAAGTAAGAACTCAAAATTTTTACCCAACAGCAACATTGTTCCTATGACTTGTGACATGCTAGTTTTATTTCAAGGTAAGCCTATTTTGAAACGAGAAAAGGCAAATCATGTTGAATACGAGAGTCCCGATTACTCTGCTTTCTTCCAAGCAGTTCTGGTGATCTATCAATTTGGCGAAGTTATTGCAGGAGCTTTGAAGACAACACGAGAGACAGAACTATGTGACATTCTACACAACTACCAATTGGCAATTGAGTATGTCCTAACATTTTTGGTCAATTTTGAGAACAGGAACTTTCCAGGTTTGGTTGACGAAGAAGTGGATATTAAATTATCCGAGGAGAAAGCGTACAATGTTGAACCAATCACTGGAAGTCTAATACAAATCAGTGATATTGAAGAAGACAAAGTCAGCTTTTTGCATCCAGTTCATTCCTTTTTGAGTTGGTTGATTGAGTTTTCGCGATTCACTGACATTAGGAATTTAGTTGAGGTTTTCCAAACTGTAAAACTCAAACACATTGGATCTGAGACCCCTAGCCTTGAAGTACTTATATTTGATTATCCCATTAAGACTATTGTACTTATGTCTCAAATCAAAGCGGGGCTTTGGGTTAGGAATGGGTTTAGTGTTAAATCGCAATTGCAATTGTACAAAAATACGAGTCTTCGGGACCAAGGTTACACAAGAGATTTATTTTTAATTCAAGTATTTGCTAACCTTGATCATCCTGACGTTATAACCTATTTGATTCTTGACCGCTGGAAATTATTAGAGGATTGGTTACAAAACAAGCCATCTCACATGTATGATATTAAGACTTTGCCGTATATGCTAGAAGAGTGTTTGGGTTTTTTCATTCACTTGTTGACAGAAGATACACATTTGAGAGGATACGACGAGGAAACTTTAATCAAGATAAAAATTCAAAGGGAGATTATCCACATATTGTGCTTCGGTCCCTTGGGATATTCAAAACTTTGTTCTCAAATTCCTGACCATATTGTCGCTGACAGAAGATTTGAACTTATATTAAAATCAATGACTGTGTTCAAAGCACCAAAGGGATCAAACGATTTTGGAGTATATTATCTCAAAGATGAGTATCTTGATGACGTTACCCCTTACTATTGCCATTACACCGCCAACGTTAAAGATGAAGCAATAAAGTTTGTGAAGGAAAGAATTAGTAAAAAGAAAAGTAAACCTGTTAGTGATGTTATAATAGAGCCAAAAAGAATTAAAACTGAAGAATTGGGGATATACAAGCATGTCGGAAATTTTGCAACTTCCACTTACTTTACAAATTTTTTAATAAAGGTCTTACTTTTTGTCAACAGTTGTGATACAAAAGTTGTTGAGAGTTTGTTGGAAACTATTTTGCATTTGATTCATATTTGCAGTCTTGAGCAAACTATCAATATTGATAAATATGGTAGTTTCTTTGATAGGTTTATGAATTGGTCAGAGGAATTTGGTGCATCGATTGCCGACTTGTTATATAAAATATTACTTGCCGAAGAATTCAAGTTTTCCCATACCAAAATCAGAAGTATATTCAAAATTTTCAATCAGAAATACCCTAGTTTTATACCAACTTTGAAAGCACGTCGTTCTGAATTTGATATTTCAAAAGTCGATTTGTCGTCTGATGACGCCAATAGTGAAGATGAGCTTGGTAAGAAAAAACGTATTGCCAAAGAACGCCAGGCCAAGTTGATGGCCAAATTTAAAAAGCAGCAGTCGCTGTTTCTTAAAAAAAATCAATTTGAGACGATTGCATGTGGTAGTGATACAGAAATGGAAGAGTTGGACGACCACGCGGCATGGAAATTCCCAGAGCATCACTGTATGTTGTGTCAAAATGCAGCCGAAGATGCTGGTCCATTTGGAATAATAGCTTATATCTCAAAGTCCTGTGAGTTCCGAAATGTTCCTTTTAGCGACGAATATTGGTTTTTGAAGGCATTCTCAGATAATGTGGATCTCAATGGTAATGAATACGAGCTGGATATAAATCAATCTTTACACAATTCTCCTCATACCCAGACATGGAACTCGTTTATGCAGCAAGCGAGTAATTCAAGTGTTATCGGTCCCGGTTTCAAGTTGAATGAGTTTATTGAGAGTCATTTTGTCGCGCTGAGTTGTGGACATGGAATGCATTACCAATGCTATGTCAACTACATTAGTAATAGTCGAAACAGACAAAATCAGATTACTAGAAGCACTCCTGAAAACATGGATAGAAAGGAATTTCTTTGTCCTCTCTGTAAAGCTTTGAATAATATATTTGTGCCAATTTTATGGTCAAGCAATAATAGAAGTTTACAGGAATTTTTAAAACCTTATGCTGGTACTAGTCCATTTCTTGATTTGGACATGAAAATTGCCAAGGATAGAGGCTGGACTGAAAGGTTTCAAAGCTTTTCCGAGCAGGAGTTTGATTCAAGATCTATTTTGACCGGTATTAGCAAGGAAATGATTTCAATGGACCTGACAAAAGAACTAACAAAACAGCAGAGAGACTTCCGTTTAATGTTGAGTGACATGTTCCAGACTTTGACGTTATTTACATTTCCACAGGTTTTCAAAGCAGACTCAGGTTTTGTTTTAATTGATACGATCAAATCTATTGAAATTTCTTTGCGTGGCGTTTCTTCTGGGGGACAGTTGATAATCCATCAACTTTCCAATAATATTTTGCTAACATTGCGAACATTAAATGAATTTAAAAATTCAAGTACACTTATGAAGGTGAAAAACTGGATTGATCTGCCAAATCTTAGAAAATCTGCTTATTCAAAAATTTTTGCCTATATTTTTGCATTATCTAAGAAATCTATCAACAATTACATGTTAGAAGTGGATTTTTTTGAGCATTTGGTAAACACGGATACGTTCCCATCGCTCGGATTTTCTTTTAATAGTGTTTTAGAAACATGTTTTATTGGTCATTTGATACAAAGTTTAAGCATCATGGTTAATGAGATGAGTGCAAATTGTTTGAAAAAAAATTGGGCATACACGGTGTCAGATATTCCCACTATTGCAGACATTCCTCAAGGAATTTCAGAGGCTGCTATCAGTTGTTTTAAAAAATTGTCTAATTCCAATGATGTTCGATGTATTGGTAATGATGAAAGTAGAAAGTTTGGTGAAGTGATATATTCCATGTTGGTGAAAATTGCTACTCCGTTTTTAAGAAGGGCCGCCATCTATGCATATGTCCAATGTGCAAATATTGATGGTATTGATTTTGCGGCATCTCCAGAAACAGAAATCGAGGCTGACAGATTATGTTCGTTTTTGAATTTAAAACCCGTTTGTGAATATTTGCGTTTATTTAATGAGGAGAGTTCTTATGAAGGAAGTGTATTTTATGACTTTCTTACTTTCTCATCAGCATTACCAAAGGCGAACGATGTTCTTCGTATTAAAAAGCAAGTTGAATATCCAGGTATTGTAAAACTAGTTGATTTACCAGAAAGACTTGATTTCTTTTTCACCAAGTATTATTACCTGGATCGACATAATAACCCAAATAAAAAAGTTGAAGATCCAGCAATCTGTTTGTTTTGTGGTGACGTTGTTGACATTCAAAAACAGGCAATAGGTTGCAAAGAGGGACAATGCACCACACATTATTTAAAGGAATGCAGTAACGATGTGGGGATATTTTTATTACCGAAGGACCGTTCTCTATTATTGCTACACAAGAATGGTGGTACCTTCTATAATGCTCCCTTTTTGGATGAACACGGTGAAATTGCCGAGGAAAGCAAAAAGGCAAAAGCGTTGCATCTAATGAAGCCAAGATATGATGACTTTATCAGGAATATTTGGTTGCTGCATAATGTTCAAAATTGTATAGTAAGAAGTTTAGAAAGCGTATTGGATCCTGGAGGCTGGGAAACATTATAGAACATTTGCTTTATCAAATGCAATGCCAATCTATATATATATATATATTCAGGTCGACGATTCTGTCAGTTTAATTTTCGTATTCTCTTCTGCAACCTAACTAAGTGCCAAGCTTTTCTACATAATTATTTGTTAATCGACCCACTCAAATAGTCCAATACCATCGTCGTCTTCACTTAGATCCGGTATATTTCTTTCAAAATTAAAAGTGACATCATCCTCAAGTGCAAACCCTGATCCAAATAAATTACGTGTAACAAACCCATATAAACCTTGAGTGACCCATAGCTTGTTTAAGTAGGCAAATCTTAACCCGCTCAATGTGGCTCTTCCCCTTTTATCTATCACCTTAATTTCTCCATGCTTTGTCAAATAAGGTGCAGGCAATTCAATAGTAATTGGGCTAGTCCCAATGTAAACGCAAATCCGCAACATATTAGATTTTGAGATGAATAAGATTCCTATTTGCGAACTGCAGTTAAGCATGTGAGCAACATTTCTGGATGCATTGGTCCATTGTCCGCAAATCAAACATTTGCTATTATCATGGGTAGCAATTTGTGATGCGTTCAAAACGCAAGAATTGTAATCAACCGGTAAATTGACCAAATGAACTATTCCCGGGTATTCTAAGGTTAAAATCCCTTTGTCGTGGTATTTGGGAATTTTGGCAAGCCATATGATATCAAAAACATTTCCCTCTAATGCATCACTTGATTCAAGTAACGTTTCAATGAGCTCATCAAATGAAGGCACACCAAGAGCATCGGTAAGGGGTTTTGTGTCAGTCAATCTATCCTGTAATTTGATTTTTTTCTGTAAGTCTAAAAGCTCTGGTATGCTTTCGTAATTGTTCTCTCCCGTTTGCTTGCATGTTAATATGTCTTTAAAAATGATAACCTGTCTCAAAAATATGCCTAAAATCCTCTCTATGGCACAATAAATTATTAAAGAAATGGATTTGTCAACCTCCGGAATTTCACAGTCATTTCCATGCATAACTCCAGTAAAAAGTCTATGGAACCTCTCGAGCGAGACGTCACTTACCTGATTCCCATTGTCAACGTCAATGCATTTGAGATACAGGTTGTCCTTTTCATGCCTTGCTGTTAATGATTTAATAACAATTGCAATGAGTTTTGACATACCCACTCTTGTTAATGTAGCCAAGGATTCGTCGGTTTGAAAAAACAAAACAAGAACTTCATTAAACACCCCATCTAATATCAAATCAGAGTTCCAAAACAGTTTGAATTCCGATTGAAATGTATTACTTTCATCGGCCAGTAATGGTAACAACGAGGATGCTGCGTTAAGTACTCTCATTTGAAACATACAAATTAAAAGTGTTTTTGCTGATCCTGGGATCTGCGACAAGAAATCACTGTATCCATCAACACCGTTCAACCTAGTGGAAATCTCATTCATTCTAATTGTATCCGCTAACACAACTGTCCAGTTCATAAGTCGATTAAATATTATGCCATACGAGCTATTAATTCCCGGTGGCAAGTACTTTTGATTTTTGAAATGGTTCAAAGGAGCTTCACCGAGTGATGCCATTGTCACAGTTTTAGAAGGAGCGTCAAAATATTCAGGTTTGAAAAACACATCTAATAAATAACCAAGTTTTCTGTTCGGATCGGCTGATTCTACAATTTGGTTATATTTCAAATGATTTGGAGATCCATTGAAAACTTCAGCGGGAATGTTACTGTCTCTGTTCCCCAAAAGGGTAAGAATAATCATGTCATGTAAATTATGGCATAATGGGCACGAGTATTGTGCAGATCCTATGATTCTTCTGTTCAAGCAACTATGATGGATGCTATGCCCACATGTAGAAAGCACATAAGATTCAAATCGATTACTATCTAGTGACAGCCTACTCACTGGGTCATAGCCAACACCATACTCAGTATCCTTGTAATCAAGTAATATATTCTTATCCCATGTTTTAAAGGCATTCGAAACGACTTCTCCTGTTTGTACTGGCACCTTCCAAAACACAGGTGCTTTAGTAGAAGCTGCCATAATTGCTAGTGGCTTTTCAAAGGACTCGAGTTCCCCACAGGCAACACAAGTACGCAATTTTCGCGAGTCCTCTCCTTCCATTGGTATATTACTATCTTGAGGTATATCCAGTTGGAACTCCTGGTTCTGGTTTAAAAACTTCTCCCGTTGTTTGGAAAACTTTTTGAATATATTATTTTTCCTCTTTTCGGCTTTTCTTTTCTTTCTTTCGGCGTCTGATTCAAATAAACTGTTTTTCCTCTTTTTATATCTTTGAATATAGTCTTCACCAAAGCAATCAACTAAACTGGCGATAATACGTTTATCCTTACCCACTAATTGTTCTACTAAATAATCAGCCTTTTGGCACACGTATTTGGACATTGTAGATTCCAGAATCGTAAGCAATAAATCTGTAATTGGAATATCAACAAAATGCTTATTTAAATACTCTTTTCCATGAATCATTTCGTCGTCTAACATAATTGCGTGTACTAAATGGAGCAAGTGTGGCAAATATGTTTCATCTGACGTATCAATTGAAACCTGCATAAGTTTATAAATCAATTTCACAAATGGTAATGATTTGGCAAAATTACCTATGTTTTCATCGACAAAATCATTCCCAGCTTTTTCTATCACTGGAGTTACAATCAAATTTTCTGACTTCCTTTTCTTCTGTTTCGAACTGTTTTTGATGACCATTTCCGAAATGATTTGAAATTTCCCGGGATCGACGAGGATATTCAATGGATCCAATTTTTCATACGTCGATTCCTTTAATCGATATAACCCTGAGTCAGTTAACGCAGATGGTGGCTGATAATCTGCTACTTCGTATAAAACATCTTCGAATTTACTCGAACTTGCGATATTTGTATCGATGTACTGATGTAGTTCGGAAAATGCCATTGCCTCTTCGCATAACGCATACCCTATTGCATGATTAAGTTTTCTTAACGTTGCATCCTCTGGAGTTTCATTTATGAACATACTTCTATCCACAAACAAATTGTAAGCAAAAGCAATAAATCTCTCCACAATAGAAAAGAATCTTTCCTCGTAAATCGTCTTATCGAAATCTACTTCATTTTTGAACCATGAGCGTAATTCCCATCGTTCTAAAAAGTTCATCAATACTTTTTCTTGGTCTTCAAATAAAATAGCAATTTGATTCAAATGGAAATCGCGCATAAAAGCGTATTCTGTCATAAGCGAATCAAAATATGCAGTAGCTTGACGTGAAACCGAGGACCCGTTTCTTATCCAAAATCCTGCCTTGACTTGAGATCCCAAAACAATGCTTCTGAGAGAAATATCGGTAAAATTGACTAATTCTGATTGATTCTGTTGTAATAAATGTTTGAAATTATCGATATTCTGAAATTGCAAAAAATACGATAACAATGAGTTCAAAGGATTAACTATTGCAACAGGTTCTTTACTCACTTGAAACTTGATTACTCCAGGTTCAATAAATTCATTTTTCTTCTTTGATAATAGTTCGATTAACTGAGCCACTACAGTGGGGATCTCTTTGTTTCTCGGCATATCAACTCCCAAATTCTTGACACACTTCAAAATAGGCAATGAAATTTCCACATGTACACTGAGGTCAAAATCATCTCTTTCAACGTGTTCACCATACTTTCTAGTAACGGGCCAATAACTTTGAAAATATCTCAACATTAAGACTAATAAACTGAAATGATCAGGTTGCAAAAACTTTGTTATACTATCTCCTGAAAGCCCGTGATTAGAAAAGTAGCTCAAGTTGTAAATACCGTGCACGATAGCCTTTTTTATAGCTCTCTTTTGCTGTGAGTCACTGCCAATCTCGCAATACAATCTATACCCAGTATTGGTATCACGAGTTGTGCTGTGCTCTTCAATTAACTTTGCCAAAGGACCCAACAAGTTTTTGACTCCACCTTTGTCTAGTATGGAACGTACAGTTTGAGGACAAGTAAATAATTGTGAAGTAATGTCGGACATCAAATTCAAATCCTCTTCCCTATCTGTCAAACCCATAATGGTTAAGAGGGCTGGGAATAATTCAACAAATTGATTCGCAAATTCTCGTTTTAAAGTCGATGTTGTAACCAAAGGAGGAACTAATAAGGTACCTAATTTTTGACGAGTTAACTTAGGAAATCTTATTTGGAATGCTAGCAAATATTGTAATCTCGAGCCTTTGAGTCTTTCAGTCGACCTTGTCAGGTCTAATAAAGAAGATATAGGCTCGTATAGACTGATTTGATTAGCTGTGGCTCTTAATTGATGATAATTAAAGCTAATCAATTCACCATTGTATGGAAGACCATTTTTAAAATAGGCAAGAAACTGATCTTGTGTGGATTTTGAGGCTAAAGTTTCTTGGAAAACAGATGACGGGATAACTTTTGAAAATCTAAAATGTGGCTCCAACAACAACTCGGCAAAATAAGACTGAGCAGCTTTTCGGACTTGAGAGTTTGAAGAATTTGATATAGCAATTATCCAATCTATAATAGAACTGGCGATCTTTTCTCTCAACAAATCACGAGCCGATACTATTGTTGCTACCAATCCATTGGATTCGACCAACCGTTTGGCTTGGATTAATTTCTGTGGATTGTCGTCTTCCTTTAAGACGCAAAACCCTTTAATATCTATTTTCTCTGCTATCTTGTAAGCATTTCTATCATCAACACCAGTACCAGCTTTTATAGCTGTTACTGCCTCTGTCAAATTGTGAAATTCATCGTTCCATAAAATCAAAGCCCATCTGTTTGTAGAGTTTACATCTGAAGCTCCGCTGTAAGACTCCTCGGGTAAAGATAAATAATCAGATAATTCTCTTATGTCCAATTTAGGGTATTGTTCATTAAGCTCGGTGTGAATAAGAGGCAATGTCATAATCGTGAAATTGGAAACATCTAAAACATAATCGATGGCAATTTGAATTGTCTTTTGCAATGCATCCATCATACCGCTCACATCTTCTTCCAATTCATCTCTGTTTGTTTGGCATTTACAGTTTAAAGGTCGAATGAAAGCTTCTGGGTCACCACAATCGCAAATACCCCCGGATGTCCCACTCGATGTGTAGACAGTGACGTTATGATTCAAATGGTCTTCCTTATTGAAACAAGAGGCACACAAAACACAAGTACTATCAAACCCACACTCGTCACATCTGTATACTGGGTCTCCTGGTTGGAATGGTTTGGCACATGCCTCATCTGGTGGATGACTATATTTGGAACCACTAACTTCATAAAATGGATTTAAAACTTCGGTTGAGCTTGGAATATTATAAACCGTTGATGGGTCGAAGTCTTCTGGAGATATCCTGGGGAATAGAGTTTTCAAATATTTCCCTTCATCAGTTGCAGAATAAAATAGAACTTTAGTTATGTAATGCTGGAGACCCTTGAAATCATCAAAACCCAAATTTTTGGGAACTTCAATCAAAAATACTTTAAGCAAATCTGGATTCATCGGTGAAATCAAATTGGAAACTGAAAATTCAAGTGTTTGAATAATTTATTCTATTAATATGACTGTTATTCTTTATTTCTCTTAAGTGAATTAATAGTTGAAAAATAAATGAAAAAAAAAAAAAGAAAATACTGTGAATTAATTTTTACTCAAAAACTGTTTTTTGTATTGGTTCTATTTATCCTGAGTTAACTTTTTTTATTTAGGGCGTATTATTAATTTCCCGTCTACAGTAGAACATAAAAAAAAAAGAAGAAAGAAAGCCCATTTTCATATGCAGTCTGATCAATCAGGAATTAGAAATCAGGTAATGGTAATGGATAAAAAGATTTTGTCAATATAATAGAAGCTCAATCTTCTTTCTTAGACTTAAGTTGGACAATATCAAATATGCTTGTATGTTCTTCTAAGTTTCAAGGTAAACTGGCAATATCAATATATTTGGTGTTAGCATTGAAGAGGGCAAAGGAGTTTGAAAAAGAAACTAATTCGTGTGTCCACCAAACGAAAGAACGGTTGACAATTGTTCTTACACGTAATTGTAACAACTGGAACACAGTATCAGCTTGTGCTAAATTCGGGAAAAGAAAGAGAGTTTATAAGTCATTCTAGAATTCCTTTAGTTGATCTTCTGTTGACTTGATATTCTTTGTAGATATAATTATCAATGTACTAGACAATATTAATATGCAGTCCCGTACTAGTAATGATGATGAAATGATGTTTTCCTTTATCACTTCAAATAATTATTTTTCTTCTTTTTTCCAAGTGAAATTTTTTTTTTTATTTTATCATTTCCGACTGTGAATCATCACAAACTATTCAACACACGATCAGAAAAGAATCTTGTTCTTTATTATTAATTCTTTTTTCAACTTGTTTTGTTTGAATATATCTCATCAGTATGACAGTCATAACGGATCCAGTTGAACAATATAATTTAATTACCAAGGGTTTACAAGAAACTCTCAATGGGCAAATCATTAAAGATGTTCTAGAAAAAGAAAATAGACCAGTTAAAATCTATTGGGGAACAGCACCAACTGGTAAACCACATTGTGGTTATTTCGTGCCAATGATCAAATTGGCCCATTTCTTAAAAGCTGGTTGTGAAGTCACAGTATTGTTGGCTGATTTGCATGCCTTTTTAGATAATATGAAGGCACCATTGGAAGTTGTCAAATATCGTGCCAAATACTATGAATTTGTTGTTAAAGCGATTTTGAAATCAATTAACGTCCCAATTGAAAGATTAAAGTTTGTTGTTGGTTCCTCATACCAAAAAGGTGGTGATTATGTGATGGATTTATTTAAATTGTCAAACATTGTATCCCAAAATGACGCCAAAAGAGCTGGTGCTGATGTTGTTAAACAAGTTGCCAATCCATTATTGTCGGGGTTGATTTATCCATTGATGCAAGCTATAGACGAAGAACATTTGGGTGTTGATGCTCAGTTTGGTGGTGTAGATCAAAGAAAGATTTTTGTTTTAGCCGAAGAAAATTTGCCAAGTATTGGTTATAAAAAGAGGGCTCATTTGATGAATCCTATGGTTCCTGGTTTGGGCCAAGGTGGTAAGATGAGTGCCTCTGATCCAAACTCCAAAATTGATATTATTGAAGAACCTAAAGTTGTTAAAAAGAAGGTCAATAGTGCCTACTGTGCCCCTGGTGAGTTGAAGGATAATGGGTTGATTGCATTTATTGAATACGTTATACAACCAATTGCTGAATTGAAGACTGGTGTTGAAGGAGCATTCAAATTGGATATAGACAGACCAGAAAAGTATGGTGGACCTTTGTCTTATGACTCCATCGAACAATTAAAGGCTGACTTTGTGGATGGAAAATTGGCTCCTCCGGATTTGAAACTGGGTGTTGCTGACAAGATTAATGAATTGTTGGCACCAATTAGGGCTGAATTCGAATCTAGTGAAGAGTTTCAAGTGGCACAAAAGAATGGTTACCCAGTCGAAAAACCAAAACAAGAAAAGAAAAAGAAAGTTAAGAAGATAGGTACTAGATATCCAGGTACTGTTTCTGGTGGTGATTCTGCTGACACTCCAGCAAACTCTAATGATGGTGAAAAAGCTGAAGAAAAGAAATCTGCAGAAGAAAAGCCAACTACTGAATAATTTGTATAATATTAGAGCTTCTATAAATATATATATCTGTGTGTATTTCAGAAATTAGTTTTTATCATTATATTCAATACTGTAATCGAAATGAAACATGAGTTACAGAAACTACTTGGTAACTATATCCCTACAAATCAGTAAAAGATCAACTTTTATTTTTTCTCTGGGACATTGACACCTTTGATAACAGCTGGGTCTTTATTAAGTGCATCGAACCACTTGCCTAACAATGGCCAATCATGAATATCAATACCAACTTTATGCAAACTGTAGGCCCATCCAAACAAAGCATAATCAGCAACGGTGTAACGATCACCCACTAAATATTTGCTATCATTTGCAGAGTTTCTCTTCAAAATATCTTCGTAGACCCCATAGATACGTTTAGTGTCGTTTTCGTAACGAGTAATACCATATTCGATCTTTTCCTTTGCAAAAAGCTTGAAATGGTTCAATTGACCTTGAATTGGACCGTTTTCTGAAACTTGGAAAATAAGATATTCTAAAGTCTTGTAATATTCTTCTGTTCCGAATGCATAAGAATATTTGTGTTCTTTATCGTAATTATCTGCCAAGTATTGTAAGATTGCACCGGTTTGACTAATGGTAATTTCACCATCCTTAAAGTTTGGGTCAACAATGGTTGGAATACGTCCATTAGGATTCAATTTAACAAACCAATCAGATTTCAGCTCGTTTTTAGTGATATCAACAGAAATGGTTTCGTAAGCCAATCCTAAAACTTCTAAGAAAATGCTTACTTTGAAACCGTTTGGAGTTCCGTATGTGTAGAATTGAATTGGTTTAGTCATTGTTGCTGCTAGTAGTATAAGTAGAAGAAAAGTGGTTTTCAAGGAGGAAAATGATTAGAAAGAAAAACTAATGATTGCTAGTCTCCCTTTTTTTGGACCGTATTTATACCCTTCTCACAAAATAAAGCGTGGTCGATAGTGAAGGGCATCACAATTACTAAGCTGCAGCTGCAACCACAGTTACTTCAAAAAAACTTCGGAGACAAAAAAAAGCACACATAATCAGCTGGAATTTCATTATTGATAACACAAACATAAAGAGGAGAAACTGTGAAATTTGGAAGTAGAACTAGAAGCCCTTTTCTTCTAGTTTTATGTTTACAATATACTCCAATGAGTTTTATTGAAGTTGGCCTTCATTATCTGTATTTTGAGAACATCGAGTAATCCCCACGCTTCTTCAAAAGTGCTAATTTTTTTGTGGTTATCTTTGGTAATGATAAGAGAAGAGGTAGCAAGAGATTTCTACCAATCCATTCAACAGCACCATTGTCGTACTTCTACTGCAACTGGTGACGATTGATGACTTGGAGCTCGAAACTATTTGTTATTGTTTTTTCCGTTTCTTTAGGAAAGCGTCCGGAAAATTAAATTCTACCAGATTTCTGCCGTAAATCCGCAAATCCGCAAATCACCCCCTTTTTGTGGTCGTACTCTTTCTACTACTACATCAGAATTGCAAAGTCATTCCGAGATCTTGAAAGTTATGAACACTGTTACAATTTATATTCAAAGAATTGAAAACATGTAGATATTAGGTACTTATAGAGCTTGTGTTGTGACGACATAAATGTAAATCACAAAAATGGATATATACAATACAAAAAAACCATAAAAGAACCGATAATGGGATTTAAGCAACCTGCTGCTATCCTCGATTTCTGGTTCCAACAGTTTATAATTGACACACTGATAAGATCCATCTTGAACAATCAAGTAATAATTAGCAAAACTGTTATGTAGGTTCATGTAATATGAGGATATGCTCGTGTAAGGTTTGGGATCACTAGCTTTGTCTAGCAAGTATTGGTTTAGTTGCGATTTGTACTTGATTGTTGGTGGGATCGATCGGGGTTGATACTTTGGAGGCGGATAAGAGGGTAATTGTTGGTGCTGGAGCTGGGGCTGGGGCTGAGGCTGCATTTGGTATTGGGGCTGGGGGTGCCTCGGGCTTGAAACTACCGAGCACAGTAGCTCTACTGCTTGGTCTAACTTTTCCTGTTTGTTTTCAATGTGTTTTGCGGTCTCTAAAATCATCTTCTCCTTAAAAGGTGATGTTTGTTGAGGGTGTATTTGAGTTGATATATCTGTCAACTCGTCTAAGGGTAATTTCTCTCCCATACATTTCACACAACTATCGTACGAGCTTCTGACAACAATAGTAACCTGGTCATCAACTTCATGAGTTTTGTTTTTTCTAAATCTCAACTTTATTTTCGTCCATTTTTGTTTGAATTTATTCTTGTTCGTAGTGGGAGGAATCATGATCTTGGGTTGATGTTGATTTGGGTGTCCAAAAAAAATAAAAAAATAAAAATAAAAATAAAAATAGCAAAAGATAAAAACAAGAATAACCTTTTAATCAATAGAGATAGAATATTGAGGATTGATGATAGTTTTTATATTCTCAAAACAACCTCAATACTCAAGGGTGAAAGTCGAAAGCAAGAAAAGAAAGATACCAAGAATCATAACATGATGAAATTATTGTGGTTTTATCGTATCGGAAACCTTGCTCATTATATAAAACATCCTTTTTGTTTCTTTTTCTTTTTTTTTTTCTTGCTTCTCTCTAAAGTATATTCTTGAAGCTAAAAAAGTGGAACAAAACACTATTTGTGTTATTTTCATTTTTTATCCATCTCCATGATTTCGCTACACTTAGTAAAACCCACATAGTATTCTTCTTCTAGGTACATAATGATGCGTTCGCTGTCGCATTTCTCATTTCAGGTCGGTAATCCGAGTGGTATGAGCGGAGCTTTGAGATGGCCAGACTGCGTACAAACTAAGAGGCGATTACAAAGCAAGTAGTATTATTATTTGCATCATTTTTCACTGTTTCTGAAAAATATGTTACCACAATATATATACACTATGTGCATGATTGTGCCGATTTCTCCTCAGCACCCCCCTCCCCCTTTTTTTGTTGTCGTCGTTTTTCCTCAACTTTAATGAGCATATTTCAGGTATTTATTCCTAGAAAATATTTTTAAATTTGCACAGGCTATTTGACATGTTGTCATCAATGAAACACGATTATAATAATGTCCAAAGTATGGGATCTTGAAGTTTGGCTCAATGAAAATATCAAATACTGAAATAATAATTATCGTCACACCACCCAGTGTGTGTGTGTGTTTAAATGCGTACATAATTCTACTCTCTGACTTCCGTGCTAGTTTGCAAAAGACTCCTTTAACACCCGATGTTGTCATAAATTAAGGGAGATTTTTAGTTCAAACGTTTAGCAATGTGAGGTGTTCCAATAATTGGGTAATTTTATTGCTCATTGCAAAATGAGGAAATAATGATACAAAGCTCAATGTGAAATCAGTATTAGAATGCTCCTAGATCACAAAAACAAATATTGGCTTGATACTCGAAAATCCCGAAGGCTCATCATCTGTTGTGAACATGCAATGTATTTTACATGATATTTTGTGAACAGAGTGTGGAGTCAAGTATTAGTTATTGACTTGGCCAAAACGTAGACAATTAATTTTGAAATTTTGCTCTTATTAAATTATTATAGTTGATGAATCTACTTGTTAAGGTACCACGTAATCACTCTTAATTATGGTTTTCGATTAGAAAAAAACCCAATGTTACACAAACCTGTCTAAATTTCATATTCTATTTCTAATTCTAATTTTCGCTTCTTTCCAGAGAAAAATTTCTTGGGTGCCTCGGCAAAAAGAATAATTCTTTTGTTGCTCTTATTCTTTTTCCTTATTTTGTTATTATTTCTTACTATAGTATAAGGCATGGCTGAATGTTCCTTGCATTGCCAATTCTAATAGAAATGTAAACCTTGTTTTGTGCACTAACTTATTAGTCTAGTAGAAAAACCCAAATTTTTCATATGGATTTTGTTACAATATGTTTAAGCAAGAATAGTTGAGAAAGAAGACGAGATTATAGAGAATTTTAAGTATATGGAATTAAAATCGCAGAATCGTCAATTTCTCACGAACTGTATGTTAAGGAGTCAATGCAGTTTTTTTCATTTTCTTTTTGTGTATATTTAATTACATTTCCATTTTTGGGTGACATATTGCACCATCTCAAGTACTCGGCTAACTGACATTTAAATTGAAAAAATCGCTGTATATTTTTATGTCTTACATGGTCTGAAACAAAGCTATGTTAGGTTTCAATTGCAAGTATGATTTTCAGTTTCAGAAAATTGCCCAGAATGCCTCAATTAAGGATTCTCAATCACCCCTAAGAATTGTAACATCTCATCGCCTATTGATGTTGTTTGCTGTACATTGAATCTTTCACTCTCACAGTATGCGGATCTTCAATCAAATTTCTTTGAAATTACAATAGTGTATGTAAGTGATGTAAGGAGCTCAGATGCTCTTTTGTATTTCGTAAAATGTTACGTGAAAAATATCAGCAAATCGACTTGTTTGTCATTATGGAGAATATTTTGCAAAATTTTTAGCCAAAAATTGATACCAAAAGTAATTTTAATTTATTATACAGTATCAATCACAAACCATTGTAGTGGCTTTGTATTATGTATCATAGTCAGACGAAAGACTAAGGAAGGCATTAATTAACGTGAACACATAATTATTCACATCTAAAGGATATAGATTGAAGATATTATACTATAATAACTTAGAGTCCACAAAACTTTAAAAGTTTGAAAATTGCCTTTTTAGCTTAGTGGTAGAGCGTTGCACTTGTAATGCAAAGGTCGCTAGTTCAATTCTGGCAAGAGGCATTTTTTTAACTCCTTATTTTTTTATCTAATGTAACACAATTTAATCAAGACCATACCTACATAGTGGGTGGTTTATAACTAAATATTAATATTGCTTATTTTTGCTAGTCGTTTGGGGGGATTGTAAATACAAAATTTTATTGTTGCCACTCAAACTAAACTATACAATACAAAAAAAAACAAAATAAAAACACTCACTCAAATAAAAATGGGGTCGTTTTTTTTATCACACCATCTCTACTTTTAACCCAATTTTTTTAACTAATTCTTTCAAAAACACAACTCAATATATCATGATCCCTAGAAATGGACGACTAATAATGAAAAGCAGGGCATTGCCATTGCGAACATTTGTCTTATTAAGATCTTCTGCACATAACACCCACTTTAAAAATGTATCAACATTTGTTCCTACAAGAAATTTGGGATTCCTCAAGGTTCTAACTAGAGCAGTCAAAATGCCTGCTTATATAGGAGGAACCATGGCAGCCGGAGGTACTTATGTTGCTTATAAAGTTGAACAAGCAAGTAGCTACACACAAGACAAGTTATCTGCTTTCAAGGATTTCGCGGATGGCGTTTTTGATAAAACCGGCGATTTCTTTAAAAACCTTGGTGGAACTGATGGCGCAACAGGTGGCAATGGTGCCGAAGATGGGGCATCATCAGGTGGTGCTGGGGGAGGGGGAGGAGGCGGCGGTGGTGGAAATGATACTGCTACTGCGGTAGGAGCCACTGCAGCAGCAGTCGGTCTCACTTCCGATGAAGATGAATCAACCGAAGCAGAAACAGATATTGAGGAAGAAGATGAAGAAACATTGATTGAAGATGACAGTGACGACGATGATGATCTTGCAAATGATGAGACAGACGATCATATGCTTAATTTAACAAGACAAATGATTGAAATAAGAAACCTTTTATCCAGTTTAAACCACGATGGAATTAAATTGCCTTCAATTGTTGTTATTGGGTCTCAATCTAGTGGTAAATCCTCAGTTTTGGAAAGTGTAGTGGGTCAAGAATTTTTACCAAAAGGGTCCAATATGGTCACTAGAAGACCAATCGAATTAACATTAGTTAATACACCAGAAGCCGCTGCTAATGTGGCAGAATTCCCAGCATTGAAGATGTATAACTTAACTGATTTCCAGCAAGTGCAAAAGATTTTATTTGATTTAAACATGGCAGTTCCAGCATCTGAATGTATTTCTAATGACCCCATTCAAGTTACCATCAGATCGCCAACAGTACCAGATTTATCATTGGTCGATTTACCGGGATACATTCAAGTTGAAGCCGCTGATCAACCCATAGAATTGAAAACCAAAATCAGGGAGTTATGTAATAGATATTTAGAACCACCTAATGTTATCTTGGCCATATCTGCAGCTGATGTTGATTTAGCAAATTCTGCTGCATTGAGAGCTTCAAGACTTGCTGATCCAAGAGGAGAAAGAACCATTGGGGTCGTTACAAAATTGGACTTGGTCGATCCGGAACAAGCACGTAAAATATTATTGAACAAAAAATACCCTTTGAAATTAGGATATGTTGGTGTCATAACAAAGGCTCCACACCCCAAGGCCAGCGCAAGTGGATTATTTTCCAGAAAACAAGTGACAGGGTATCAGGCGTTTGTGGCACAACAGAATTTTGAACATACTTTCTTGAAAGAAAACAAAGAAGCGTTTTTTGGGTGTACAGTTGGTACGAGAAATTTGAAGAAGAAGTTAATGAAAGTGTTGGAAAAAACCATGGCTGCTTCTTTAAGACCAACTCATTTGGCAATACAACAGGAATTGGAAGAAACTTCATACCAATTTAAAGTTGAATTTAATGATCGTCCATTAACACCACAAATGTATTTGGCTAATAATATCGATATGCTCAAGTTAGGAACTAAAGATTTGAGTCATAACTTTTCAAGAAATGAATTGAAAGCAATCTTGAAAAATGCATTAGATCAAAAAGTTTTGGACTTGATGGCAGAAAGATATTGGAACAAGCCGTTTGAATTGAAAGGATCTTCCGTGGAACCTGATTTGCGTGAATTAACTCAAATAAACATTGATAATGATATTTACTGGCACAAAAAGTTGGACTTGACTACATCATCATTAACTAAGCTTGGGGTTGGGAGATTATCAACAAATTTGATTACAAATGCTTTGCTTACAGAAATTGACAATTTAGTGGACAATACTCAATTACGAAACCACCCTATGGCAAAATCTGCAGTACGCGATGCAGCAAGATCAGTTTTAGGAAATAAATATTACTCCACTGCCGATCAAGTTGAAAACTGTATCAAACCATACAAGTATGAGATTGAATTGGAGGATCGTGAATGGCAAACATCCAAAGAAAATGCAGTTACTTTGTTGAAGGAAGAAATGCGACAATGTGAAGAAGTTTACCATGATTTAAAGAGTCAGGTTGGTGGAAGAAAATTGCAACAAGTTGTGACTTACCTTGAGAAATTAAAGCAACTGAACAACTCAGATGTTGATTTAACCACCAATGAAACATTAGGTTTTTCACCAACTTTAATTCAACGTGGTAAAGAAGCGATTTTCCTCAAAGAAAGAATTTCGTTGTTAAAAATGAGATACCAGTTTGTCAAAAACTCTAAAAAATGTAAAAAGAAGGAGAGTAAGTATCAATGTCCAGAAATATTCTTGGATGCAGTGGCTTCAAAAATAACTTCTACTTCAATATTGTTTTTAAACGTCGAGTTGTTGAGTGATTTCTATTACAACTTTCCTCGTGAATTAGATTTAAAATTTTTCAATAATTTAAGTAAAGACGAAATTGAAAAATTTGCCAAAGAAGATCCAAAGATCAAAAAACATATTGAATTACAAGAAAGAA
Organism: Candida albicans SC5314; assembly: GCF_000182965.3. Lineage (NCBI taxonomy): Eukaryota > Fungi > Ascomycota > Pichiomycetes > Serinales > Debaryomycetaceae > Candida > Candida albicans. The sequence continues at coordinate 630,343 of NC_032092.1, forward strand.
AAGATTTATTGGAAAATGCTTTAAGTAAAGTCGAAAGTGTCTTAGCTGTACAAAGAACTACCCAAAAGGATAATACAGAGGATCGTAATAAGAAATCTGTTTTTGGCTGGTAATTTAGCTCTAATTGTAAATAGTATTTGTTATTTGTTTCTTGCCTCCCGCTAATGGTTTTAATTTGTTGTTGTTGTTTACCAGTTGTTGCTTATAGATGTATATATGCGTTATTTTATAATTGTCTATTTAAGTACGTTAACTATACGTTCAAATAATGATTCAACTTGTACACCTTCAATATTTTGAAATATTGGTTGGAAAGTGTGAAGATCAACCACTTTTGCAGCATATGCCATACTGTTGTCTATATCCATTTCTCCTTCCTTGTTTCCATTTTGATGTCCAACTGTAGTCTTTACATTTCTATCGTTTATAACATCAGCAGTAGCTTGCGCAGCTATTAGCATATTGTTGATTTCTTGTGTTAAACCAAGTTCAATTGTTTCAGTTATTTCCTCATTACTGTAAATTGTACCGACTCGACAATCCAAATCAACAAATACAAATGATGAGTTGAAATAACGAATCGATGAAACACCTTGCTCATGCAATTGAACACAAATAGGTTTTAATTGATTTGGTTTAAAAATTAAGATTTTGGATTTTATGGAAAGGGTATTGTTTTCTTCAGAATAATAATTTAATGCCAAACATATTAATCTTTTAATTGGATCAATAGCAATTAAATTCTTAGCACCAATGGTGGTGTTCACTTTGGCTACCAAACTAGTCAATTCCCCCGTGATTAAATCAAATGATGATATTCTGGTTTTAGATAACACTATAAGATTATTATTGACCATGTTTAATGATCTTACTCTTGATCCTGATAATGAAGGAATTTTGAAATCAGGAATTTCTTCAAAGCTCTTAGAATCAATGGTAAGAATGGAACATTCATGGGCAAGGAAAATCAATGAATTGTCATCAGACCAACTTAAAGCAACGGCATCTGATGACAATGCACTTGGAGCCCTGGATTTTCTAAGTGTCCATGCAGTTTGCTGAGACCTTGCTGAAGTGGTTTTATATTGTTCTTTGGGTACACTTGGTCTCCAAATTCTCAAACCACCTTTATCATCAGCAGTTAAGAATGCCAACCCATTGAAATAAGAAGTTGGAGCTGGGATCATGGCTAAAATAGGATTCATTCCATGAGGATCAATAATCTTTGTAGTCAATTCCCAATGACCAGTCTTATTGTTATTATTAATTCCACTGGTTGCATTCTCTTTATGGCCAACATATTTCCAAAATTTCAATGCATATTGTTTTTCATTTTTCAATAATAAACTGTCAACTTCAGTGTTGGTGAATTCATCAAATGTACACATCCATTCTCCATCATGAGTGAATTTCAATAATGTAACCAAAGGATCCAATAATTTAGTTTCTGATCTGACTTTACCCACACCCAATACTGGAGCACCATGCTGAATGAAATTCTGTTCATTTTTGAATAAATCAAATGATTGAATCAAAGCTCCATTGGGAAAATACATACTTTTAGTCTTTGGATGGATTTCAAACTGACTGGTGTAATCGTATCTAATCTTGAATTTATCAAAATCAGATGAGCTTTTAATGAATTTCTTTTTCGTTTTAGAAAGGGTGGTGGCAATATTATAAGCAAATTTAGGTCTTACAGTATTGACAGACAAACGAGAAACTAAATCAACTGCTGATAACACCAAGATTTCATAATTATTGTCCAAAGGATCAACATTCAACTGTAAAGAAATATAATCATTCTTATAATTATCAATAGAAATCTTATCAATCACCCCATTCAATCTTGGCAAAAACTGTTTCTTTTCAGTTTCCAATTGCCAGAATACTAATACTTTTTCCATACCACCAGAAAGTAAATAATTGTTATCAGCAGTGAACATTAATCCTTTGACTTGATCAAGATGCCATTTCAAAACTCGTTGAGGTTTTGGAGTGGTCAACCCACCATAGACTATTTGAATTGGACCAGCAGATGTACCGATAGCAATCATAGAATCGTTGGACACGGCTATTGATGTCACCGGTGATCGATACACAAATGGAATAGTTTCTTTGACGATATCGTTATCTGACAAATTTTCAATACTGTCGACATTGAATATCCCTGATAAATCAAACAAGTCTATTTCGTTACCACTGGTAATGAATGCAATTTTTGTATTATCCAAAGAAGTTGCAAAATTTATTGAATTGGCAACTTCAATTATTGGAACAAGTGATTCCAGATTTCTATCAAAATAATTTATATAACGAGTATGTGGAGTCCCCTTTTTCTTTTCTTTTCTACCAGTTACAATAATAAAAAATAAATGTTTAACTGATATGACTGATAATAACGGCAATGATGTACCCGATTGAGTTTTATTTATATCAATGGTAGATATTATTGGTTGAGAAACTTTATCTTTCCAATTCACAGTTAATATTTCTCCAGAAGTTTTAAATAATAACACTTGATTTCCATTAGTAACATCTATTTTCAAATCAGCTAAGTCATGTAAATCCAAATCAATAGTTTTAATACATTGTCGGGTTGAAATGAAATATACTCTCAATTGATGAGTTAATGCAATGATCACATATCGACCATCTTGAGAATAGACAGATGCAGTTGTTTGTGAACAAGGTAAATATAATGGTTTACCTCCTGTGGCCATGGATAATGACCATTCTGATATAGCACTCGGCATGATTAGAGTAAAAAGTATAGCTTCACCAGAAGTACAGAAAGATGTCAATGCTCCTTTTTCTTTTTTTGGAAAAGTCTCTATAAAATTTTTTTGTTTGGATGATGAGATGGTTTATAAGAGATGAGAGAGAGAGAGTAGTGTGATTTGGCACAAATAAAATCCTCACATATTTTCATTTTTTTTTTTCTTTTCTCAAACCATCACTAAAAGATTCATTACACATCAATCAAATAGAAAAGATATCATTTTCCATCACATAATATTCTTCATCTATATTCAAAATAACAAAACCCCCCAAAACTTTTCTTAAATAATGATTATTCCAATACGTTGTTTCTCATGTGGTAAAGTGGTAGGTGATAAGTGGCAAACTTATTTGGATTATTTACAAGATGAAACCCTCAGTGAAGGTGATGCTTTGGACAAATTGAAATTGAAAAGATATTGCTGTAGAAGAATGGTGTTGACACATGTTGATTTAATTGAAAAGTTTTTGAGATACAATCCATTAGAGAAGAAAGATATTAATTAAGGGAGAGGGGTCGAGCAGTTTCGCATATCCTAGGGCCTAGAGTTGACAGAGAACTCACATACATACATACAGTGGTAAGTTGATAAATAATTTCAACAAGTAAGAGACAGCAAAAAGTCTCCAATTTCATGTATTTTTAGATTATTAGTTTCATACTTTTTTTTTTACTTTGGTTTTTGTTATTGTTGTTATTGCATTTGAATATACATCAATTACGTTCTTATTTAGTTACAAATTTACGAACCTTATTTATTGTTTGCCTTGGCACTGTCAATAGCTTGAATGTATTCATAGAACCAAGCTTGTAATTGCAAATGACTGTCAAATGGTAATTTCTCATCAACACTGTGAATATGGGTTTCACCAATGAAATCACCAATAAAAGCTGGAGTGAATCTGAAAATGTTTCTAGTCAAGTTCCAGTAGTGTCTGGTATCGGTGTTACCTGTCATAATAGCTGGAGCAGTGATGACAGGATATTTAATCTCTGGGAAAACCAAATCTTCATAAACGTGTCTAGTAACACCAGACAAATATTCCCAAACAGTATCATTAGTTGGGGTGACAGGAGCAGCATTCAAGAACCCAGCAAAGTTGGTAACATTAAACAAACCCGAATCATTTTTAACTTTGAGAACATCTTTACCAAAAGCAGAAACTGACAAGCCATGTCTTTTGGCAACTTCAACAACTCTAGAAACAAAATGCTCTTGGACTTCAGCTACACTGGTACCAATAGCAACTCTGTGGTTCACTAATAACTTGACATGTTCTGGTAAGGCATTAGCTTTTTCACCACCATTGATAATATCAAGAGCTTGAGAAGTTCTGATCAAATATTTGGTCAATCTATTTTTAGAGATTCCTTCGACTAATTTGGAATTGGCAAACTTGTCGTAACCAGCTCTTAAAATTGCCTTTTTAAAAGAAGATGGGATATTGTTTTTTGGATCATGAAGAGCTAAACATTGAGCAAAATTCAAAATAGGGTTTTCTGGTGGCAAAAGTGGACTGTATGGGTCCTTTTCAATAATGTATCCCAATTCAGAAATAATACCAATAGAAGTAGGATCAGGTGGGATAGAAGAATGACCACCTGGAGTAGTCAATTCTACTTGAATATCAACGTAACCCTTTTCAGCAGTACCTGGAAGAGCAACAATAGTGTTGGTTAATTCTTGAACGGTAAGTCCAGCACCTTCATCAATAAGAGCATATACAGAATCTTGACCAAAAGTTTCTTCCAAGTATTTACCGATATGAGCAGCACCATGATAACCAGAAGTTTCTTCATCAAAACCAAATGCAGCAAGAATAGATCTTTTTGGTTGATACCCTTTTGCTAACAAAAGTTCTAAAGTTTCCAAAATAGCAATCAAGACATTTTTACAATCGGCAGCACCTCTTCCGTAAATGTATTCACCATCGTAATGACCTTCAAATGGTGGATAAGTCCAGTCTTTAAGAGTATCTTTTTGAACTGGAACGGTGTCTTGATGAGCAGTCAATAAAACTGGTTTCAAAGATTTATCAGAACCTTTCCAATGATAAACCAAACCATAAGTGTTAACTTTGGTAACTTTCAAGTTTTTGTAAACCAATGGGAAAGTTTGTTCCAAATAATCATGGAATTTAGCAAATTTTGCCCATACTTGTGGAGCATCATCAACAGCAGGTTGTTTATCAAAAACTTGAGTATCAACTTGAATGGCACCAGCTAATCTTTTAATGGATTCCTTTTTGTATTTTTTATCGTGCAAAATTTCCAACACAGTTGAATTGTCCTTATAATAAGATTCTGGAGCAATTGGTTCATAGAGTGGACATAATGAACTTTCTTTTGGAATTGGTGTTGTTACAATTTTCAAATAATTGAATAAATTAGTAGAAAATAAAGTTACCAACAAGGCAACAAATACAACCGAACCAATAATGATTGATTTTCTTTTATTAGATCTAAAGTTTTCGTCCAATGGAAGTCCAATCATTTTTTTTAAAGAATTAATTAAATATGATGGATGATAGAAATTAAAGGAAAAAGAAGAAGAACAAAACAAAAGTTTAATTGAAAAAAAAGGGAGAAATGAATATTGAATTATTCAGCTTTTATATTGCTGATAGATGTTGAAAAAAAAAACGGAAGAATGGGGATAGCAAAACTGTGGGTGAGATTAACTCATCTATGGCGCTAAAAGTCTTTTTTTTTTCTCTTTTATTAGGGGGCACATAAATTATTCTTTTCATTGATAATCTCGAGTCCGTTTTTAGTTCATTATTCGGAATATATTACCGTATTGGGAACGATAATTATTATTAGTTCTCCCCGATGGTTCGATTTTGCTGGTGCAAAAATATAAATCCGATATTACTTTATTGGTGTTTTAATAAATCCGTTTTAAAAGTTCGTAGACATATACAGGATGATAATAATTTAACGGATTTATAAGTTGGAATCATTTGGATGAATCCGCTTGGGGAGACGTTTTCCAATTTTAGAAGTTTAACTATCAATTTTATGTGACATCCGAGTGTACACATTTTGTGAATTTGATCTTATCAACTCACTTGGTGTACCATGGCATTTATAACAACACTTTTTAGAATCGGCTGAGTTACATGCATTTCCTCTATTTGTAGATTAATGGAAATTCATAAAATCGTTCACATTTTTTTCTATAATGAGTACCATTCTGTTTCCATAAGTAGGGGACTAAAAAATAATTGATATCTCTAATCAGTGACAGCTCTAGTCAACTTGACCGTAATGTTTTGACGACCATTATATTTCTTGTTTGAACTATTGATTTATGAGTGTTGTCGTAACAAAAGATCAATTCCCGTCAAAACGCATTTGGCACTTAATCTTTGATTGAACCGATTTTGATCTCAAAACATAGTACCAAGGTCAATTATGTTCGCTAATGAAAGAAAGCTGTGACGAAAACCTCAAATTCATGAAGAAAGAATTACTGTTGTGGAAAATAAAAAAGTCTTTCTTCTGATACTTTACAAGTCCCTCAACCACAAATACAAAAATGAAAGTTACCCATCGATCTTTTTCATTGGTTAAGAATTAATACGAGAATATCAAATTATCTTAGAGAGGGTCTCACAGAGCAACTTTCTGAGGCACACGGTCACCAACATGATTTGTTATAAAAAATTCAACCAAATTTTGGAAAAAATGAAAACAAAACAAAACAAAATCTGAAACATCCCGAAAGTCACAAATGCTTGATTACTTAAAATTACTTATTTGCTTCAAGACGCTATTATTATTATTATGACATAATACTACTTGAATAACAGTGAACTGTAATTGTATTAAGAACAAATCATAACAAAGGAAGATGATGACGATGATGATGACCCCTTGAAATATCCAGGGCACATGCATTGTGATGATTGTTGTAATATAGCTAATGCTAATTCTTGATTAGTGTGGAAAGCCTAATAAGGTTATATTGTGCACAGGTTAACTACCTTAATATAGTTATTGTTAATACAGTTATTGCTGTTGACTACTATTGTTATTGTTAAATTAAAGTGTTAGGTTGAGTTAATTGATTAGTGAAAACCAACTAACTACCGTATTAAATTATTGTATTAAGATTGATTCCTATTAAGGATAAAACAGAGAGTGTGTTAGAAAGAGAAAGGGTGGATTATAAATATGTGTAAAATCCCCTTTAGAGACTAACCACTAGAAATCTATTGATGGTTTCATATATAGAGATTAACGATTATATTTATAATATAAGTTGGTAGTTGCTAGTATATTTGAAAGCACTACAGTATAGTATGTCAGAATCAGATCATTTAAACTCTACTAATAATACAGGAAACACTTTCATTAGTCTAGATCAAGCCAGTACAATAATGGCAGATCAAACTCAAGGAGCTAACCCACAACAATGATAATTCATCTTTTTTGTCAAGACGATAGTTAATGTTACAAGCACTTTATTGGGCTCGAAATAGTGGTAAATAGGTCCATAGATATGACCTGTTACAAGTTTATTTCGATGATCAAGCCGCCTCTGTGATTACGGCAATTATTTTACTATTGATAATGAGTAAAAGTTCACAACCAATAGAAGATATCCACCCAAGCAATTTCTCTCGACGAACATCTTTAGAATAGTTGGTATAATAACCTTACGAAACATTAATAAAGAAATTGTACCCGATCTTGTTTTCGAGTCAAAAACAAAGAAATCAAACCTAGAATCAACAATGTTCTAGCCATCATCTCCCGCCACCCAAGTGATGTACCCCTATTTCTTGATTCTATTATTTTCTGACCCTGTGAGGGAACAAAGATACTATCTTTAATAAAGAAACAAAACCTCAACAACAACAACAACACACTAACACACTAAGAAACTAAAACTTGACGACAATATGATATTGTGATATATTAATACTGCCCAACATTCATCGTCGTCAAATCAGAATTCAGAGCAAAAAAGAGACGTTTACGTTACATTCCCCGATGTTTTTGTGACGTAACAAGCCGAAGAGAGGGAAAAAAAAAGTATGGTTATTGAAAATCTAGTTAGGATCTACTTTTCTTTTTGTCTCATCTATTTATCAAACACTATCAACGCGTTTTGAATTGACGACCAGATCTATATCATCTAGTTTATAATATTCTTTGTCAGATCTAAATTGATCAATGTGTGGTTGTTGTTTGTAGTTTTTTGTTGGATTTAAACTACTCACAAACATCAAGCTTTTGAGTAAGAATTGAATCAAATTCAATATTGTCTTGTCACTTTTTTTCTGCGTGGTACACTACTACGAAACAAAATTTAAATTGTCGTGTTCTTTTTGATAATTTGTTTGTTATAATTTTTTTGCTTGTGTGAAAAAAAAAGAGAAATGATAATTCGTTTTTTTTATAGGGGTTTTTCTAATTCAACTCTTATAATAAATTAACTTATCAACACCGTAAATATAATTAAACCAACTGTGTTGCGCCATAAATAAATAAGTTGTTTCGGGATCAACACATCTCCAACAAATTGAATCGTAGGTGAAAATTTTTTTTTTACTAGTAATTGGTAGTAATGGTGTTCACGAGTATTTTTTTTTGGGAGTATTTGTGTCCCTTACAAGAAATAAAGCCAGGGCCATGAAAAAAAAATTAATACAAAACAAAATATTCGTATCAGCACAGCAGCACTTCCCCCCCTTTCCCCTTTGGCACGCCCTAAAAAGAATTTACTCATGTAGTCGTCATCACTTCAACACCACACAAGAATACCTCGAGTAAAAGAAAATTGCTTGGGGAATGTGTGTAATTGGCTATGTAGAATTTGGTATTAATAACATTTCTACTGTTTTTCTTGTGCCATAACATACTTTTATCGCGATATATTGCAAAGCCCCCCCTTCTAGCTCCTAATAAAAAAAAACCACATTACTATTATATTTAAAGTGTGAATTGGAGGGGACAAAACCAGAACAATGAGCAATTTATAATAGTGAATAACCTTTAGCAAAAAAAAAACATTGTAAATTCAATATTTGACGATGGATTTAACAAACAATCAATCAAATTCTTAGTGTTGAACTGAACTGAAGTGATATTTTTTGCCATATGCACAAAATCTTAAATATTCAAGTCTACACGAGAAAACCCAAAAAAATGTTATTGTTTCAAAAATTAATGCTTATGTAACACAACGCCAAATTTAAACCATTTTTTTTGTGGTTACTAAAAAAAAAAACAAACAAAACAAATAAAAAAAAAGGATTACAAATTTCAGGCACATTGTTTAAATTTACTGACGCCAATTATTGTTTGATTCAAGTATAAGTTGAGAATGATTTTCCCAATTTATTAAAACTACATACAAAAGAATATTAACCTTTCTATTTTCTTTATTTTTTCAATTTAAAAGATATAAAATCGTTTCACCTTTTCTTTAAAATTATAATTTTCAAGACTTACCTTATTTGCGTTTTCTAATCGCGTCCACTCCTTTATTACTACTATTAGCTTAAGTCTTTCGTTCAAAAAACAACTACAATGCGTGCCAACTATTTGTTATTATTAGCTGCCACAGCTGTTCAAGCTGCTCCATTCATTAAGAGATATGAAAACACTACTGCTCCAGCCAGTCAATTGTCCACTTCATTGGCTGATGGTTCCACTACCATTCTTGGTTCTTCATCATCCAGTGTTGAAGAAGATGAAACCATCACTTCCACTATCGTTCAATATGTTACTGTCACTTCTTCTGACACCACTTACGTTTCTGCCACCAACACTTTGACTACTACTTTAACTACTAAACCAACCCCAGTTATCACCACTGAAGCTGAAGATGACGAAGAAGACAATGAAACCATTACTTCCACCATCCTCCAATACGTTACTGTTACTTCTTCTGACACCACTTACGTTTCTGCTACTAACACTTTGACTACTACTTTAACTACCAAAGCAGCCGAAGCTACTGAATCCGAAGAAGAAGAAAACGAAACTATCACTTCCACCATTCTTCAATACGTCACCGTCACTTCTTCTGACACCACCTACGTTTCTGCCACCAACACTATAACCAGTGTTTTGACTACCAAAGCAGCAGTATCTACCAACGACGTCAGTGAAAATGCCAAGGCTGCTACTACTGAAGATGATGGTGAAACCACTACCTCAACCATTACTAGTATCGTTACTATTACTGATGCCAATGGTAACACCGAAGTGTTGACCGAAGTTGCAGCTGAGACCAGTGGTGCAGAAGATGCTTCCTACTGTGTTCCTACTACTGTCACTGTTACTGTCACTGCTGAACAAACTTCCGAAGTTGTTTCAACTATTGTTCACACTACCCAAGTTCCACTTACTGCTGAATTTACCCTTGATGATACCACTACTACCCTTACATCTTGGGTCGACTTGACTTCTACAGATCTCGTCACTATCACTTCTACTTCAAGTGTCTATGATTCATACTCAACTGGCGCTTCTCAATCCCATCCAATTTCCTCATACTCCAACTACACAATTTCGGACTATGCCCCACCAATCAGTTCTTACTACTCTTTGTAAAGAGCTTGATATGAAAGTTTGTGATAGTGATACTACTACCGCCACCACCACCACACCTTTAGAGTAAAGATTTGTTTTTAAAAAAATCATTCTCATCATTTTTTTTTTATTGGTTTTCCATTTTATGTCGTTTTTGACGTTACTCATTTGTTTTTATTGTATTTTGATAACTGGGTTTATTTAAATTTTTGCTTTTTTTATTTTTATTTTTAACATTGTTATTCCTTTTTCCTTTGATTATTTCTTTAGTGGTTGGTGTTATTTTGATTTTTGCTTACATTTTTGCTTACATTGTTATATTTGTTATTCCTTTGTTAGAGTTTTTTTTTTTATTTTTGCCCTTTTCCCTTTTGGATTTTTTTATCATTGTCTGTCTTATTCAATGGTTTTCTAGTCTAAAAATTTTGGTCTAGTTGCTATTTCATATCTCTGTTCATTATCTCTATCCTTTTCTTAGAAACATCATTCTCTCTCTTTCTCTCTAACATTCCTCTCTCTCATATTCTCTACAATTGTCTAGATAGATTTTTTATAGTCCTTATTGTTTTTTATTTCTCTAACTATATGTATCATTTTTTATTCTTTTACATATATCTTTACTCTTCTTTCTCTTTTTATTTTTTTTGGATATAATAAATAAATATACATTTGCCGTGTTATATTCAAAGATGGATTGATATTGGAATTGGAATTGAAATTGGTGTTGCAAAAAAAATAGCAACCAAAAAAAATGACAACATCAACAACAACCACGAATAGGAGAAAAAATAAAAAAAGAAAGGGAAAGAAAGAAAAGAAAACAATAGAGGTGGTTTGATTACATAAGCAACCAAAATTTCTCGCGTCTTTCGCTCTGTTTGTTTTTCTGCCTTTGAAAGGGATGACAGCAGCAGAAAAGCAAGAAAAAAAAAACAACACCACCACCACCTAAAATTCTTCATTTGTTTTGGGTTGGCCCTACATTCAAAGATCCAATTTAGCAGTCATCAAGAATATTTACAATCGATCGACCTCAGTCATCACCAAATAGTCAAACCAATTATTAAATGTCATCACGATCAAATTCTCCGTCGAAAACCTTAACGGAAAACATTGACAAGTCATTTTCGCCAATAAAAATTAATCTTACTGCTACTGATGATAATTCACCAAACAAACTGATTATCCATCACAAAACTCCGCTGCGGATCGTCCATCATCCTCATGGATTATCTGCAAAACATGAAGCACGTAGAAATACTATTGGTTATAGTAACAGCATTAAACGAAGGGGATTAGTTCATACACCATTAATACCTCCAGGGTCAGTTAGGAATCCAATTACTTCCCCAAGGTTGGCCGTTAGACCACCAATAAATTTAGAAAGTATAAAAAGAACCAATCAAAAAATGGCTCAGCAGATTAAATTGGCATTTCCTGCTAATAACGACGACGATAAAGAAAATGAATTGCATTTGGATTTATCTTCTGACCCAGACGAAGATTATAGTTCTCCGATAAAAAGGCACACAAGACCTCGTAATGATGGTGACGATGACAATGAACATAGTGAACATTTGAGTAAAATTCCAAAATTGTCAAGACCCAGCGAAGAGAAACAAACGTTACCGGAAACTGATACAAATGAAGTTGAAGAAATAAAGTCAATTGAGGACAATCTGATAGAAGAAAACAACAGATCTAACTTAGCTATTGAGGAAGAAAATGACAATGACAGTGATAATGAAGAAGATGATGATGATATTACAAAAGAGAGTCGTGGCTCTACTGTGTATCATCAGAATCAAACCCTCGATAATACTCAAATAAGCAAAATTATTCGAGAAGATCTCAAGCTTGATTATATTACTCCTGAAAGAGCAACTGAAGCGGTTGCACAAAGTCCCCATCCACATCATCAACACATTAGACTTATAGAAGAAGATAAAACTGAAGATTTTGGGAAATTTAATGATACTACTAGTCCTTTGAAAACTAGAAACCAAGACGAGAATGAATTTGATGACGAAACTGCTAATCTCACTTTGCTGCGACAACTTGAAAATGAACCTACAATTAATTTTTTAATGTCACCAAACTCAAAACCAGTCTTTTCAAAAGATCAAGTTAATAAAATTCAAAAGGAACACGAATCCAAAGTAGATACATTATTGCAACAGTTGAATTCACGAGATGATAAAATTAAGCAATTGTATGATGAATTAGCAAAAGTGAATGAACAATTGATTTCAAGTCAGAAAGAACAAAGAGCTTTAAATGATGAAAAAAGCAAATTGGCCAATTCGGAAAACTTGTTAACAATTCAATTACACCACAATGAAAGAGAACTAGCTTCATTGACTAAAAGTTTTAGACTCAAAGAAAGTTCACTTAATAATTTGAAACGTAAATTGAATGAACAAAAAGTGAGCATTGATGAAACACGTCATGAAAATGATACTTTGAAATCAAAAATAAATGAATTACAATCACTTGAAAGAGACTTGAAGGCTGAAATAGTGGAAACAAGCAATTCCAATATTGAAAGTACATTGAAATTAGATCAAGTAATAAAGGAAAAAGAGGAATTGTGGATTAAAAATCAAGAATTGAATGAGAAATTACAAAGTTTTGAATCCAATTCAAGTTCTAAATATGATAAATTAAAGGATGAGTATGAAGATTTACTGGAAAGAAATCAAACTTTGGTTGATGATAACAAAAGATTAGAAACAGAAAAATTTGAATTAGAAGACAAAACCAAAAAACTAGAAGCAGTTAATCAAAAATTAAAGGATGATAATACCAATAATGAAAATTTGATTAAAGAATATGAAAAAGTGGCAACATCGAGAATTGAAGAGTTGGAGTCGGAAAGAGATTCTACAATTGAAGAAATTTCCAAGCATAAACAAATTGTACATGATTTAGAAACACAAGTTGAAAACTTAAAACAACAATATAATGACAAAGAGAAGACCAATAAAGAACTCGAATCGAGAATTGAGGAACTTGAATCTAAATCAGTTTCTAATGATGAGTTACAAGAATTGAAAAGAAAAATTGATGCAAAGGATAAAGAAATTGAAACCAAAGAAAAAACCATTGAGGATTATTTATCTAAGATGGATGATTTAGTGGATCATATCAAACCATTGAAAAAGGAAAATGAGGACTTGAAACAAGAACAACAAAAACTTATTCAAGAGGTTTCCTCATTAAAAGATAAATTAGAAAAGAGTAAGATACAAGCCGATGAAGACTTAGATAAATTGAGCAAATATTTATATGCTGAATATGCCGCTAAACATATCAAAAAATTAGAAGGGATTATTAAAGAGAATAAAAAGTTGGAAAGAGAACTTGAATTTTATAAAATGAAATTGGAAAAAGCTAATAAGGAAGCAGAATTGTTATCGGAACGTAAAGTTTCATCATCATCAAAAACTGCTCTTAGTCCTAAAATCACAGCAGCACCTAAAAACCGGGGCAAACATTAATTAGGATATATATATATACAAGCTATACAGGAAGTAGAAAGAAAGTACTTATTTATTGTTTCAATTTTGAGTAAGAATTGCAAATTTCACAACTGTAGTAATAACTGTAATGTTCTGTGGGGATGCCGCTATTGGAGTGAATAAAATTTCACACCATGAAGTTTCAGAAATGTCAGAGAAGGATAATATTTTCCTAATAAATTCAAAATGAATTGTACAAACCTAATGCTAACTTTGAACTCTTGAACAGTCTATTGAAAATATAGTAACATTTGAATAATCTATAATCTTATCTAAACTTCTTGAATAAAACTGTAAGGTGGAAGTAGTTTTAGCAATCTTACACGACTACCAACTTTTCAAAACCAATTTTTTTTTAAACGTCGAGTAAAAAAAAGTAAAACTAATGACCACATTTATTTCCATTGCCATTGGGGAATTAGAATTGAACAGAAATTATCAATAGTTCAAAGATTCTAATATATAGTTGAAGGGAGTTTTAAATATTTTTTTTAGTGTTATTTCAATTGTTCATATCTTGTTGGATTATTCACATTTAGTAATAATTTAAAAAGCAAACCAAACAAAAGCAATTAAAAGTGTCACATATAATATTCATATATAGATCAATTTAATACTAAATTATAAAAACAAAAAAAACATTAAGCAACTATAGATTTAAGTCAATAATAATAACAATAATAATCATGTCCAATACTGAAACAAGTAAATTATATGAAAGTGTCATTGAAGATGTCATAAATGATTCAAGACAAGATTTTGAAAATAATGGTATTGATGAAAGTACATTACAAGAGTTGAGAAGAATATGGTGTGAGAAATTGACACAATCCGGAGTTGCAAAATTCTCATGGGATGAAGAAGAAGAGGAAGAAGAACCAGTTGAACAAGTAGATGTAGATGTTGAAGTTGGACAATCAGCACAACAAGCAGCAGAACAACCACAAGCTGCAATTAATGACACTGGAGCAACTGAAAGTAATACATCTGCTACAACTGAAACTACTGTCAAAAAAGAAGCTACTGCCAGTAATTCGGGATTACCTGATGCTCAGTTATCTTATAACACCACTGATAGTCTAGGAATAGAAATACCATCGATACTGCGAGAGAAAGCCAATGGTACAGAAGGAACCGATAAAAATGGTGATGGTGATGGCGGTGATAATCATGGATTAATTGTTCCAAAAATTGAACAAGCTGATGGTCCAATTTTTTTCGACAATAAACAATTCAAATCCAATAAAAAATTGAGTCAAGTTGATGGTGAATCAGAATTTGATGAATTTGAATCCGATGGTGATTTATCTGATGATATTAATTCCGAACTTGATTCTGATTCTGATAAAGAAGAAGAAGATGATGATGAGGAAGAAACCAATTTTGCTCTTTGTCTTTTTGATAAAGTACAAAGAATTAAAAATAAATGGAAGAGTACATTAGTTGCTGGGATTGCTAATATTAATGGGAAAGATTATGTTTTCCATAAAGCTAATGGTGAATCAGAATGGTAAAACATTTAAATAGAAATAAAAGAGTCTATCTTTTCTCTTTTTTTTTCATTCGTTAGTAGAGTAGTTGTTCCTTTTTGAATTTAAATACAAAAATACATTCAAAATAATTCTTAAAAGTTTCTTCTATCATATCGAAATCACTTTTAATGTTCTATAGCCACCTATTATTATGGGCACAATGAATTAGTGTTAAACCAATCTTCAGGAGGACAAGATTGTCGTGTATACTGAACTTGTCAAGTTTTTTGACATCAAACAGAACTGTCAAAATCTCTTGATGTACTGTCATATTTCACTAAAGAGTGGTGCCAAGCAGAATGATTAACATCTTAAAGTGCAAATTCAATTATACTTGGCAACTGTTGTTGTTGAATTAGATTGTTCATTATTTTTACTTAGTTAAAAGTGGGTTTTACTAGGTTGCAGATAATAACACAAAATTAAAGTCTATTAAATTAACCATTGTCACCTCGTGGCCCTCAATTCAGCCCACCAAATAATTTACTATTTATAAACATTTTTTTCATACCACATGGGGTGGAATAAGAGAGAAAGGGCTCTTAATTTTTGCTCTTGTCTCCTATTGTTTGACTGGACTTCGCTTCAATTTCATTAATTACATTGCCGAATCTGGAACAAATTTTTACGAATCTGTTATAGTCCTCGTTTCGAAAGATACAAGACGATTGAAATAACCATAACTCTAAATTTGTTCACCAGAGGTAAACCAACTCATCCAATCAATTGGTAATAAGATATACCCCATGTGGGATTCGTAAGTTGAAATTCTGCAGCTTTTGTGTATTGTTTTTTTTTTTTTGAGACTATATCGACGTACCGATAAGATGACCCCTAATTCATTTTTATCCCCGTTGGAACGGCATCAAAAATAGATTAGAGATACATTTTCGGATAATAACAACAATAAGATGTAATATTGAATCAAATAATTAACAATGAAATATGTAAATGAAATTCTAAATACCATTTGGCTTCCTCAAAAGAAATGTGGAATATAAATATACCATAAAATTTCTACCAAATTATTTTCAGAATATAGAAATCCCAAAAAAGAGTGAAAAATAAGTGACGAACTACAATCATAATATGCTTTCTCAATCCTTTTTGATAGCTCTTGCTGTTATTCCTGTTACTTTAGCCTCACCTTACTACAATCCTTACTTTGGGAAATATTTCCATGGTCAAAGAACTTCAGGTGATTCTTCGTCGTCAGGTAACTTTTATCCAGTTAAAGATTGTTCTGCCTTCATTGACCAAAACCCAGAAACTTCTTGGTCTTGTCATAACAAGTCACCAGTATCTTCTGCAAACTCTTGTTGTTTTGAAGAAAATGGGATCATTTTGCTGACTCAATTTTGGGATTATAATACTACTTTGTTGGAAATTGCGGTTAATGGATCTACCAGTGACATTGTTGAAGCTGAATTGAAAAGTAAGCTTGACACTGTTTACAATGATTTGAGTAGAACTTTCACCATTCATGGAACCTGGGATGATTTCTGTAATGGTTCTTACCCACAATACTGTAACAAAAGTTTAGAAGTTAGCGATGAAAAAGATAATCTTACCCATATTTTGGTTGATCAATTTAAAGAAGTTGAATTATATAATATTATGTCCAAATATTGGATTGACACCATTGCTAGTAATGTGGACAGCAGCGCCTCTACAGCCTTATGGGAACATGAATATAACAAACATGGTACTTGTATGACCACATTGAGTCCATCCTGTTTCACCAGCCAAAGCTATACTCGTTTTGAAAATGTTGTCAATTTTTATAAGAAAACTGTTGAAATTTGGTCACAATTGGATACTTTTGAGTTTTTAGCTGCTGCAGGAATTTACCCTACTGTTTCAAGAAAGTACAAGTTGAGTCAAGTTCAAGAAGCTTTACAAAAAGCTCATGGTGCTGAAGTGTATGTTGGATGTTTGAATAATTCCATCTCAGAAATCTGGTATTTCTACAACTTGCAAGGAAGTATTTTGACAGGTACTTATAAGCCAATTGATACCACAACCAATACTAAGTGTAAAGATGAAGTGTGGTACATCCCTAAATAAGTGCTGAAATTAAACAGAGCACAACCTAATCACAATAAAAAGTCGAATCGTTGAAAAATATATAAATTTATTATTACCCTTTCTTTATACCATGTTTAATATATCATTGATTATTTGAGTTAAGAGGATGGTGGTGCGTAATAGTTATACCGAAATTGATCTCAAGAACACGACATCAATTTTCATTAAAATTTCTTTCAATTTGCAACCAATTAATAAAAGTGTTCTACTTATTCTTCCCTCTTCTCATCTTAAACTGGCTATTCAACTAAAATTCATAAAACATTGATGGCAATGAACTTTTGACATTCTTCTTTTTGCTAAGCATTCGAACTAAGCCACAAATTTAAGCTGCACGAAACGCCTAAACCTTGAATGGTGGTGATAATTCGAATTTATTATCATAACAAATGTCTTCTGAGTTAATTTTGCCGTCATCTGGCATCTTTGTTTACCAGGTTGTAGTGCGTTGTAATTGTTTCACCAAATACCATTTGTGTTGAGGTATTAGTTGTTTTCATAAACTTGTTCAATAAAGAGAGGCGCAGTTTAGTACACACAAAAATATTAAAATATCCACTAAACAAGATTCTATCTTTTTTTTTTCTTGGTTTCAATAATTGTTGATTGTATTTAATCTGTTTTGTACCTGTAAATTCATCTTGTAACATATGTAACCACACAAGAACACGGCAATTTTATATTTGAGTGGTGGTGGATAAGACGGGACGGGAAAATGGCTTGATCCCAGTGGTAGTATCACCACCACCACCATATACTACGGATTTACGCATCAAACTTCGGTGGCTAGAAAAAATACTAAAAAGCTTTGACCAACATGTTTCATTTATCAATTTGCTAGTGTGACTTATAAGTCAATTGGCAATTTATTTAATATACGTTGCGTAAACACGTATGTTCCTTTCATTTAATCAATTATACTTTCGAATTCACACCGCTCTACACGTTAGTACCAGTTTCTCCTCTTTCTAATCACCACTTTTACCACCATCGAGAAGAATTTAGTTTCAAAAAATTGGTTTTATCTGATTTCCTTTTTTTTCTTCGGAACAACAAAATTTTTTTTTTTCCCTTTCTCTATAATTCCTTACAGTTCCTTTTTTAATACACTCATTTGTTCTATATAAACCCAATTTCCATACCAAAGATTTAACTACAGATTCAACTTTATAGAATCCTACATTGAGTCACCTGTCTCATCATTTGGTCATTAATTTACAACTACAGTGAATCATACAATTAGATTTGTTAATTTGTATTTTGTTTTAGATTTTTTTGGAGTGATTTGTTGATCCTATGTTATATTGAAGTTTTCGGGAACATCATACTAGTGATAATAACAACAAGAATATGAGTGATACACAAACCTCACTGACATCTCAGACAGGAATACAGAATAATTCAAATTCTCTGGAACCTAGCAACAATAATTCACTACAAGTGCCTACCCCACCTACTACTAGAAGAAAACGTGGTTTATCGTTGAGGTCCCAGCTTTTCAATAAAGCATTCAATATCCAACCACAGCCATCAGAAGAAATACAATCATCTGTACCACATTTGCAATCACCGGAATCAAACAACAATCTAGCGAATGAAACAAATACATATCCAACTTTTGACCATCCTCAACAAAATATAGAACTTCAAAATATTCCAATAACACCTGAAATCAATGTTTATGAAGCACCAGATCAATTCCCCACATCCTTGACATCTATATCGAATAATGATTTACATACAAATTATCCATCGCATTTAAGCAGATCAACCACACATTTGACAGCGGGGTCCAACAGGACAAGTATTAGCACACAGTCTTTTATTTCCAAAAGAGAAAGATCCGACTGGAAACGTTATGGCAGCAAAAATAGATTCTACCAAGTTTTAGTAGACATCAAAAATAGGATTTTCCACATAAAAGATTTACCCCCTACTGAAGAAGGACGTATAATTCCTTTGACGGTTGACCCCAAATCTACAAATTCATATTACCAAGATGAGTATTACGATAAAAAATCCAAAGGATATATTGACGAAAGATCTAATGAACCATATATTGACAATATGATAACCTCTTCCAAATACACAGTGTACTCTTTTTTGCCAAAACAGTTGAAGGCCCAATTTTCTAAAGTTGCAAACTGTTATTTTATGGTTGTTGCCATTATGCAAATGATTCCTGGATGGTCTACTACCGGTCATTTCACCACAATTATCCCGTTATGTATTTTCATGTCCATATCAATAGCTCGTGAAGGTTTCGATGACTGGAAAAGACATGGTCACGATAAAGAGGAAAATAACAAACGAACAACTGTGATAAAGGAAGACGAAGAATTGAGCAATTTTGACACTCACTCAATCACCACAATAATGACAGAAACAATACCGGTCACGAATAGACACCACACAAGTGATATCAACAACAACAACAATAACCACAACAACAAGAATAGTCTAAACAACTTATTGGCAATTTCATCAACCTCTTCACTTTCTGACATCGACGATTCAGTTTCCAAAGAAGATCTTTGTTTTACAAACTCCGAATTGATGCGACGCTACAATCTTAAAGAATATACCACGAAATGGAAAAATGTGAAAGTCGGGGACATAGTCAAAATCAATGAGAATGAATGGTTTCCTACTGACGTGATTTTGATAGCTACCAGTGAATTGGAAACCCAAGAGGCTTTTGTTGAGACAATGGCTCTTGACGGGGAAACAAATTTGAAACAAAAAAGTCCGCATCCAGAGATAGCTAAAAAGGCATCGACTGTAACCGGATTAAAGAATCTACGCACACTAGTTACAGTTGAAGATCCAAATAAGGATCTTTATAATTTTGAAGGGTCTTTTATTTTAAACGGCGAAAAGCATCCACTTGGACCAGATAATGTTGTTTACCGTGGAAGTATTTTGAGGAATACCAAATCAGTATTGGGACTCGTAATATTCACTGGAGAAGAAACAAAAATTAGAATGAACAATATTAAAAACCCACGTACAAAGGCACCAAAGTTGCAAAAGAATATCAATTATATTGTCATTTTTATGGTGTTCGTGGTAGTAATGTTATCTGCATTTTCAACAATGGCACAAAGACTACAGTTTGAAAGTTACAAGAATCGAGCTTGGTATTTATATGGACAAGACGCCGGGGTTGCTGCAACATTGATGGGATTTATTATTATGTATAATACACTCATTCCGTTGTCACTTTATGTAACAATGGAAATAATCAAAGTTATGCAATTGTGTTTTCTTCAATTTGACATAGATATGTACCATGTGGAAACCAACACTCCAGCTGATGCAAAGACAGCAACAATTTTAGAGGAATTGGGTCAAGTTTCTTATATTTTCAGTGACAAAACTGGGACACTTACTGATAACAAAATGATTTTCAGAAAATTTAGTGTTTGCGGAGTAAGCTGGTTACATGATTTGGATATTATGTTGAGTGAAAAGCAAGAACCCAATAGTCAGGTGACAGCACCTTTAGTACCAAGGCACAGTGTACATATTCAATCCCCAGTGACGAACAGAAAAAGCATCAATGGCAGGTCATCAATAGAATCTACACATAGAGCCAGCACAACTTCAATAGTACGTGAAAGTATGGATATTCCATCACCAAGAACAAGCACGGCAGCTTGGAAATCATCGGCACAGCCAAACAAAGTGCAGGACTTATCAAATTCGTTGCAGTTGTTAAGACATATTCAATCACACCCTCAAACTTTGTTTGCCAAAAAAGCCAAATTCTTTTTATTATCAATTGCATTATGTAACACATGCTTACCGAAAAAGAAGGAGAACGAGTCAAAGTGTAATTCTAATAATTCGACTTTTTCATTAGAGGAGACAGGAACGGAAGAGGATCCACAAGATGACGCTTGTATTACCTACCAAGCTGCTTCACCTGATGAATTGGCATTGGTTCAAGCTGCCAGGGATTTGGGATTTGTTGTATATGATAGACAAAATAGCAAATTAACTATAAAGACTTACCCTGATGGATTTAGTAATGAGCCAAAATATGAAGAGTATCAAGTCTTAGATGTTATAGAGTTTTCATCAGCAAGAAAAAGAATGTCAATTGTGGTTCGATTCCCTGATAACAGAATTTGTTTATTTTGTAAAGGAGCAGATAATGTGATTTTAGAAAAATTGAAAAATTCTAAATTGGCACAAGCTAAAGCCAGAGAGATTTCCTTACAATCCGCAGAAAGAAAAACACAAGAAGCGGATGTTATTTTGCAATCACGACTTTCTCAAGAGGTTGAAGCAAGAAAATCTGGATTATCGTTCCGTCACAGTTTGAATTTGGGGAGTGCCAATTCTACACGGATTAACACTATAGATAACGCCTTAATGGGCACAGAAGAAGGGGAGATTGCAGATATAGCATTAAAGGCAAGAAAATCATTACATTTCCAACAATCAAAAAAGTACAACTTGGATTCAGAAGAATGCGAAGATGGTGCAGAAACGTCTCCCAACACAACCACCGTTGGAGGAATATCTTCCGAATTACCCCCACATTATATTCCCAATGATAAGCTTTTGGTCAATGATGAGTTTTTAATTGAAAAAACTTTAGAACACATAGAAGAGTTCTCTACTGAGGGTCTTAGAACTTTACTTTATTCGTTCAAGTGGATGGATAAGAAAGAATATGAAATATGGAGTCAAGAGTATGGCGAAGCAAAAACAGCTTTGAGTGATAGATCCAAGTTAGTAGAAAAAGTGGGAGCAAAAGTTGAAACCAATTTGCAGTTATTGGGCGCCACAGCTATTGAAGATAAATTACAGGATGGAGTAAGCGAAGCTATTGACAAATTGAGACGTGCAGGTATCAAGTTATGGATGCTTACTGGTGATAAGAGAGAAACAGCCATAAACATTGGGTATTCTTGTCGTCTTATTAAAGACTATTCCACGGTTGTCGTTCTTTCAAATGACGAAGGTAGAGACGCGTTAGTGGATCGATTAACTTCTTCGACCCAAGAAATCAAGGCAGGAAGAGTTGCACATAGTGTTATGGTAATAGATGGTGGTACTTTAGCTGATGTTGAGCTGGATCCAACTTTATTAACTTCTTTTCTCGAATTATGTGTCGAAGTTGATTCTACAATATGTTGTCGTGCATCTCCTTCGCAAAAAGCTAATATGGTGACAGCAATTCGAAATTTGAAAAAAGATTGCGTCACTCTTGCAATCGGTGATGGTGCCAATGATATTGCCATGATTCAAAGTGCTGATATTGGAGTAGGAATCACAGGAAAAGAAGGGTTACAGGCGGCTCGTTCAGCAGATTATGCAATTGCACAATTTAGGTTTTTGTTAAAGTTGTTACTTGTCAATGGTCGGTACAATTATGTCAGAACATCGAAATTTGTTCTATGCACATTTTACAAGGAATTGTTGTTTTACTTGACACAATGTATTTACCAAAGAAATACCTTATTTTCTGGATCTTCAATGTATGAGAGCTGGTCTTTATCAATGTTTAATACATTGTTTACATCGTTGCCTGTTATTTGTGTTGGTATGTTTGACAAGGATTTGAAACCAGCAACCTTATTGGCGGTTCCCGAGTTGTACGCCAAGGGGAGACTTTATCAAGCTTTCAATTTAAAACTTTTCATTTCGTGGATGGTGCTTGCAACCTTGCAAAGTGTGGGGATTTCCTTTTTATCGTTCTACGTTTGGGGATTTACCGCATTGCGTGACAACACAACGTTTGCTCTAGGTTCATTAGTATTTACAGTATTGGTTGTGGTAATCAACGCCAAATGTACTTTGATTGAAATGCAGAATAGACAATGGCTAGCTTGGGCTTCGTTTATCATATCTGTTGGAGGCTGGGGAATTTGGAACGTGTTGATAATGGGTTTGTACAGACACAAGCAGCCAACAATATTTTTTGTCGATTATGGCTTAATAATGTGGGGCCGTGATCAAAGCTGGTGGGCCACATTGTTGCTTATGATAACTATTCCGTTGTTTTTCGATATTTTGGTTAAAGTGTTCAAATTTATGTTCAAACCAAACGACGACGAATTATTCCGTGTATATGAGAAAGATTTAGAATTGAGAAGATTTTTCGAAAACTCGGCATTCAGAGAATTATATCAAAGTTGGACTTTTCCTCATGATCAATCAACAACCAAAACACAAATTTTAAAAGCTTTACGAAAGATTGGACTTAAAGTAGGATCGAATTCACAGAATGACTCTTTGGAAGACAAGTTGCAAGCTAACCAGGATCATTACAGCAGTGATGATCTTCAATCTGCCATTAGTAGGAAAAGAGCCGGAACGAATCCTTTGACACACGAATTACCTCCCAGTGGAGAAGGATTTAACGTTTACTCGAGTGACTTCAAACCACAATTACAACATTTCGAAAATGGATATGAAATTTTGCCCAGTGGGAAACGAGTTAAAATCAGAGACAAGTCTCGTGGTTGGTCCATTTCAAAAGCTTTTGGAAAAGACGAAGAAGATGTTGACGCAATTATTGATCAAAGATTAAACAATTTGCGTAATGAAGAGGACGGAAATTCAAGCTTGAAATAAAAAGTCTACAAAAAATAGGTGTCTATTGAGTTTCCAAAACCAAAAGAAATGTACATCTAAGTATTTATACAAATATACAAGATACATCAAAATTGTCTCAATTCACCCGAGCTCTATTTATCGAGTTTAGTTCTCCTTCTACCATTTTTATGAGCCCCTTTAAATACTTCATTTTTGAATTGCTTTCTAACCAATTTTCAAAGTGTTCTCTTATCGTTGCCAATGATTCTGTTCGAGGCGCATGGTTGACTTCAGCAGAAGAATACGGGTTCAACAACAACTCAAACAAGTCTTGCCATAACTCATGCTGCCAATATCTTTTAAAGTTTGCATGTAGTTTGATTTTGCTACCGTCTTTTTTGATTTTAATATAACTTCCAAATAGCAATGTATGAATGATAGTTGCTAGACCATAATAGTCCGCTTCATAAGACCACGGGGTCCCTTCATTCATTTGTGGACAGTCTTGTTCATCAGCTTTAAAACTGCTAACAAACCTTGTACCCAGTGAAAACAAAGTCATATCCACTGCCCGACCAAAATCAATCAAGGTGATACTTTTATGTGACCAACCAAATTTGCCACTTCTGTCATATCTCTCACTCCAATCACTTTCGTTTATAGGTTCAAAACGGACCATGCAATTATCAGCTTTCAAATCCCCATGTAAAATACCAACAGAATGCAATGCTTCTAAAGCTTTTAACAACTCCACAGTGAAAAATATAACAAGACACTCCTCTAAAGACGAGCCTTTATTCTTGTAATTGTTAACAACATCCAACAATGTACTTTGGCTACAATAATCCAATATTAAAAAACTCTCGTCCTGGAAGTAATATAATGCTTCTGCACGAATGAAATATCTTTGTTTATAACCGGCTTCACCAATTAATCGACGATGAACTTGATGCAAAATATAGAATTCCCACCTACTTGAAGGAGTTTCAATTTTCAATGCTTTTAGTTTTCCAGTTGATCCAGCTTCTATCAAATATACAAACCCATAGCCACCTTGTCCTAATTCATGTAGTAAACAATATAACTCTTGACCACAATAGTCGATTATGGCCAGCAGTGATCCTCTGTTGATTGTTTGATTTTTGTTAGTGATTTCTCTAAATTTTCTGATGCGGTCAACTTTTGTAGTTGATTTATCGTAGTAACCTGAATATGTGCTCATGGGGATCGATAAATTATCCAAAAAACTTTCTTGTAAACCAATATCAAATGGATCAACTGGTTGAGTATTAGCTACTGGCTGCTCAACGAATGGCGAGCTTAGCACACGATCGTCGAACTCTTCTTCTCGGTCAGTAGGAGGTGTTGCCACTTGATCGATTTGAGGCGAATCGACTTGTGTTGGAATTAGATTGGCATTAGTCGTTGGTGGATTAATTGTCTCTGTAACATATCCATCATAATTTGTAACCGTCGGTTCTTGTACTTTCTCATCCTCATCATCAAAATTGTAGCCATATCCCAACTCGTTGTATATTCCTTGCAATTCATTATGTGCTAAATTACCGTTCATTGTAATTGTTGGGTCCATATCACGTGATTTAATGGTGCTGGAGTTGTTCAATGCTAATGTAATTGTTCTGGTATCTTCATCCACTACGGTGGGATGGTTTATTAGTGTCTGTTTTTGCTGTTTTTGCCTTTCAGATCTTCTAGAGATTGCGAGTAATTCTAACATGCTAAACTCTTGAGACTCATCGGGATATATTAAATCCATATTTACAAGTACTCGCTCTGATTTCTTTCCCGGATTTTCAATCAAAGTGTACGCTCTTCCCTTCTCATCGTAACAAATCAGTTTTTTGGCCTGGAAAGCAAGAGGCTCGAAATCACGAAACACTTGTATTTTCCCACCTGAAGAATTTGGAGGAGTAGGAACTTTTTGTTTCAAGACCCGACCTTTCCAAGCTGTTGCTGATATAGTATTCTCTTTGATTCTCTGTTTTGTTGAGTTTAATTTTATGTCATCATTCAAACTTGCGCCAAATATCAAATGTAGCACACTTTGATTTTGATCGTCATCATCTTTGAAAACTTCTAGTCTAGGCTTTTTTGCGATAGGGCCGTGATCAACGTGTGCACCTGGCTCAACACTTGACCCTCTTTTCACTTTCAAAGCTTCTCGCACAAGATCTGAAGTTGTTGAAACCGAGCTCATTTCCAATTGAAGCCTTTCCTTGAAATTCTCATAAGACTTTTGTAAACGTTTCAAGGGAAATGCATTTGATTGTATTCCTAACTCATAAATCTGATTAGCATCAGTATATTTCTTTTGTGCTTCCAAGTATCTGGCAAATTCTTCGTAATACAATGCTAGCTGGTTTCCAATCTCTTTTTTAGCCAAGTATACATAAATATCCCTCGGTGAGTCCGAATAGTTAGTATACTCTAGCCATATTTTCAAATATCTTGGATCATTTTTGTAATGCAGCACGTCTCTGAATTTCGAAGTACATTTCTCCAATAATATCACCAAACCACTATCAGCATTGGCACCCTGAGGAAAATTATAATGGACCCAGTTGATATATTCAATATAAACCTGTAATGGATCATCCAATTCATCGGAATCTAAAAGCTTTTGTTCCAACTCTTCTCTTTCTCTTTCTAATTTTGTTCTATGCTCTTGATAATTTATTGATGTAGCCGAATTGGGTCTCGATGACAATGCTTTCGTTAATTTAGTAGCAGACCTTCCTCCACTCAATGGCTGAATATTTTCCTTTTGCTGCTCTAGTAGTTGAATATTAGCAGTTTGTGGCAGTTTCTGTATCACCATCGCTTATATATAGTCTGTGCAACCAAAACGAAATATCAATCTAAACTATTTGTTTATAATATAAATTGCAAGAAGAAAATAAATGAGGTTTGTTTGGTAATTTGTTTTGGTTTTGATATTTTTTTCTTTCGTACCATTTCCGCGTTTGTTTATTTGTCTTATTTTTTGGTGTGATTGGGGAGGAATTTATTCAAAGAAATACGTGGTGAAAATATTCATAGAAGAAGGGGAAGAAAAAAATTTCGAACAATTAGAGACAACCCTACAATAACAGGAACACAATATTTCAACGTCCTGAAATTAAAGACTTCATAAGGACAGCATTTGATTTAACTGTGGAGAATGAATATATCAATACTATTGGTGTCATTATTTCTATCACTCGCGTGTGCAGATGAAATTGAACCAAGTGGAGAATTTCACGAGCACCTTCATTTGAAACCTTTGTCCAGGAACAGGCTATTAACAAATTTTGAATTTGATGTTGAATCATCACCATTTCAAATTGATTATTACAACTCCTCCTCTCCTGTTGAAGTCTCCAGAAGAAGTCATTACAACTACTTTCCAAACTCTTTAGGTTTGATAATAGAGTCTACGAATACTAAAGAGTTGCAATTGAGATTCACACAAGGATGGTGGGATGCTAGTTCATGGGGTCAGTTACCTTTTAATGGTAAATACAGTGGAGGTACAGGAGTAGAAGTGTCTGCTGTCATTGAAGCACCTAATGTCGAAGTTGCCAAACGTAACTGGCTAAAATTAACGAAAACTTTATCTGGGTTCTTCTGTGCATCCTTGAACTTTATTGACGATCACATCACGACATATCCAAAGCATGCAGTCAAAGAAATCAACCTTGCTGAATATGCACCAGAAAAGGGTAATAAATTGTATTTGTTACGTGCTGCATTACCCAGTGAACCAGTTTGTACAGAAAATTTGACCCCATTCTTGAAATTATTACCAACAAGAGGAAAGTCCGGGATTAGCTCTTTATTAGATGGACATAAAGTGTTTGACTCATTGTGGCATGGAATGTCCATTGATGTCACCACCAATTGTGATACTAATAATCAATGTACTTTAAAGTTGCATCAAACTGTTAATCAAGTTGTTGATATCATAAGATCACTTCGTAAACGGAAGGAAGGAGCAATTCCCAAACCCACACCAGGCGACCAATTAAGATGTGATACAGAGAAAACTTACAACTCTTGGCAATGCTTTCCGTTAAGTGATCCAGTGAATCTTGAATGGAATTTAGAAACAATTTATGGAAGAGGTATCAATGGACCAGCATTAGCTGATGATCCACAAGTGTCGAAAGTAACTATAGATATCGACCCATCATCTTGGAATATTATGTTGTTAAGAGAAAAGGAAAATTCCATTGAAGGAAGTTCATTAACCAATCAAGAAGAAACAAATCAGATAGTCCAATATTTGCATGAAAATGTCAAATTTGATTTTCAATTCATTGCTCAAAATAGTTCTATCGTTTTACCAATTGATACCCCACCGTTATATGCATCTCGTTCTTTAACTGGCTACTCATTGGATAAAGGGGGGTTGCGTACCGTGTTTACCAATAACAACGACGAGCCAGTTAAATTTGTGTATTTTGAATCGACTCCTTGGTTCATGAGATTGTATTTACACACATTGAAATTGACATTGAAAAACTCAACTGGGTTATTTGATATTTTTGACCATGAACAATATATCAAGGACGTTTATTTCCGCCCTGCTGTTGACAGAGAGAGGCCATCTCACATGGAGTTGATTATGGAAGTACCCGCTAAACTGACATTAGCTATATCGTATGACTTTGACAAATCATTATTGTTGTATCGTGAGTACCCTCCAGATGCAAATCATGGGTTTGACGTCGAGCCTGCAGTAATATCTGTTTTTGATAAGGACAGTGAAAAAGTATATGAGTTCCGAACAACTAGTTTATTGTTGACATTACCTACACCGGATTTCTCAATGCCTTATAATGTTATCATAATGACGTGTACAGTCTT
The DNA here is from genome assembly GCF_000182965.3 of Candida albicans SC5314. Classification (NCBI taxonomy): domain Eukaryota; kingdom Fungi; phylum Ascomycota; class Pichiomycetes; order Serinales; family Debaryomycetaceae; genus Candida; species Candida albicans. Next base: position 659,238 of record NC_032092.1, read on the forward strand.
ATCTATGGTTTTTGGTACTATATTCAATTTATTAATAAAGAAGGTTGTCACTGAGGAGGAATTTGAAGAAATAGCGGCCAACACAAAATTGGCCAAATTAAAGAGAGGCATAAAATCAACTATTCAGCAACTCAAAGGTCAAAAACAAGCAAACATACAAACACAAACTAAGCAATAATTGAAAGAAAAAATTTTATGCATTTTAAATACCTATATCGAAAGTGCTGTAATCAATAGGGGTTCACATTTTTCTAAAACGGATCTTCGTAAGGATCTTCTTCATCGTAGTCATCATCTTTTTCAAACTCGTACACAATTGCACCACCAGCAGCTCCCAAAGACTCTTGTGCTTGCATGAATGGCAACTCAACTTGTTCACGAGCAAGCTTTTGCTTCGAACTAGTAGTTAAATTGAACGTTGTCAAGTCTTTCAATAAGCTTTCATCTTCTTGCAAAATTTCATCTGATTCCTGTTTGTCTTTCCAAATTTCATATTCATGATTTAGACTATTGATGATAAGTGTATATGTTAATGAACGACCAGATTTCCTTCGATTTGTAAGTATAACTTTGAAAATGGCACTATTCAAATTAGAGTTGATTGGAAATGTCAATTTTTTAACTTTAGCATCTAGTTCTTCTTCATCTAAAGAGTCAGGTATTAAAGGATACAACTCAAAGATTGTGCTTGCAATATAACTTAATAGGGTTTCAGATGATGGATAATTTGGATATTTTGATGCAGCAACAGGACATTGAGTATGATAAACACCAACTAGGGTTATTTCTGGACCAACCAATTGCGCCACAAAATGGGCCAACTCGTCGTTATTGATATAATTCAAGGAATCAATAAGTATCAACAGTCTTTCATTGGATTCTCGCAAAGGGTTAACTTTTTCAACAATTTGATGTAATGTGATATCAGAACAATCTATGAATTCACTGCAGTAATGCGGTTTATTTATTGTTTCAAATGACAAATAAATAATCTTGCTAGTAGTTTTAGAACACCTGTGGATGTACTCTTGAATTAAATAATATGATGACTGAGTTAATGAATCCAAAATCAAATGGAAAGAGGAGTTTTCTTTGAGTGATAATAATCGAGTCAATAACACAGTTGCATTTTGTGAGGTAGATGACATATTACACTGATTGTAGAAGATGAGTAATGAGAAATAAAGTTGAACTGAAGAACTTGTCACCAACGAATTAAACAAACCAAATGGAAAAAAAAATTAGTTTGACAACCGTGAAAAACTCTCGATGAGATTAAAGTGTTGATAAGTGCGAAATTAATTCAATACTTTCATAAAAACTCACATACTACCTTGTATGAAACGGATTATGGCACCCATTGAACAGAAAAGAAACTTGGCTGGCAATTACTCCATACCTGACTCTTTAAATAAGGAGCTACAGAAGGAGTTTGCAGAAGATGTATCTACTCCAATGGATAAATTACAAGATGACATCATTAATCAAAACAACTACAACAAGAAACGATTTCAGAGGTCTATTGTGTTGGACTTGGACGAGCAAAAAAGTTATAAACAAATCATGAATGAAAGAAATTTGGAAAGAGAGGAACTCCGAGTAGAAAAGCTTATTAAAGAGAAAGACGATGGAACAACTAAAACCGTTGAAAACCCACAAGAGAGGTTACTACCCCGTAAAAGAAAGAAGAGATGGGACGTGACACCAGAAGAATACAAGAAGCAAAAAGAGTGTGAAAACAATAAAGAATTGGTCAAAAAATCTACATCCTCACTTATTATAGAATTGGTAGAGGGAAAAGTTCCTGTAGTAAGAGGGATTCCATTAACAGACTCGATATTAGAAAAGATCTTGCCACCTGGATATGTAAAAGTGAATCCTCCAGCACATTTCAAACAAAATGAAGAGACGTTACCACCAGATTTGTCTGATGCTGTAGTATCATCGAATTACTATCTACCACCAACTAATGAATCCGTGGGTATTTCCACAACGGAGATTCCAACAGATGTACCCGGAGTGAAAGGTTTGGAGTTTTTCAAAGAGGAAGATATGAAATATTTTGGCAAGTTAGTTCATTCCAAACCAGAGTCCTTGAATGATGAAGAAAAGAAAGAACTAAACGCTATGAAATTGGTGTTGAAGATAAAAAATGGGTCGCCAGTAACACGTAAACGAGCCATGAGACAATTGACTAATAATGCAGCAAAATTTGGTCCCAAAGTTTTATTAAATCAAATTCTTCCTATATTGTTGGAGCCAAACTTAACTCCACAGGAGAGACATTTGCTTATAAAAATGATTGGACGTATTATTTACCAATTAGACGAGTTAATTCGACCATATACTTCTAAAGTTCTTACAGTCATATCACCATTCTTGATAGATGAAGACCCTACAGTAAGGTTGGAGACACGAGAAATCATATCAGGCTTGACTAAAGCAGCTGGTTTAGCCAATATTATATCAACATTAAGGCCAGATTTAGACCATGTTGATGAGTATGTTCGAAACTTGACAGCACGTATATTCGCCATAGTGGCCAACACATTGGGATTAAAATCATTTTTACCATTCTTAAAAGCAGTTATCAAGTCGAAAAAGAACTGGACAGCAAGACATACTGGTATCAAAGTTATTCAACAATTATGTATTATGCTAGGACGAGGAAATGGTACGGCAATATTGCCATATCTTGCAAATATAGTTGAAATATTGAAACCTCCAATCAATGATGAGTCATTACAAGTCAGAACTATAACAGCGTTAACTTTGGCTCAACTAGCTGAAAACGTGTCGCCATATGGTATTGATTCGTTTGAACCCATATTGGAACCAATTTGGTTTGGAATCAGAAAACATAGGGGCAAAGGCTTGGCTAGTTTCTTAAAATGTATTGGAGCAATGATCCCCTTGATGTCATATGATCCGAATTATGAAGATTACACAAATTATTATACAACAGAGCTCATGCATATCATAACACGTGAATTCAGATCTCCTGATGAAGATATGAGAAAGACTATTTTGCGTATTATAATGGGATTACCTTTGTCGAGAAAGCTTATTCCAGACTATGAAAAATCAATTATCGGGCCGTTTGTCAATGCATTTTGGAATCGTCGAACTGCTTCTGATTCAGTCCAAATCACAAGGCTAGTAGTAGAGGCAACCAACCATTTGGCTATTAAATTCGATTTTCTCGATATGTTAGAACATATTGTTTACTTTACAAAAGACGACAATGAGCAATTGCGGAAGTTAGCGATTGAAGCTATTAACAAATTAATTTCCAACAATAGTCAAGAATTAATAGGTATGGATTCTCAATTGGATAGAAAATTGGTCGATGGTGCTTTATTTGCTTTTCAAAAGCAAACTATTCACCAAAAGATATACCTCACCTGTTTTGGGACATTGGCAGATGCCTTGAACGTAAGATTGAAACCTCATTTAAATTCGATATTGAGTACTATCTTGTACCGAATGAAAAATAAATTGGCAGAAATAAGACAGCAAGCTTCAGATTTGATTGCTATTATTGCTCCAGTAATTAAACAATGTTCAGAACATGATGATGAATTGTTAATGAAATTGATATTGATTTTGTATGAATCCCTTGGTGAAGTCTACCCCGAAGTTTTGGGGTCAATTTTAAATGCTTTATATTCGTGTCTTGATTCAATTGACAAATCAACATTATATACCATGTCAAATCCTTCAATTAATCAAATCCTACCAACGCTAACACCAATTTTGAAAAATCGACACGAAAAAGTTCAAGAAGCATGTATAAAATTGGTTGGATTAATAGCCAGAAAAAACTCTGAAACTATAAACGCAAAGGAATGGATGCGTATTTGTTTTGATTTGTTGGAAATGTTAAAAGCCCAACGTAAAAGAATACGTATTGCAGCTAATAATACATTCGGCTATATTGCCAAAACTATTGGACCCCAAGATGTAATAGTTATGCTTTTGAATAATCTACGTGTTCAAGAACGTCAATTGAGAGTTTGTACGGCTGTGGCAATGGGTATAGTTGCTGAGACTTGTTTACCATTTACTGTTTTGCCAGCAATTATGAATGAATACAGAATCCCTGAGAAAAATGTACAAAACGGTGTATTAAAGGCAATGAGTTTTATGTTTGAGTATTTGGATGGGAAAATTACAAAAGATTATTTGTTTGCTATAACGCCTTTATTAGAAGATGCATTGACAGATAGAGATTTAGTACATCGTCAGACTGCTGCAACAGTAATTTTCCACATAGCAATGAATTGTATTGGATTAACTGATAAGGATTATAGTGATGTCTTCATTCATTACTTGAACTTGATTATGCCTAATATTTTTGAAACATCACCGCATGTGATTTCAAGAATTTTGGAAAGTATTGATGCCTTAAGGTTGGTTATTGGTAATGGAGTATTTACAAACTACATTTGGTCTGGATTATTTCATCCTGCAAGGAAAGTCAGAGCACCGTACTGGAAGATTTTCAACAATGCTTACGTTCAATGTAGTGATGCATTGGTTCCATGCTACCCAAGAATCGAGAGTTTACCGGACGAAGATGAAATAAGTTACAAATTGGAAGAGTTGGATTTGTTTTTATAGAGTAATACGGATACAAATACTTTTATTCTGGTGTGTACAACAATAACAATAACCCTACTAATAGTCATGAGCTTGACAGTAACAAACAACTCCGCACACGAACAAAAGTGTTGTACTTGTTACACTGATGAAATCTGCACTATTGTTTAGTCAGTTTCATAAGCAATGTTCAAATTAGCATTTCTGTAGACGTAGTTGTGTGGCTGCACTCTATCTTCATCGTAATCATCATCATCGACGTCGTCGTCGTCATCATCGCCTTCTTCCACTTCATATTCTACCCCGCCATCAACATCACCGGCTTCATCATCTCCAGCAATTTCTTCCCAATTTTCTGACTCACGAATATATAGCCTAGTAACGTATCTGGTAACTTTTCTAGCTTGTAATTCCAATATGTCCTCAATATCTGCCAAATCAATTTCTTCGTCAGAAGTGCTTGGTGTGACACTTGTTGATATAACACCAGGATAACAATCTATATATATTTCATTATTTTCACTATCGTTAAACTGAGGGATTGATGACATCCAGTTCATTATTTTTTCTTTATAAGTCATGTTCGGAGCCTTTCTGGGGTTTAAAGTGTTGAAAATCTCCAACGTTGGTGATGATGCTGCTGCTGCTACCGTTTCTCCATTATCATGCTGTTGTGGTTGTGGTTGTTGTAGCAGTTGGTGCAAATTCGGCGGTTGAAGCAAATGTGGTGGTACCAAAGGTCGAGGAATGTGTAGCGGTGTCGGGGTCACCACTGATGATTCTGTGTAATTATTGGTTATTGACGTGCCTCGTCTTGGGTAATAATTGGGGATGTTTCTAGGAATATGATCTGCAGCTGAGCCACTACCATAACCTTTTACATAAATATATCCATCAGGTGCTACTGGAAGCCCTGAAGTAGCTTTTGTTGTTGAAACGCTATTCTTTAATGTGTTGGCGGTTGAGATATTAAAGCTGTACATTGGCGGGTAAGCTACATTTTTTGGAATTGGTCTCTTTTGTTGTTGTAGTTGGTGTTGTTGTTGAGGGTTATATGAGCTGGACAATATACCGCTATTGTTGTTATTGTAATTATTGTCTGCTGTGTTACTGGTGTCTACTGTTTTCACAGGTAACTGGTTGTTGTTTGCTAGAGGATGGAGAATTGAGTGTTGCCGCTTTGTTTTATCTTCCATGATAAATTGTGAAGTATTGTCAAACAACAATCCACAAAGCTGTTTTTGTCTATATTATGATTCAATGAAATAATATAAATGATAACAATTAATGAGTTTAAACTTGCAGGATTTGTATAAATTCTCGTAGATTAAAGAAAAACTACAATAGTCATCATATAATTAAAGCGATAGGAGAGAGCTTGATTGCAAAAACTTAAAAAAGTCGTGTGAAATACACAAAAAATAATTAGTGGAGATTCTTACTTTTCTGCCATACATCCAACTCCAATAATATCGAGCAATAAGCTACGCAGCCAAATAAACAAATACTTTGTTCTTTTGGTAATTTATCATATTGAAAAGTCATTACTTGTTAATTAGCCGCTTTTATTCTTGTTTTCAACATTTATATCTTCTCTTATGTATTTTTTATAAGGAAGACAGGCAATAATACTATTTTTAATTCTGATTTAATAGAAAGACGCGTAACCAAACACAAAACAAGAAAAGAAAAAATATTTTTGTTAGCGTTTCGTTCATCTCTCAATATCCCCCATTGAAACCATTCCAGAACAATATTCCAATTATGAGTCTGTTGAAACGAAAAATTCCACTTGATGAAATAGAAGATTTTATTGCTGAAGAGGAAGAAGAAGGAGAACAAAATGATGATGGTTCATACGAGGAAGATAATGAATTTGTTGGACCAAGTGGAACGGCCACACCTCTTGATGAGAGTGAAATTCAGCATGTTGTAAACCAAGTGGTTAGATTGTTTCTTTCGAGAGAATTAAATGGCCGAACCACAAGACCAGATGTTATTAGAAAACATATTAAGCATAATTTGGGGAGAAAAATTACCACGGAAAAGTTAATACAACAAGCAAATATTATATTAACAGAAGTATATGGATTGAAGATAGAAGAAGTCCCAACAATAAAAAGAGAAGACAAAAAATCACTGAAATCTAGAAAAGTGACATCAGATAAAAATCCTTATATTGTCACTAGTTCGTTACTGAGCAAATCAAGAGCCATTCTAGGGGAATTATGGAATAAAAATTTAGCCAAAAATGTGAAAAAGATTGACATTGGAGGTAATAAATTTTTCTTACCAAAATATTCTATAACTTCGGTACCCGGATCACATTATGAATTGGTTAAAACGGGGATTATGCTTGTTATAATCTCCCATATTATATTGAATGAAAATCATGTTTCAGAGTCTGCATTATTGAAAACCCTTCATAAGTTTGGTATAAGCAGTAATCTCAATGTTAAAAACAGTAACTTTAACTTGAATAGTCAAGAATTGCTTAAAGAATTAGTGAACAAGGACTATATCTTAAAAAATGTCATTAAGGGAAGAACTGAGCTGGAGAACATTTTCGACTATTCTATAGGACAGAGATCATTAGTTGAATTTTCACCTCAAGGAGTGTTTGATTATATCAAAGTTATTTATGGTAACAAATTTGATAGCACTATAGCAGAGAGGGCATTAGTGACGATTGAAAGAGCATATGGTGTTGCATTAAACAATACAGAGGAAAATAATGAACGAGAGGGATCTACTGAGGCCAACAGCCAAGAGGGGTCGGAGTAGTTCATGACTGAGGGAATTAAAGGTGAATATAGACTCTTTGTTCAATCAGTAGTTTGATAGTTATTTCTATTTATGAAGTTTCAAAGCATAAAAGGGGAATGAAAATTGTCCATCTTGTTAGAGCTAACATCTATTGATTTAAGAAAGACTTTCTAAGGGCTCGATTTGTATTTGAATTCTATATGCTCGATTTGATAAGAATTGAAACTAAGTTATGAACATTTCCCTTCTAATGAAAGACTCTTATTCTAAAGTCCAATTGTTGGGCTGGTTAATCGAAATTAGATCTAGAAAACAAATTCCTGGGGTGTTAGTAAAAGAATAAACTACAAATATATATATATATAAGTTGAGATTAATAACATACCAACTGATGACCAGAGTATAAACGAGCATGTACCTCGTTTAGGGCAAATCTCGTTGTTAAAGCAAACCCTTCCATTAAAAAAATCAGATTCCTCTAAATATCTCATGCCTGGAATTGGTCTCCCGATGTGTTTTTTTGATAATTTCCTGATTCGGAAACAAGATGCGAAGAACGGAAAATATGAAAAATTGGTGAATGCTGACTATACAAAGAACAAACTAAACATTATCCAGTAGGGAACCACAGATTGAAACAGATTATTGCTATGGCTCATTCACAAGCCAAAAGATTACCACATGTAAACGTGTAAAAGGGTCTCATCAACAACCGAAGAACAATAGATGAGGCAAAAACAACAAAAAAGGCGATTTCTACAAGTCAAATAACGGAGTTGGATGTCAAAAAGGTTATCATAAATGACAAATATCAAAACCTTGATTTGATTTTCCGCTTTTCTTCTATATGAATAAAAGACTGTTAAACTTTATTACTTGCGGGATCACCTGCTATTAGTGAGTTATTATAAGATATCCGATCAATAGACTGAATCACATCAGTTATGAGATACAATACGAACAAATGAGAGAACAATCACTATAGATCGAGTAAAATAAACAACAGTATATGATAAAGATAGGCAATCGTAATGTCAACAAGGCATAAGATAGTTGTGTATAGTTGAATGAGTTATCAATTTCCGGACAAGTTGCTTCTTCTTAAGTTCTCTTGTGATTTTTTTTGGATTTTGTGTTCAATAAATTTTTCACACCCACTTGTTTCTTTTGAGCTTCTTCGTTCCAACTGTGTGTGATAATTTTTCTCGTTCGCTCGTTCCTGTCGTCCTCTCTTTCCCCCCCCCTCCAACAATAATAGTAAGTAATTAATATATGTACGTTTCGGCACTCGCTCGCATTCACACTCTCTCATGATTTTCAACTAAAAAACAATTAAAAACTTAACAACTACAACATCAATTAATATTTAATACCATTTCAAAGAAAAGGAAGAAAAAAAGGTTGGAGTAAAAGGAAATTTTTTTTTTAATTTTATTTTAGTTTTCTTTCACTCTTTTCTTCCTTTTTTTCATTTCATTTTCCCTTTCAATTTAATCTAATATAATCATTAATTGGTCTTATAAGTATTATTGTGAATTCGAATTTGAATTTTTCTTTTTAATTTTTTTTTTTGGATTCGTTGTTTCCCGTTATTACTTTATTATTGAGATCATTTCGACTTAATGGCATTAGACAAATTAGATTTATACGTTATCGTGACATTAGTGGTTGCAGTAGCAGCATACTTTGCCAAGAACCAATTCCTTAGCAAACCACAAGACACTGGATTTCTTTCCAATGATGGTGCTGGTGGAAGTTCAAGAAACATATTGGAGACGTTGAAGAAGAATAATAAAAACACGTTATTACTATTTGGATCACAAACTGGTACTGCTGAAGATTATGCCAATAAATTGTCTCGTGAATTGCATTCCAGATTTGGGTTGAACACCATGGTTGCCGATTTTGCTGATTATGATTTTGATAATTTTGGAGATATCACAGACGATATATTGGTGTTTTTCATTGTCGCTACTTATGGTGAAGGGGAACCTACTGATAACGCCGACGAATTCCACACTTGGTTAACCGATGAAGCTGATACTTTGAGTACTTTGAGATTTACTGTTTTCGGATTAGGTAACTCCACTTATGAGTTTTATAACGCCATTGGTAGAAAATTTGACCAATTATTGGAAGAAAAAGGAGGTGAAAGATTTGCTGAATATGGTGAAGGTGATGACGGTACTGGTACTTTGGACGAAGATTTCTTATCTTGGAAAGATGGTGTTTTTGATTCATTGAAGAATAATTTGAATTACGAAGAAAAAGAGTTGAAATATGAACCAAATGTCAAATTGACTGAACGTGACGATTTAACTGTTGACGACTCTCATGTTTCCCTTGGTGAACCAAATAAAAAGTATATTAACTCTCAAGGCGTTGATTTAAGCAAAGGTCCATTTGATCACACACACCCATATTTAGCCAAGATAACGAAAACAAAGGAATTATTCAATTCTAAAGATAGAAATTGTGTCCATGTTGAATTTGATATTTCTGACTCCAACTTGAAATACAGCACTGGTGATCATTTAGCTGTTTGGCCATCTAATTCCGATGAAAATATCAAACAATTCCTTAAATGTTTTGGTTTAGAAGACAAGGAAAACACCGTTATAGAATTGAAGGCATTAGACTCCACTTATTCCATTCCATTCCCAAGCCCAATTACCTATGGTGCTGTTATCAGACATCATTTGGAAATTTCTGGACCAATTTCGAGACAATTATTCTTATCCATTGCCGGGTTTGCACCAAATGAAGAGACAAAGGCTACATTGACTAGAATCGGTAACGATAAGCAAGAGTTTGCTTCTACAATTACCCGTAGAAAGTTTAATATTGCCGATGCATTGTTGTTTGCTTCCAAAGGTAAAGCTTGGGTAGATGTTCCATTTGAATTTATTATTGAAAATGTTCAACATTTGACACCTCGTTACTACTCGATTTCTTCTTCATCTTTAAGTGAAAAACAATTGATCAATATTACTGCTGTTGTTGAAGCTGAAGTTGAAAGTGACGGTAGAGCTGTTACTGGGGTTGTTACTAATTTATTGAAAAACATTGAGATTGAACAAAATAACACCAACGAAACCCCAGTAGTTCATTATGATTTGAATGGTCCAAGAAACAAATTTAGCAAGTTTAAATTACCTGTTCACGTTAGAAGATCCAATTTCAAATTACCAAAGAATACTACTACTCCTGTTATTTTGATTGGACCAGGAACTGGTGTTGCTCCATTGAGAGGATTCGTTAGAGAAAGAGTCCAACAAGTTAAGAATGGCGTGAATGTTGGTAAAACTATTTTATTCTATGGTTGCAGAAACGAACATGATGATTTCTTGTATAAACAAGAATGGTCTGAATATGCTAGTGTATTAGGTGACAAATTTGAAATGTTCAATGCCTTTTCAAGACAAGATCCATCGAAGAAAGTATATGTACAAGATAAAATTGTGGAAAATTACAAAATTGTTAATGAATTGTTAAACAATGGTGCCACTATCTACGTTTGTGGTGATGCCAGTAGAATGGCAAGAGATGTTCAAGCAGCAATTGCTAAAATTGTTGCCAAAGATAGAGATATCTCACAAGAAAGTGCTACTGAATTGGTCAAATCTTGGAAAGTACAAAACAGATATCAAGAAGATGTTTGGTAAATGAGATTGGAAGCAAAAAAGAATATAAACAAACAGCCAAACAATGCAAAGCCAAACCAAACCAAACCATCAAGTAAACGAATATACAACAATTATTGGTCTTATATTATAGAGAGTTTTCATGATTAGTATATGTTTTTTAAATTAGCTCATTGTAGTTTTGTTTTTACTCGGTAGATTCATTGTTAATTATGTTAGATAATAATATATGTAAATTTAGTAAGTTGAAATGTATTAGATTAAGAAAGTTGAGTTCTTTCAGTATCCAATTTTGGACTGGATTCTAAACCAAACTTAGAGATATTCTTGTAGTCAGAGTTACGTGGTCCTTTCAAGTGTTGTACTTTATTATTGCCAGCCCACTGATTCCCGTACAAATTCTCTTATCGAAGTAGCCCCATCATCTGAGAGTGAAAGTCAAATGCTATATAAGAATTTATGACTCAATACTCGTGTAATAATGAAACTAAAACCATCGTGTGCAATTTTGCTTCTGGGGCGTTTTATTAACAAGAGTCAATCCTCTACTGTTCACAACAAAGTTAAATTGTGCCAAGAAAAACCTCTATTTAACCTCTTCACAAATTTTCAAGCAAATTCTATTATGAAGTTGAATATAACTACTATAGCAAGCTAACCAAATATATTATTAGCTGTTTATTGGATATATTGATCGTCCATAGATTGACCTCAATTCACTTTTTCAACTTCCCATCCGTTTTTAAAACTTTTTTCACAGTATTAAATATTGTTTTACTTTTTGTATATGCGGGAAATTATATGCGCCAAAATTTACATCTCCGATCTAAACCGAAGAAAATAAAATGTTGGAATTGTTGAAAAAAAAAAAAAGAAAAAAAGAAAACCTTAAAAAAAATAGGCTTAAATCTCGATTTGATGAAAAAGATAAAAAGTATATAATAACGTTCAACGTCTTGACAGCAAAATTTCCAACAACAGCAAACACGAGAAGTTAGACAGTACGAACCGCCCAATTATTTCACCATTCACCTATTATGACAGATCTCACCAAACAACCACTCAAAGGATATGACAATTTGTCAACGCCTACTTTATTCAACGACAGGAATTTGCATCCAATTGCAAGATCATTCACCACAAATATTCTTATAGTTGGTGGGGCTTATAGTGGGTTGTCTGCTTTAAGGTCTCTACAACTACATTTGGCCGAACAGATACAACGCTTTAAACAGGAGCAGCCATCCACACCAATAAAGAAATTGTCACTAACTATAGTAGAGCCAAGAAATGGACTTTTAAACATCCTTGGAATCCCGAAATCGATTGTGGATTCTGCATTTGCAAAAACACAATTTATTCCGTTTAAAGACTTAAACAATTGCAAGTTTGCAAACATATTTTCCGACACGCCAGACGAATACGACATATCGTGGTTTGGTGACGACAACGAATGGCTTGACATCAACTATGTGCATGGGAGAGTGACATATTTGGACCAGCACAAGGCACAATATACTCTTGGGTCACCCGTATCCGAGAAAGCAATTATTGAGTTTGACTATGTGATTTTGGCCACGGGTCGAGATAGAAACTGGCCCACCACCCCTTTGGCAACAACATACGGGCAATACATGCTTGAAATGGACAATGCACGACAGGAAATTGCCAATGCCGACACCATAAGTGTTATAGGTGCTGGCGCTGTGGGTATTGAGTTTGCTGGAGATATCAAGACTGAGTTCCCACACAAAACTGTCAATCTAATCCACCCACACGAGTGTTTCCCACAAGAGCCGTTGTCCAATGAGTTTAAACGGCTCACACAGGACTCGCTCGAACGAGCAGGTGTCAATGTGTATCTCAACACGAGAATCAGAGCCGAATCAATAGAGAAACGCCATGGTGATCTCACAACAACAAACAATAAGACGATTCATTCAAACCTAAATATATGGAGCTGTTCCAAACACAACAACATTGGGTTTCTCTCACAGCATATCTACGAGAATTACGTGACAAGCAACAAAAATATATCCATCAACCAGTACTTGCAGCTTTACAATGCAGAAACAAACACAACAATAGAGAATTTTTTCGTGTTGGGTGATTTGGTGGAGTTACCCATTATTAAATCTGCAGGCTGGGCCATGTACATGGGCCGACAAGTTGCCAACAATTTGAGCAACTTGATATTCAATGGGATATTTGTTGAACTGTTCCCGGACTTGAATGCCATTCCGTACGGGATGGTGATTGTTGGTGGTAACAACGAGATTATCAGTGAGCTAGCTGGTGAGGTTGAAGTGGATAATGAGCATTATAAACAAGAGTATGAGGATTATTGTATAGGTAAAATTAGAGCGACTATAGATATGTAAGTGGTGTGGAAGTTTGTGTAAACAATAAAGGAAACAGAGAAGTTTAGTGGTTATTCAAAGTGTTGTTGTGTATTATACACTCAATTCAAAAAAACGGAAACTAGTAACAAGAAACTATTCTATAAACGAAAATCAACTATAATTATATTCCAATGAAATACTCAAATCACGTTGATGAAGTAGTTGTCAGATCACCACGTAAGTAGAGCTTTTTAGACTCCTGGTTATAAATCTCGAGCACAAACGAATTATTGGATTTAGATTCAATCAGTATTGAAGTATCATCGTTAACAAACATTGGTGCATAAGTACGATATTTGAAATTAACTGGTTTCACATCTGGATACGTTATGGCAAACCAGTATAGTAATAATGTCACCTGTAATGGGCCATGGACGATCATATTTGGTAAATTTTCAATAGAACGACAATAATTGGCATCAATATGAATTTTGTGGAGGTTATATGTCAACATACTATACTTTAACAAGTCAATACTCGATACATGAAATGAAGGTCCATTGGATGATACATTTTCTGCAAGTTTGTAGTTCTCCACTGGACTGTATAGTTCATTGGTGTAAGTTAAGGTTCGACTTTCCTTCAAAACCTCTTCAGACTGGAATATAAAATCTCTCCATATACTGACTAGTACTGAATCATCAATTATTCGAACCGACTTCAAAGTTTCTCTACAATCAATGGGTGAGTTTAGAGGAGGCGTTGACACAAACTCCAATTCACCTCTAGCCCACATTCGACGTAAATATAGTTGTTCACCTTGTTCATTCACTGGTGCTTGATAGTTGTCATACCCGTCACTGCCTAATTTTGTATTCAATTGATTGTTGAATAAAAAGTGGAACCCTTGAAACCATGATTTGTTAACTGTTGGATGATGATTGATTTGCAAAATACTGTTTAACAAATTCGTTAAGTTGTTGTATTTTCCAATTGAAAAAGTATCTTTGATTAAAGTTGGTTTGGCTTTTAAAATGTTGGCCCATTTATAAATGCACTCTTTTGTAATTGGGGTGATCATTGCTAGTTGTACTTTCCGGTTGAGAATAGCCTACAATTGGTGTGTGGTGAGATATGCGTTTTGCTTGCTCAAAGTAGTTGTCGCTCTAAATATGAGAGCCTGGTAGATAAATCACAACCGTGTGCGAGAACAATGTCTCACGCCATAAATAAAAAAAAGTCGGCAGATAGTTCAAGCATTTGTGTTCGTCTGCCAGCGTGCGCGAAACAGTAAACTCCGGAATGTCACAGGTAATCGGTGCTTAATATATGTTAAATGTGCTAAGTATGTCCGTATCAATCTACGTGGTATGACAATACTAAGAATTTAAATATAAAAAGATAATTTATTGACTAAATACAAAATAAATATGACTATTATTTATCTTTCAATCTAATTCGACCTTGGGAATATCAGGTGTTCGCTGTCTATTCTCCAACACTTGAACCTCCATTCTAGAAAAAGTGATGATAAAATATTTTCTTGAGTGAAAATTTTTCACTGTCGACAACGAGTGCTCAACAGAAAATATTTCATCTTGTGTCGGGTAAAATTAGCTTGGAAGACCTACCCTATAGCGAACACTCCCCTGATTCAGGTAAACAGCTAAATTAATTAATGATGTACCAATTTCTTGTTTATCTTAATCTCTTCGAGCGTCCTAACGTCCACTATCAGTGTAGCATTATTATCATAATCCTTTCTTTCTCTAATCCTTTTGGTATGTTCAATCAATTTATTTCTTCCTAAAGCTTTCGTGAATGAGTCAGCTAAATTATCTCCAGATTCAACATATGATATTGAAAAAAATCCATCTTTCAATTTTTGTCTGAGAAATTTGTAACATATATCAATCGGTCTATGTGGGTGGAAATTATCATT
Organism: Candida albicans SC5314; assembly: GCF_000182965.3. Taxonomy (NCBI): domain Eukaryota; kingdom Fungi; phylum Ascomycota; class Pichiomycetes; order Serinales; family Debaryomycetaceae; genus Candida; species Candida albicans. Next base: position 674,534 of record NC_032092.1, read on the forward strand.
CTTTAAGATTGTAATGACCGCTTGATTATCCTCATGTACATGCAAATTCCTTATTTTTAACTCTAGATCTTCAATGGTATTTCTCAAATCAAATGCCTTCAATATGGTATAATTTAATGCAAGCATTTCGCAAGCAGCTGAACTATGTGTGATTATTTTTTGTTTCTTTGTTGCCCATGCAACTAGATTCCCATTTACAAAAATGCTTGTCCCGGTGATTGACTTTCTGTCCAAATCTGGGGCAAATGAGGCATCTGAGAAACATTCAATAATAAAATCTTTTGACTTGTTGTTGAGTCTTCCTCTCTTGTATTCAAGTTTGAAGTCCATATCTTTCTTAATATACCGTAAGCAATACATCAATCTCTTCCAGTCGTCGACATCTGGGTGAGCACACTTTGCTCCGAGCTGATTCACACTAAAAGCTAAGTCTGGCCTAGTGTTCATCGAAGCCCATAACAACAGTCCCACTGCGGATTGGTATAATTTTATTCCTTTTGCGCTTAAGGGTTCAGCTTGTGGTGATTCTTTAAAATCATGTTCTTCATTTTCTTCGTAATCATCAATGTACTTGGTTTTTGACACCGAATTGATTAACTTTTGAGGTTTCTCCAACTTAACGAAATCATTTATCTGACTTGACTTTCTCAATTGCTTGACCACATTAATATCTTTTGGGATAATAGGAATGTCTTTTCCATAACTATCTTGAATATTGAATGTAGCGACCAATTTTTCCAAGAATGGTATTTGGTCTAACGTGTATCCATCAGGTGTCTTTCTAAACTGTATTCCTAGATACTCCGTAGCCTCGCCAAAATATTGTAACTGAAAATATGTTTCGAGCATAGCAACAAACTCTTTAATAATCTTTTCATTAGTAGCTATCATAAAAACATCATCCACATATACACTCACATATAATACATCTCCATTTTCATAATTTTTCCAAAAAATGCCATCATTGTGTAGTGTTTGTTTTAAACCATTTGCCTCCAACACATTCTTAAAATGTGAGTACCAATTATGGGCACTCTGCCTAAGACCGTACACAGACTTGTGTAAACGCCAACTATAGCCAGGTTTAACCTCAAAACCACGCGGTGGTCTCACAAAGATTACTCTTCCATCCTCCAAACTGGCGTTCAAATAAGCTGAGGCGATGTCCAATTGGTGCATAACCAAGTTATTTTCAACAGCTATGGCAGATAATAGTCGTATACTTGTGAGATCTACTACCGGGGAGGAGATGGCATGGGGATCAAAATCACGATTTTCGACCATATAGTTTCCCATTACCACGCAACGGCTTTTGTAATTATGATTTTTGAGGTCATTGGTTTTGTAAGTATGTACCCACATGGTTTTCAATGGGACAACGTTCTTTGGTGTTTTTTCAACGGTGTAAACTTGGTTAGCCTTAAATTTTTCGATTTCTTCTTCCATACTTTGACGCCATTCTTTTTGATTGTAATCTATTTTCTTAACAATGGCATTTAAATATCTTTTAGGTGGATGCACTGATCTTCCAAATTTTGTTTTATATGGAGGGAAGAAACTTGCTCGTCCATCCTTCAATCTAAATGGAAAGTTTCTGATCTTCGAAATAGCAATTCCAACTTCATCATCCATTTGTGCGTCAGATTTTTTCTGACTTTTTATTGAACCAAAATCTTTATCATTTTTCTTTAAATATTTCCCGTGTGGCGCACCATCAGTACCTCTGTTCTTTTTTCTAACTCTATCAGCAATATATTCGATCCTTCCACTTTCTTCATCTAAATCTAATTCTTTGTCCAACGTCTCCGTGGAGTCAGCTAACACTTCATTCATATTTATATTTTCATCATATTCTTCTAGCATATCTTCATTGATATCTGCCATGAATAGTTGTATTTCATTATGGGTTTGATTGAAATCAGGTGATAACGATTTGTCCTTTTTTGGAGTTGTCAATCGAATATCTTCAACTTGAGGATCTTCTTGAAACATTTCTTGATTGTCAAGTAATTCTAAGTTGCTTTCAATGAATGTGTGGTTTTTATTTTCGTTTCTGGGTTCCAGGATCTCGATATTACTGTTTTGGTACTTTTGAATTTTTTTATTATTATCGTAGGTGACCATACGTAATTCACGTGGTGTATTCTTTCCATCATCACTTAAGTTTTCTATTATGCCCATTTCAATTCGTGGCATGTTTGTTTCATTTCTACTTTGAGTTTCATAATTGATTGGTTCCTTAACATGTGGCACTTGTGTGTCATCTTCGTTCTGAACGTCATTATTTATCCACTCATCGTTTGGTGAAATATTATATTCCAATCGCTGTTGTTTTTTGTCTTCCAATGTTTCCTCATCTGTTGATGAATCTTCTTCATTTTCATCTGACAAATTTTCAGTGAATTGTTGTTGTTGAATGATAATACCATCATTTTTTGATTTGTATAATACCATTTCATTTGTTTTCAATTCGTTATCTGCTTCCATATTCGTTTGCAATAACGACATCTCCCCTGAACTGATATCGATTTGATGTTCCAATTCATTTGTGGGTAAAGATGGGGATATGATCATCTCGGAATTTGGGGAATCAATTGGATTCTCTGATGTCATACTAATATCGTCTGTTTCATCGGGTACACCTAGATCGATCGGAGTGTTTAGAGTGGTAGGCCCGCGATCTCGAAATTGCCCAATAATATCGGTGCGCACCTGTTGCCCGGGGTAATTACCCTCCCCAGATCGTGGTAGTTGGTGTTCGTTGTTGATCATGGTATCTAACTCCCCATGATCAGGAGTCTGTACAGTTGTTGTTTCCTGATGTATGTTGGCATCAGGCATACGTTGCCAGGTGGGATCAGCTCTAGGTCTAATATCTGGTCGATCGATAATTCCCGTCGATGAATTTGTACGAGGAGGTTCAGCATGATATTCAAATGGTACATTTGGACGGTTTTCATATTCGACATTTATATTGTCTCCACGTCTATCATGTTGGTTTGTGCGAATCATTGGGTGATTCAAAGGTGATAAGAATGTATCGTCATAGCTTATTGAGCTATTCTCCGATATGTATGCCAAATAGTCATTGAGTACTTGCATCGTCGCTATTGGACGGATGTTTGATGTTGTAATAACTGGATATCCTTTCGTGGAAACTAAAACTCTGAAGGTAAAGGAATCTGAGCCGTAACCGAGAAAAGCACCAAACATCACTGTAGGAAAAGCTTTATCTCTTGAAGATGGTAGTTTTAATGAAATAGCTTCTTGTACACTAGCACATTTTATCAAAACGTCGGTTCCAAACTGAAAAAATGGTATGACGTATTTAGATAAACCATAGTAACGTTCATAAGGAGTAGCACCATCAAATTCTTTTATAGGTGTATGATTCCGGATATGAACCGCATACTCCACTATAAATGGGAAAAGTATTAATACTTGACAACTAAAATTTAACACTACCTTATAAATACCTTGGACAATGGGGCGGTTGGTTGCTTCAGCTGTACCGTTAAGCATAGGAGAGTAGTTTGGGAGAAGGTGTTTATAAATTCCTAACTCCTCTAACTCCTCAGCCGATGGATACTCCAATGCATTATCATATCTTATCTCCGCGATCTTAAACTGAAATCTATTGTTCCAGACCCTAAGTCTATGCAATATGCTTTGTTTGACTGCTTTGGTGTCAGATACAATAACTTCAGTATATCTGGAAAATTGATCAATCACGGTTGTAAGATAGCTCTTAGTTTTATTTGAGGTAAATGGTCCGGCGGTATCCAAATGGAGGCGTTGTAATGGTCGCTCCAATTCCCGTTGTTGAGTGTGATTATGGCTAGCTAATTTTGCATGGGCTGCAACACATATCTGACAATTTAAAATGGCCGACTCAGCCGAAGTAGATTTGACTGGTTTAATCACTCCCCTTTTTACTAATAATTGTAGTTTTTCATGTGAAAGGTGATTAATTAATAAATGATAGTAGTAAAGATCTTTTATCATATATTTGTCTGCCACTTCTTGTTTGATGTTGTGTATGCTGACATAGTTAACTCTTTCTACTTTATTGTTCATTTTCAACGGATCTAATTTTCCTTGATCAATCATTGGATTTTTCAGTGATTTCTCCAGAAATATGTTCTCTGATCCTAATAGTTTTTTAGCAGTGTCAAGCAAAATTTGGTTTTGTTCATTATGATTCTTCTTAAGAAAGTTTCCCGATCTTGGGCCTGAGTATAAGTCATCTTTAGGTGAATATTTCGCAATGACCGTAGGTTCGTGGTCACTGTGAACTAGAAACATTAAATTTTCGGAAATCAAAATTGCGTAGCATAAATCTTCAAATTGTTTTATAGATATTAAGTTTAATTGAATAGATGGCAAGTATAGAACACCATCTAATTTCGCATTCAATCCATTCACAGATATGGTTAGAGTACCTAAAGCATAAGCCGTAGATGTCTCCCCTTCAGCAGTTGCAATTTCGATATTTGATTCTTTAATGTCGTTAAGTAAAGTCTTATCATTCACCACGGATACTGTGGCTCCCAGATCATATACCAATAGGTTTGTTTTCTTCTTTTGTTCACTTAATTTTGTATGATTTTTCAAATTCAATATTAATTGTTCTTTGTTTTTGTTGGTATCGCCAATTTCATGATATGTAGATGTTGCGTTTATTTCGCTATAACGTCCTACTTCCTCAATTTTATTGGCTAATTGTTGTCATTCATCCTTCTTTTTATTGTTCTTGGATGAAACATTATTGACTTGTACTGTATTTTTTGCAGCATTTACCACTTTAGGATAATCTCTATTTGATCTTATTTCATTCAACAATGTCATACTATCTGGCAATTTGTAAATGGGATCTGCTTTATACAATTCATAATGTTGAGCATAAATCTCTAAAAACAAATTTGAGAATCCAAGTTTATATGACAGCATGTAAATTTGCAGATGTAAGTACCATGGTGAGACACCGCTAACGAGAAATTTAAGAATAATATCATCGTGCTGGTGGTCATTGGTCATTAAATGTTGACATAACAAAAATGCTGATTCTCTTTCAAGTTCTCTCAGTTTAGATTGTAACTTGAAAAGAGCTTTTCCAATTCTTTCAGCAGCAGAAACATCTGGTTTTGAAATAATCATCTCGTAAACTTTTTTAAACAAATTCGGAACAAATTGTGGCTGTCCATCATTCATCTCTCTAGAAACATTTGGACTAACTTTTCTTTCTATTAATTCGGATATCTTCATGTAGAAGATTCTGATCATATCATTCAAGTGTTTACCTGTGTATGGCGTATATTGGATCTTTTCGATTCCAATTTCGTCCTCGTTCTCTGCCTCCATGAAAGCATCAAAAACCTGAGGGTGAAACCTTTTAACCTGATTAAAACACATGATCCAGGTATTAACCAACTCTGAATTATCAATGTCCAAATATTTTAATTTTTCAAATGATTTTATAGTATCTGCATACTTTGAGTTGATGTACGTTTCTAAAGATTGATATTTTGAGTCACTATTGTTCTCCAACTTATCATGCAAGTGGTTAATTTCTCTCCTGGAATCTTGTACCAAGAGTGAAAGTGTACCCATCATCTTTCTGAGCTCAGCATCGCTAAATTCAGCCATTTATAAGGATGTCTTTAGCTTTCAATTGCAACTCTTTGAAATATGATACCAAAAAAGATTTATGAAATAAATCAATAACTTATTTACCAATTAGCAACTTTTGTATTCCAAAATTTGAAAATACTATATTAAACTTTGTATTATTCTCAAGACGTGATGAATAACCAAAGATTTACCAAGCTTCTAATCTGTTCGTCTGCCAGCGTGCGCGAAACAGTAAACTCCGGAATGTCACAGGTAATCGGTGCTTAATATATGTTAAATGTGCTAAGTATGTCCGTATCAATCTACGTGGTATGACAATACTAAGAATTTAAATATAAAAAGATAATTTATTGACTAAATACAAAATAAATATGACTATTATTTATCTTTCAATCTAATTCGACCTTGGGAATATCAGGTGTTCGCTGTCTATTCTCCAACACTTGAACCTCCATTCTAGAAAAAGTGATGATAAAATATTTTCTTGAGTGAAAATTTTTCACTGTCGACAACGAGTGCTCAACAGAAAATATTTCATCTTGTGTCGGGTAAAATTAGCTTGGAAGACCTACCCTATAGCGAACAATTTGTGAAATCAGAATTGTCAATGGAAAAAAAAATATATACGCGATAAAAGCATCTCATCTCATCTCTCTCTTGTTATATTGAAGTCGATCAACCACACCACTATACAATCATGGGTACTAGTACAAGTGAAGCATTGAAGAACATCAAAAACAAACAGCGAAGACAGAAAGTTTTTGCAGAAATAAAACATGAAAAGAATAAACAACGTCATAAGCAAAGAGCCGAAAGAGCTAAGGAAGAAAGAGAAAACCCCGAATTAAGAGAGGAAAGAATAGCAGCTAATATCCCAGATACTATAGATAGCAAACGTATTTATGATGAGACTATAGCTGCTGAAGTTGAAGGAGATGACGAGTTTCAGTCATATTTCACTAACTTGTTGGAAGAACCAAAGATTTTGTTGACAACAAGTGCCAATGCTAAAAAACCGGCCTATGAATTTGCAGACATGATCATGGACTTTTTACCGAATGTGACATTTATCAAAAGGAAGAAGGAATATACAATGCAAGATATGGCCAAATATTGCTCGAATAGAGACTTCACTGCATTGCTTGTCATCAACGAAGACAAGAAGAAGGTCAATGGTATAACGCTCATCAATTTACCTGAAGGGCCAACATTTTATTTTTCGATTACATCAATAGTTGATGGGAAAAGAATTAAGGGACACGGGAAAGCTGGTGATTATTTACCTGAGATTGTATTGAATAATTTCAATTCCAGATTGGGTAAAACTGTGGGAAGACTATTTCAAAGTATTTTCCCTCATAAACCTGAACTTCAAGGAAGACAAGTGATTACTTTGCACAATCAACGTGATTATATTTTTTTCAGAAGACATAGATATATTTTCAGAAATGAGGAAAAGGTTGGATTGCAGGAATTGGGTCCGCAGTTTACATTAAAGCTAAGAAGAATGCAAAAGGGAGTACGTGGTGATGTTGTTTGGGAACACAGACCAGATATGGAAAGAGATAAGAAGAAGTTTTATTTATAAGCGGGTGTATAAAGGTAGTAGTAGTGCGTTTGTAAGTATGTGTGTGTGTTTATGCATAGATGTGTAAAGAGTAATACAGCTAATTCGAAAATAAATTGTAGACCACAATTCAAAAAAAATTATGTACCAGGTGTCATATCCAATAGAGTTGCTTATTTGGCTCAACATGCATAGATTAGGGTATCACAACTGTAATGATCAATACCATAACCATGTCCGGGGAATAGTTTGGACCGCCATTGAACGCAGGCGAGACGCACGCCTTAGGCATAGACAAAGAATACCACAAAAAAAAAAGCCTGACCTCTCTTTCGCCCTCCCTTTTCTCTCTTTGGTACACACACAAAATAACATCTACAAAACTCAACATAAAATTGTTTAGTTCCAGTGGTGGAATTAAAAGAGAAAAACGCACATCAACAACAACAACAATAACGACAACGAGAACAAGACAAAAAAAAAAAAATCACGCAAATTCTTATTAATCTAATCAGCTATCATTTGTTTTTCTAATCATAACACCCATTCGGAACAGAAGATCGTTCATCGTCTTATATTAATTGTTGACATATAACTGTATTCGTGAGAGTTAAGTGTCACATTAGAGATTGTATTTTTACTTAGAGTGTATTATAGAAACAATTATTCGATTTTCACCTCATTGTACAATCATTTATTCATTTGTTTTTATCTTCCCATTTCCACCTCTTTGTTAAATATTTTGTCGTTTCATCTGGATAATAAATCAAATGACAATGGATAGTGGAGGTGTTCAACAGATAGTATCTGCATTGCAAATCGTATACGACCCCAAATCTACAAATGATCAAAGAAGAGAAGCACAAACGTTTTTAGATACCATCAAATCAAACGAGGAAAGTCCTTTTTGGGGTTACCAATTGGCATTACCAGAAAATAATGGCGACAACTACATTGTAAGGTACTTTGGATTGTCACTATTACAACAATCGATAACTGCAAACTTTCACACTTTTGATCCAACAAAGACAGCTGCCGTAAAGCAATGGATAATTGATTTATCAACCAAAGTCGAGCCAAGTGATCCTCATTACATTAAGGAAAAGATTGCTTTGTTATGGGTCTCAATAGCAAAGAGAGTTTGGGGAAATCATTTGATCAAATCACGAGACTCTCATCACAACAGTGTTGACGAAAACACAACATTATCAACAAATCTAGATAACAATAATAAACTGTCGACTTCTATCACAGAACAAGAATCTGCCGATGGTTGGGTATCTATGGATGCTGATTTGTTAAAATTGTGGAATAACAACGTTACTTGTCGAGAACTTTCGTTGATCATTATTAGAACATTGTTCGAAGACATCTACTTGTTGGATGATCCAATCTCCTCAAAAAGAAGCACCTTATTGAATCAATTATCGATTTTGATTGTGACTCCTCAAAGTGTATTAGAATCTATGTATGAAAACAACCCTAACGTTACAATCTGCAAAGCACTGGCTGAAGGTTGGTTTATAACCTGGTCAAGATATTTGGTTGAATTGTTAACTAACAACGATTATAAAGACAAGATTTGCCAAGCATTTGTGCCCAAGATATTATCGGCATTCAAAACTTGTTTACATTGGATCAATCCTTCAGTGTTGAGACAAGAAAATATCATGCAAACGTTAATTGGTATATTAACTATTCCTGATGTACCAATGAAAATTTTAGCCGTTGATTGTTTGCATATTTTATTTACAAGAACATACACCCAACCTGAAGATTTCGATTTTTTCATTGGCTCTGTGTTTACCAGTGAAGGCATAACAAAATTAAGTGAGTTTTATCACTCATTACATTTAGATCCAGATGATGTGGACGAGGTTGTATATTCGCTTTTGAAGAAAACAGTGGAAATGATAGTATCTTTGAGTGAGTACTTGAATATTGCCTCAAGAAATAAAGTTTCTTGGGAAAGTTCTGATGTTGATGGTTACTTGAAATTGGTGTTGGAGACAACAAGCCACCCTAGTTTGATAATTAGTGGTTTATCGTTGCAGATGTGGATCACCATATTAAGATTCGATGAACTAAGTGCGAAACCTCAATTTGTTAAACTCATGCCAGATTTGCTAGAGATTGCTGCTAATAGAACCATAAATTATACCTACGATGAGAATAATATCTCGAAGAAATTTTTAGACGTGGATTTCGATTCAACTCCTGATGCCAATTCATTTTTGCAAAACTATAGAAAATTCAATGAAGATATTACACGTATCACGGTGTGCAAGGATCCTGAAAATGGATTGGCATGGCTCGAAAATAGACTTCAAGTATTTTTCAGCTCAGAATTGGGTGGCAAGTGCATCAATGAATTTAAATTAGGCGAAAAGTCAGAAGAGTTCAATTATGGGTCATCACAACTTAGCACAATTGACTACACTTTACGTGGGGTCACGCGTTGGAACGAATGGTATAATCGAGAGGACAAAAATGATATTAAGGAGAGATTAAATAAATTAGTTGAATCTTTATGTGAACGTTTATTGGCGATGAATTTTGCCAGCCCCTTATTGGTTAGAAAGCAGATGCAAACATTAGTTCATTTTGCACCACTTTTGAAAGATGTCAACCCACCACTCATGTTCAGAGCTTTAGAAAAAATTCTTACTACAGCTACTTACCCCTATCCACCTAATGTTTCAGATGAGGACATGGAATTGATTAGAGATTTAAGAGGTAGTTGCGGAACCGAGCTAAATAGATATGCCTACATGATGCCTGAAGGGTTGAGTAAGATATTTACCGATTTAGAGAATGCCATTGCCAACATATTGTCTGCGAAAAAAGTCAGTGATCATGAAAATGTTGCACTTAAATCGTTTCTTTTGGTGATTGCGTTTAGATCGTCTATTGGAAATAAAGATGAAATATTTGCAAAGATTGTCGACCCAGATTTAGCTGCATGGTCTGCACCTGAAACAGAAAAAGGATTGATGGATTTGCATTGGTTTATGGAGAGAATTGGTATTGTTGAAATTGCCTCATATTTCCAAAGTCGTGGGATAACTGCAACCACAAACCTTTTAGAGGCAAAAATGGACGAAGAAGGTAAATTGTTGAAAACCAAGCTAAAGGATCATTGGTCGTCTATTTTCCCAATAAGAGCAACAAGAATTTTCATTCAGTATAGTATAGAAAAGTTGAACCACAATTCTCCTGAATATTTGCATCTATTGAAGCTTTGGAAACCAAGAATTCAGCCGATTGTGCCGCATATCTTACAGTTATTGACACAAATCCAAGCTTATCATGATCCTCAAAATTGGAACGATTTACCAATTGAAGTTCAATCGTTTGTGAAAGAGAGTTGTACCGAGAGATTTTGGCAACAAGGAGTGTCTATTCAATCGAAAGAAACATTTATGGAGGAGAATGTTAAGGCTGCCTTGACATTGAGAGACTTTGCAGATTCCGTTGGCCATTTGATTAGATATACTCGAGAATATGCATTTTTGACGGTGGGTTCGATAGCTCAGTTGGAAGACACGTTATACGAAATTCCTGGTGTTGCCCTGATGATCTGGAAAGCGGTGGCAGGCGATACTGTGGGTGTTACGTTACATAGTTGGAAACATATGATAAACAGTTGTTTAAGAGTGGTTATTAAATTTTGTCCTGTCAAGTATGTTGAAGTATTTATGAGTGAACTATTGCCAGCAGTGTTTTCAGACTTGGATAAGTTACTTGTCGATAGATGGGCTAAAATAAGTGGCAATGGAATACAATTGCAAGGAAACGAAGATGACGAAACATTGTCTGAAGAGATGATGGAAGAGCATATGTTAAGGCAATTGACTGCTACTATTGTGAGGTTATTGATGGATGTAGTTGGTCAGTATAATACTAGACCGGCTACCGACACACAATTTGCATGCAAGAAATTAGTGGCAGAGAATAAAGAAGTTTTAGCTCCATTCTTACAAATATGTTGTCATTTGTTTTTGTTTAAAGATACAAAGTGCTCTTTCAATACTATTTTGGTGATACGTAATATTTTGCCTGATGTTGTGTTAAAGGACGATGAAGTTGATAAGTATCTTTCTGATCACCTCATCAAATCTTTGCTCCAGGTATTGCTTGATGATTATTTTGCTGAAACACACAGTGAAGCTGCAATTGCATTAACAACTTTGTATTGTGCCTTGAGATCCAAAAACGACTACCCAGCCAGAATTTTGATTCAAAACTTACAAAATATAAATACCAGAGACATCAGTAGTTTTGAGTCTCAGTTGGTGAATTCAAAATCCTTGCGCCACCAAAGAGGCGCTTTACTAGATTTGGTGAGAAGATCTAAAAACCAGGAGATTGATGAAATGTCTAAGAGAAAGAAAGAGTTGGAGGCAGTATCTATAGCCAATAGGAAAAAGAGAAATGGTGGTGTAGATGTCATGAATGATCCATACACTGAGAATGGTGCATTGGGACAATTGTTCGGTGAAGATTAAAGAAGAAAAAGAAAACATGTATGTATGACCAAGTTGATCTATCAATGATTGATGTTGTATTTAGTCTTTTGTTATATCCTATTTGAATGTAAATTTGAGATGTTCATTAACTGTAAAGTTTATGACACCAGTGTAAAGAATTATGTGGCTTTTTGAAACACATATATTATTAATTTCCGAAAACTCCTCCTAGTTTGGTGTATTATCCGGGTAAATGTCGCGGGATTTTTCTCTTTTTCTTTCTTTTTTGTCGTTTTTGATTAGTTTTTCAGTAATCGTTAATTCTTTTTTTTTTTTTTTTTGTCCAGTGTCAAACGGAGGATCAAATTATAAACAAATAAGACGAACTTTGCAACATCAAGTGTATCAAAAAAATTAAATTCAAACCCATTAGTACTTTAAATATGCCCATTACATCACTTGAATCGTATTTATTTGAACGTAAATTTGCTAATGCAAGCTCGATTGAGATTTTACAGAATGCCGTTATTGGGATCGACGTCGAACATTATTTGAGTCGAATTTACACTTTTAAGAAAGAACAATTTTTACCAGCTATTGGCGGAGCTCCTTCTTCATTAAGAGATTATATTAAATCGGATTTGAAGGTTTTCCAAGAATTTAATATTAAACCTATTTTTGTCATATCCGGGTTACACACTCAATTGGAACAAAAGTACAAAAATAATTTGATAGAATTTGATACCCAACATGTTGAAAATACCTGGAATAAAGTCAATAGCAAGGATCCCTATGGACATGGTTTTCATCATCAGCACTCTCATTCCCATAGTGCCAATATTGATGGTTTCCGTAATTTGAATGAACCATTACCGATTTATTCTATGATTAACTATATAATCAAATTCTTTTTGGAATTCGATATTGATTATATGATAAGTCCATATGATGCATCGTTTCAATTGTCGTATTTGTATCAATCTGGAATCATTGATATTGTATACGGTTCAACAGATTTGTTACTTACTAAAATTGATAAGTTTATTTTGGGAATGGAATTCCAATCGAAAGATTTTAGATTTGTCAATAAAAATAAAGTACTAAAAGGGTTGAATTTGAGTGAACGACAATTTCTTGATTTATGTATAATTGTTGGTTGTGGGGTCCAACCAGAGACTTTCCCATTATTCTCGGCCTTGTCCAATAAGCCACCTTCGGGAGGGGATATGCCATCATCGTCGTCGACATCCTCATATGGAGTTGGTGGCTCTGCTATTGGCAGCGGTAGTGCCCCTGGTGCTCCTGGTTCCGGTTCTGGTCCAGCAGGCCCAGGCGCTGGGTCGCAGTTGAGTTACTTCAAAATTGGATTAGATATTCTTTATCAATATGCTCAGTTTAGTGGAGACAATTCTAGCTTATTGGGGTACATCATTACTCTCAATAATCCCAAATTATTGGACTTGTATTACAAGGGGGTATGTGCTATTCGCTATATGCCAATTCTAAACCAAGAAGGGTATGTTGAGTTGTACCATGTTGCAATGGCCAAGTTAGGGTTGAGTGAAAATATTGATTTTTTGCATCAAGAAGAAGAGGTTGTGGGTGGTCAAATACAAGCAGAAAATCAACAAGTTAAAGGTAGAAATGCCGAAGTGAAACAAACGAAACAGGGTGGTGAGACAGACAACGAAAAATCAAATGCTGATTCTAATACTTTGCATAGATCAGTAAGGATACCAAATGATGTCCATGAAATCATTTCACAAAGATTACCACCTGAGCTTTATTTTTACCAATCCATGGGCTTATTACCTTTAGCATTATTAGGATCAATAGTGAAAGGAGAATTAATTATCAGAGCACCATTAGAAGGTGGCATGGGTAACAAGAGTAATGAATCATACAAGAATTTGATTACCCTGAAGTTTTATGTGGAATTGTTAGATTCACAGTTCAATTTAATAACTCAATTTTTGGCCAGATACTATCAAGTTAAAAAAATTAGGGTCAAATATTGGTTTAAAAAGGATATTTTAGAATTGAATAATCGATTCACACCTCCAATTAGCAAAAAATTGAATAAATTTATTATTTCCGATGATGGGGCCGGTGAGAATTTTGCCATTAGTAAATTTTTCCATTCGAGGCTTAATGGAGAATATACTTCAACTAAAACTGTTGGAACAAGAAGTGATATTATTTCAACTATCTTATTGAGGGCGTTGTATCTTTACGGAATTGTCAACGATAAATCAGAGTTATCGAGTATTGGTAAAATATTGGTTGAGTTTGCCAAAAGCGTTAACAGCGATATAAGCCAAGAAGATTTTGAACATATAATATTGCTTGTATTGTTATTGGATTCAAAAACATTAAAGTTAAATGAACCAAGCAAAGAATATACTGATGTTTCAAACTATTACAAGAAAAGTATGGTTGATCAACAACAGCAACAGCAGCAGCAGCAGCAACAGCAGCAACAACAACAATATTCTAATCAATTCAGCAAACAAGGTCTTGCAGATGATATAGTTAAAAAGATCACGTTGATTTCAAGGATATTCTCGTTTAAGAAACTCAATGTCTCGCCAATAAATTACCAAGGTCCGATTTCTAGAAGTTTATTGAACTTTAGAAGCCATGTTGAATTTATCAACTACAATTTGATTAACACTTTGCAGTTGGTCCTTGTTGATTTCATAGTCCGACAAGAACAAAATAGTATCAAAACAGATTATGAAACCAAAGACGATTGGTACAAATTGATCGATCAATTACCATTTTATAAAAGTTTGAATAACACATTAATGGGTGTAATTAGTGAGATTTATTTTGAAATGGCAATTAAACAAAAACAAGGACAGCCGCAATTAACCAAGGAAGAAATAATTAAAAATTGTCAAAATCACTTGGCCGATCATATTTTCTCGGTGAATATTCCATCATTTAACATTAATGTCAATGGTATTAACTCGACTTCTAAGACACAATTGAACAACGATTTCAAACAAGGAGTAGAGTGGTGGAAGAAATTCATAATATTGGTTGATATTATAAATAAGATTGATAAGAAATTGGTTGATAATAGTTTGTATCAAGAAATCAAGCAGGCAGATGAGTTTTTAAAAGAGTTTGTATAGAGCTGAATATATTTGAAAACTTTTTCTGTTTTTCAACGTAAACACTTTATATTACAATTAAACTCTTTCATATATAGAAACTCTATATCTAAATTAAATATACAAAACAAAACAAAAAATAAATAAATAGCAACACAACCTCAGCACATTCTGCGATTTGTTATATTACCATTGATGATATTCTTCTGATAGCTTGAATATTAAAATTTTGAGGTGTAAAATGTGTTAAGCTGTACAAAAATTGCTTGGCCGAGCGCATCAACTTTTGCGCTTTCAAACCACGTTCATTGATTGACCGTGGAAAACACAAATACTCCTACCAAATACACTCAATTTGACAAAAAAATGTATAACATTTAAATGATTGTGTTATTTTTCTGTTAATTGAGATCTTCTCAGGAAACTAACGCTAAAAACTATCAAAAATCGGGTAGAAAAGTTTGGCTCGAAATAAATATAACAATCATAAACAAGAATCAAAAGAAAAAACCACTAGTACCAGTTAATACAAAGTGAAATGTATAATTCAGTAGTTGCGCCTAACATAATCAACAAGTATAACAATAATAATAATTTTAAAGAACAAAAAGAAATAGTATGGATGGTGAATGGGGAGGCCGAGGTGAATTTTTGTCAGAAATGGTAGTGGGTGATAAATGGAGTAGTTTATATATAAGGAAATTATACATTTGGTTTCATAAGTTAACATATCTCATGAGATAAAGTTTTGCCATGGTGATTAGATGGTTGGACAGGTGATAATCCAAAACAAAATAAACTCCGAAACTGAATTCAATCGTGGCAATTCAAATAAAAAAGAAGGTTTTCAATCGAGTCTTTATTTAACCTCTGGATTATTCTTTACATATTTTTTAAACAAATCAGGCTTTCTCAGTTTGACATTATCAATCAGCATCCAACCGGTTTTTGAATTTTCAAACTCAATTTCCAAGTAATAACCACCAGGACCATAATCTCGATGGCCAATTATGCTTTTTATTATTGGTTCCTTATTAGTCATGAGGGAATATTGTTCTTAATGATATGTGTATGTTAGTTAAGTAGAAATTTCAGGTATATGTGAATATAACTTTCTTCTAAATAGTTGTTTTAATGAAAAGGAGTGTGCTGAGTTGTTAATCTTTTGGTGTGAAGGAGTTGAAAGAAAGTGAAAAATATCAAAAGAAGAAAAGATACTTTTGTTAAAGAAAAAATAACACACAAAACTTTAGAATTGAAAGCAAGAAAAGATTGCAAAGAAAGGAAAGTGTGTGTGTGTGTGTTTCAGTTGGCGGCGGCGGCGGAAGTAATAATCAGAAAAAGACAAAGAAAATTGGGATGATGAGGGGCGGGAAAACGAAGGACGAGAAGTGGAGGGGGGTAGGAATAAATTTGGGTGGCTTACGAAACAATTGGGAAAAAAAAAAATTTCAGGGGGAAATTTACCACTTATTTATGTTTGTGGAAAATGGTTTTCGAAATAGTCACTACTATTGTTTGATGAAATATATAACAATGGTGATGAACCCGGGTATAGTGGAGAGTGTTTTGTTTTACGTGAACATTTTATACGCACGGAACATATAACAATTGTAGATAAAGTAAATCCGTTTCAGTAACAATGGAACAAGAGAAATCTATATAGGAAAATCAATTAATCACGAGGAATACAAACAACAAACAAAGTCAAAAAGATTAATTGAAAAAAAAGAAAGTGGATATTAGGCAATTTACCAAACATGACGAGTTTAGTGATGGATTACATTTAGAAGAAAATTTTGAAAAATACAAAAAAAAACTACAACAAGAAACATAACCCTTCATTTTAAATTTTTGTTGGTTGATACCTAATTTTAGAAACTTGATGATAATACAAACAAACAAATGTAGCACAACTGCATACACTCGTAATCATTAGTATAGGCAATTTAAAAAAAAGAGCATTCAAATCATCCATCTCACTTATCAGTTTAGTTTATCTATAATCTGTTCAGAATAGCTTTTACCCCCACCTCACACACACATAAATAGATTCAAAGTTAAGCTAATACTACAAGATGAATAAGAACATTAATTCAAATACTTTAAAAAGCTGAAACAAAGGAAAAACTTCAATCCAGAAGAGACTAAAAAAAAAAAATGTTGAGAGTGTTTTTTTACTTTGAAGACGCGCTAGTGTGTGTGAGTCAGTCTGTGTAAAAAATATCACAATGTATGTATATATGATGTCATGATTGCTATTTTTGGGGGAGAATAGTGTACTTTATCACAAAAAAATTTTTTTTCTTCCAATTCTCCATTTTTAACCGCGCGACCACTATAATACGGTATGAGCCGGAAACTTATCTAGAAATCGAAAGTCGTGTGCTCACTCAATATTATTTCTAACCTTTAAATTCTGCTTACAATCGTCAAAGTTATTTGATGCCCCCTTTATCTATTCTTTAATTTCCACAACAATAGCAACACTTGCAGATATGTTAAAATGAATCTAGAACACACTTAGCTTAAGCCTATACTTTATGATCAAGACAATCGTCTGTTTTCTTGGAACTTCCAGTAAAAGATTGGTTATGAGCCCAAAGACTTGAATTTCAAGATTTACTGAATATAACTCTTTCGCACGACTTTTGCAACATTTGTTATACATCGTTTAAAATTGATTAGCACCTGGTTAATATTGGAAGTTGATATCAATTTGTCATTAGAAGTTCTTCATTGTGTTGAAATTCGAAGTCTGAGAACAAAATATGCCATTTCCAGAATTTAATTTAGAAATTACACACATGCACCTATATATATATTATTTAAAATAACAAACAATTAGTGTCTAGCATCCAATACATGACAACTTTCAGTAGATTTTGGTCAATTACAAACAAGCGGGGAAAACAAATGAGGGAACATACCTTAAATATCTGCTTCTAATTAAAGCAGTAGGTCTTATATTATACCGTTACTCATCAGTGTGATCCAAATGGTAATCCTGCAAATCAGGATAATCATCTAAATAGTCGTCAGTTATATCGGGATATTCTTCTAATGCATCCTGTAGTTTCAACCATTTTATAATTTTTCCTTCAAATAAAAAACGAAGAAGTACACCTTTATTGATTTTTCTATAACCCATGATTCTCAATGGCATCAATCCATTCATTTATTCCTCAATTAAAGAAATTAGTATTATGGATGGACAATGATTTGCAGATGGAGATTCAAAATTGAGATTAAACTGATTTTTATTTGGAAATAAAATTTTTAATTCAATTAATTGCTTGCTAGACAAATCAAGAATAATAAGATAAAAGCGGGAAGAACGAAAGATTACGTAGTTTTTATAATTCGAAAGAACACATATATATATTGGAAGAATACTCTACCATTATGTGCAATAGTAGATTATGTTATATTACATTTTTCCCCACTAGTGAGTAGTCACTTCTGGTTGCTGCATTTTTGAAGATATGAAGAATAAAGTCAGAAAATTTTTCTATGATATGTAATTAATTTTTTTTTTACTTCTTGGTGAGAATACGTTCAATTAGGGGGTAACTTTTTATAGTTTAATTCAATCTATCCCTTTTTATTTACACCAATTATAATTTTGTAGTGATCATTGTTTTAAAATACAGTTTTAGTCGTCATTCAACTGAGGCTTGGTAGACTATAAGAAAAGTAACTATTTAGAAGTTATACCAGCAAGAGATATGTCAGTTATACTATAAAAATAGAGTTTGGTAATCTGAACTAATGCCTCTCCTTAATCATGCATAATGATATGTCATATTATCATGGGTTCGTGAGGGGCTCATCGTTAACAATAGTTGTACTTGAATATTTCTGTAAATATGATGAGTCATCACAAATCGTACATGGTTTCTCTTTTAGATGTTACAATAATCTATAAGTATATCATAAAATACTTTGAGTTTTAGGTTTCAGCAAAATAAGAAGCTGTGGCAAATTTACAATCCCATTCAGTTTATATGATTTACAATATAAACTTTTCTCTGCTTTTATCACACTTTCATAACCAACTAGTAGTATTTCTGAAAAGTAGTTGTTGGTTATATTTAATTTACTGTATAGAGGTATTGGCTCAATTTTACAAGATCCCTTTTAAAACCAATATTTCATAAAACAATTTTGCGAAAATAATTTGAATTATGACAACATATATTCATTTCGAAAGATCATATGATTCATATATCGCCTCACACAAACTACATTCCTGTCCACAAGCGTATTGAAATTAACTATCCAACACGAACTTGTATGCTAGCACCTGACGAGAGAATTCTAACTCAACACATAATCAATCCACGTCAACTAATCCCACAAATCTAATGTAAACATATATTTCCCAAAAACCCACCCCTTTGTGATACCAGCAGTCCTATATCCTTAGTCAGGATTATGTTCTGCATGGTATTTTTGTAGATCAGGATATAAATATAAATAATGAAGCGTCAAATCAGGAGCAACTTCCATGGCAATATGTAATGCTAACCATGCTGAATGACCTTCTTCAAACAACATTTGAAGAAATGAACCTGTAGGGGTCTGTTTATGTTTCAAAATTTTAATTACCTTTAAATCTGGCATCTATTCCTAAAATTAAAGAAAACAGCAAAAAAAAATGTATGATGAAAAAGAACTGGTTGTTGTATCTTGTGAATTGCAAACTTGTGAATAATGAAAAGAAATGGAAAAGACAGATTCAATCTAGGATAAAAAGAAATAGATAAAGTAGTAGTAATAGTACCAATGCAAAATACTTGGTTATATATATAAAGATCGTACTGTGAAAGTGTATATACACATATGTATGAATGAGTTGGTATGTTTTTTTTTGAAGACTCAGATTCAAATAAGTATCATTATGATGTATAATATTTGTTTTTTTTGGTTTTAGTGGTATTGATAATATACTAAACCAGAGAGGCAATTTCATTGTTTATTTGTGAACTATAATTTCTTAAAACAATTCTATGACAAATCTAGTACCAAACAATTGAAATAAAAAAAAATAATAATGCAAAAAAATGTTATTCAATCGTCAATCTAAAACAATGAGAGGATTAATAGAGTAAAAAATTATTTGGTACCTGAGCTTTTTGCTATCTTTTAGTTGGAATACATAACAATAGGAGAGGCACCGCCATCACCACAAATTGCAACATAAAAGGGGAAAAGGTGGATATAGTGGGTAATACATATGTGGAAAGTCATAATAATAACAATAATAACTTTATTTTCTTTTAAACCCAACAAAAAAAAAATGGAACATAATCTCTCACGCTTTAAATCAACACGTTCTCCTATATGATAACAAAAACAAAAACAAAAGAAAAAGGAATCTCGTAAATTTAAGACCGGTTGTCAATTCAACTACGTCTACTGCCGAAGACCTGCTTTAACTATACAATTGATTTAGAATGTACCTGTAATCAGGAATCCAAAAAATCCCTTCTTCCATATCCAAATTGTTTGTTGTCATTCTTAATTTTGACTTCTAGATTTAATGCAGAAACTGGTATTTGAGAATATAGTTGTTTTTGAATCAATTCTACAAATATTAGAGATTCTGGGTATTGTGTGGATGATTAATTTTATTGTTTGTTTTACAAAGTGCCATTTTGGCCCTAGACGACAAAAAAACAAACAACCATACGCGTACACGTATAGAAAATGAAAACAATGTGTCACAAATTTTTAATCATATACAATGAAAGCTTGATAATAGAACTCAAACTTAATCAAATATTGTCTAGTTCTTTGCTACTATTTGTTTTTTTTTAGCCTGGTATGTATTGGTTATAGCTAAAAGAAAAAGAGGTCGAGGAATGTGATAATTTGTTCCTTGTAAACCAAATCACATTCACTCTTATCCGCTCTTTTTTTTTCGCAACCAAATTTAATGATTCAAGTTTGTAATTCTCTTTTTATACTACAAATAAATACACATTACATCACATTACACAAAAGTACACTATACACTATACACTTTATCTATCACTTTGACCAAATTGAATTAAAACCATTATATCTAGTAGTTGTTGAAAAAAAAAAGAACAGAAAGTTAATCACTTGTCTTATTATAGTTGGTGATAAATTAACTTACTAGTCAAATGAACTCAAGAGAAATTGCATGTAAAC